>NC_063338.1:30370875-30379199 GCF_021869965.1 Rhincodon typus | reverse complement strand
TCAGAGTTAACGTTTCAGGTCAGGTGACCCTTCCTCAGAACTGTAGGAAGGGTCACTGGACCCGAAACGTTAACTCTGATCTTTTCTTCACAGATGCTGCCAGATCTGCTGAGTTTTTCCAGCAACCTCTGTCTTTGTTCACAGTTTGGATATAGTTTGCTCCATCATTCTGACACGCAGTGTTCTGCTCAATTGGAGCAGGCAACAAGGCGACATGATAGATGTTGAGGAGCTGAGGGAATGAGAGTGGTCATCACAGGAGAAGGAGGAGGACATTGAGCTGGAGGAAGCCCTCCTTGTGCATGACAGAATTCAACTGCATTGGGCATTACAAGGCAGACAGCCCCTGATTATTATCTGGTTCCAGTAAATACAAGCTGGGGGCAGAAAACCATCATGGACTATCAAGGTCAATATGCCAGCATTTAGTTTACATTTTGGGGTGAACTGCAGCCTCTGTTCATTTCCTTTGTGTTCCCTTTTCCTGGCTGTCAAAAAAAGCTCATGTTTGGGCTTGTCCTAATTCTTGCCTCTTTGTGATAATGGTGTGGGTGTCCAGTGACATTGGAGAAAGAGAAGTGAGTACTTACCTATATCCTTTTTATACACTCCATCTAAAGGACAGGTACTCTGTTTGATGTGGTGGTTAACTGGTGACTAGGGTGAAGGAATGAGATTGTATGTGTGAGAAAGTGTCAGCCATGCCAGTTATGTGCTGTGGGTAGCATGGCTTTGTGGCTGCTGGTCTATTATACTGCTGGTGAGGGACAATGCCAGTTTGCCAACACTTGCCTGGGTGTACAGCAGCCTCTTAAAGATGGCACAGGTGCAAGAGATGCCGGTCTTTCAGTGGATGTCTGCTGAGTGGCGTGTTGTTCTGGGAATGATGCATAATAAGATGGGGATAGGGGCATTGCAGGTAAGTAATGAGGCATGTTTGGTAAGATATAGTGTAAAATCTTCTTCATCCTGCAGCAAGAATTCCTCAAAAAGCTCAACGCAACTCACACTTAGCCAATAAAATGTATGATTCAGCCTAGTGTTTATACGAATAGTCCAGTTAACTTTCTGATCATTTTCACCCACTGCACCTCAGGATGTGTATAGCAGGAGATTAAGCCAAGGTGATGCCATTGAATATCTTGGAGAAATAGTTAGATTCTCTCTTATTGGAGATGATCAATGCTTGACATCTAGCTCAAGCCTGCAAGGTACCCTGGTTTTGCTACTAATAGAAATGTACTACTTCAGTGTCTGAGGAGTCACAAATTGCATGGTGTGAGTTCTGCCCTCAACTTAAATTTGACATAGGCTGGTAGGCTTTTTGGTCAATATTCCCTTCTTGGGTTCAAAAGTGCTGTGGATGAAGCGCAGGGGGTTCTGCTATAACATGTATTCCAGCAAAATGAATTGGCTGTAATGAGACTGACCAATTGGGGAATACTGTTTCTAAGACCCAAACTTGTGTTGGCTATAATGCAATTCCATCGATTCCAACCTCTCTCCCTCAACCCATGGACCAGGGTGCAATAGCAGCTTTTAAAGCTTATTATTTAAGGTGCACATTTAAGAGGCTGATTGCAGCCACTGAGGGGGATAAGGCCAGTGTTCTTCAATGTTGGAAGAGCTTTAACGTCAAGAATGTAATTGACATTATCGTGGAGGCCTGAGGTGATGTCAGTAAGGACTGCTTGCATGCAGTTTGGTGGAAGCTTCTCCCAGATTTTTTCCAAGATTTTAAAACCTTTGATCTGTCAGAGGAGCTCCCAAGAATCAAAGAACGTTGTGTTGATCTTGCAAAGCAAGTTGGATTTGAAGAAGTGGAGCATAAGGATGTTGAACAGCTGCTTGAGTCCCACTGTGAAGATCTCTCCACACAGATCTACAACAACTTGGTGCTGAGGGGAAAGTGGAAGCTGGAGATGAAGAAGCTGAAGTTCAGGATGCAGCACCATGACAGCTTTCCACTTCTGCTTTGTCTTCAATCCTGGGGGATATTGAGAAGCAGTCACAGCTCTTAAAGGACTATGACTACAATGCAGAACGCAGCAGCATAGCAGTTCATGGAATAAGATCTTATTGGTGCCCTATGAACAGTTTCTTCATGAAAGAAGAGAGAGGGCAAAGCAGCAAAAACTGGATGTCTTTTTTAAGCCAACCCCCAAGAAACAGTCAGAAGACAATGAACCACAACCATCCATTTCTGGATTAACTATTTTTTTGCCCTAACCCTGTAACCACAACTGCACCTGAATGTGATGATGATAAAGATGATAACCTTCTGCCCATGCATTAATGACAGAGCAACCTCAAAACCTCCTCCCCCATCAAATCATCTTGCCATATTTTCAAGATAAGATGTTAAACTTACTTTCATTTCATCATTATATATGAATTAAACATTTATTCAAACTGTGCTATCCCTTCTGTCAGGCTTTTGAGTGATTTTTGAGGGATTTTGAGTGATTTTTTTGGTGGTCTGCCCCTAACCTTGCTTTTCCAACTGGCCCGATTATTTCTATAGCACGATTTTCTATAATGCGATGTTGCACAGGAATGCAACTATCGCATTACAACAGAACCCCCTGTAATTGCATCTGTTGCCAGGATTGCTGGCATTTACCTGCACTTTCATTGCCTGTGAACACAGACCAGCTAAACAGTTAAAGAGTAGAATTCCTTTCGGATGCAATAAAGGATTGGATTAACATGTGGTATTCACAGCGATGTACATGTAAACAATGGTACCACACACCATAGGGAAGCTTGCAATCCTAGTGAAACCAGATGTTTCTCTGCCCTATCTTTTCCGGAAAAAGAGAATTAAATATAATTAGCTTTATTTGAATGGAGATCTCAAGGGCCTTCCACATACAAACAGTGGAAAGCAACCTGCAAAAGGCTATAAATAGCTCCAGCTCATATCAAAACAGAGTCAGTCATATGAAGGTTAATTGCTACACTAACCTTCATGGACATTGCCTGTAGGAGATAGCTGATTTTGGCAAGGACATTTTAATGGAGCATGGATGTCTCAGAACATATAGCTCCACCCTCAGAAGTGGTCTCCAGAAGAGCTTTGGAGCATGTCTGTTACAGGATGACAAGATTATTGTGTTTGATTGTAAAGTCCTCATGATAGCTCAGGCAAACAATGCTAACATGGGAAGAGAAACTATTGCTCCAGTTTGTGAAATTCAAAACATCACACTTGTACCCATTTGGCAAGCAGTTCATTGTTCATACCAACCACAAGCTGGTGGAAATATTGTGTCAACCATCTCTCACAAGTTTACATCACAACTATAATGTCCATTTGTGAAGGTCAATGGTATAACAATACAATACAAACCAGGCGCACAGATCACTATTCCTGATGCTGTTCCTGGGAGTGATAATCACCAAAAATCTGTCCTTGTCCACCCATGTGGACACGATGGTCAAGAAAGCACATCAACATCTCTACTTCCTCAGGAAGCTAAGGAAATTCAGCATATCCACAAAGACTCTTACTAATTTTTATTGATGCACCATACATTGCATTCTATCAGTGTGATAATGCAAGTGCTCTTCCCAAGGTCACAAAAAACTACAGAGGGTTGTGAACATAGTCCATCACATAAACCAACCTTCCTTCCATTGACAATTCAATACATCCCGCTGCCTCAGGAAGGCAACCAAAATAATCAAAGACCCCTCCCACCTTGGTTCTTCTGTCTTCCACCCTCTTCCATCAGGCAGAAGATATAAAAGTTTGAATACACGTACCAACAGATTCAAGAACAGCTTCTTCCCCACTGTTATCAGACTTCTGAGCAGACCTCTAAAGTGTTAATTCTGATCTATCTCTGCACCTTCTCCGTAGCTGTATTCTGCATTCCTTTCTGTTACCTGATGCACTTCAAATAGTATGATCTGCCTGCAGAGCACGCAAAATAACACTTTTCACTGTATCTCGGTACATGTGAAAATAATAAATCAAATCAAATCAATGCTCTTAGCTGACTTCCAATTCCCACTTAGAATAAAGATGTTCCTCCAGATCTAAAAGTGGAAAAAATTGAATCTGACTTTGGCATTAGTTTCCACAACAGTCTCATTCATTTTGGTCATAGCCAAGCAGACTTTACTCAATAAGTTACATCTGATGACATCCAGTTGCAATAACTCAAGTACACCATCAGCCTGAATACATTCAGTACCTCCCTGAGCAAGAACATATTTCGTGATCATTCAGTGAGGAAAATCTAACTCTCTATGAATGTAGTTTTCAACATGATTCTTCCACAAGCTCTACATCATGATATGCTTGTCCATATGCACACAAGGCATGTTGGCATCGAAACAAATCCAAGAGAATGGCAAGTGAACTATCAAAAAAAGACATTGATCAACTGATCACATCATCTGAAACATGTCAACTCCATCAACCTCACCAATCAAGGGGACCGTTCATTCCACATGAACCTCTTTCTGAGTTGGGGTTCAAGATTGCAACTGATATTTTCCATCAGTCCAAGGATACAATACATTCTGGAGACCTTCTAGGGAAATAAGTTAAAGGTGCTATTGCAGCAACAGTTGTTGGCACATTAAGGGCAGCACAGCGGTTAGCACTGCTGCCTCGCAGCCCCCAGGGACCTAGGTTCAATTCCACCCTCAGGAGACTGTCTGCGTGGAGTTTACATATTCTCTCCGTGTCTGCTTGGGTTTCCTCCCACAATCCAAAGATGTGCAAGGTAGGTGGATTGGCCATGTTAAATTGCCCATAGTGTTCAGGGATGTTTGGGTTAGACTTGGGAGATGCAGGGCTAGGGGGCTGGATTTGGTTGATGTGCTCTTCAGAGGGGTGTTGTGGACTTGTTGGGCTGAATGGCCTGTTTCCACACTGTAGGAATTCTGTGATTAACTGCTGTATTGAGTATGTTTGGTGTTCCTCAGCAGATTGTATCAGACTATAGTTTGAAGTACCTTGCTGAGCCTTTCCAAGCCATATACAAGAAGTGGGGTATTCAACACGACACCTCCTCTGCTCACTACCAGCAATCTGATGGTTTTCAGAGAGCATTTTAAATCTATCATCTAATCATCAAGACAATGGCTTCCTTCACCAGCAACTCTCATGTTTGGAAAAAAAGACCTACATAAGTTTTCCTGACAAGCTCTTACAAATACTATATTAGAAAGAAGGGAAAACATGGTGCAAAAGCATTCAGACAATTATTCTAACTTGAACCAGGACAAAGAATCAGAGATTGAGATCTTTACATGAATATATGGGTTTGTGAAAAGATACAATGACCTGATCATGCAAGGTTATCACAAACACTCAAATCCTATGACAAAACAGTTGGCATATAGGGGTTGTACATGATCAATATCAGTCATACAATATGAGACCCTAATGCTGAAACTATCATACCAGATAACAACCAGACATCAATGACACATGATACACGTTCATTCACAATAAGAGACAGCAGACCACAGAATGAGGTTGTGATAATTGGTTGAAGACTAAATTCAGTATGGTGTGTGTCCACCATTGCATTATCATACTGTATAAAGACAAATATACAGGTGTGGATCCCATTATATATTTATCAGAACAGATATCCTATTCTTCAAAGACAACAAGGGGGTCTTGTATTCTTGAACAGATCTCAGAAAGGCATCATATCTTTAAGACAGCTAGACGACATCACAAAATATGACGCTGTCACATAAAAGGATTTTTTTTTTACCTTACAGTTAGCAGCCAATATGTTACCAGCTGGTTTGTATTCAATTAACCATCCAGTCAATTATGTAATAGTGACACAAGTGAACATTTAACCAAGACCATATACTTAAATCTGAGATACCATTTTAGCATGCATAGTTAGTTGTTAATAAGCTTCAAGATATCTGCTTTAAGGAGAGGTATTCATTGAAATCTGCAATCAGTTACAATGAGAACTGCATCTCAAATGTCGTGCACTACCTGCTTGGCAAGTTAATCATATGTGTTAGTCACACATTGTGTTCTCCACACCTGTTTTTATTTGGTCCCCCAGGCAGTTTGTTCTCTCTGTGACACAACTGTTAACCTAAAATTCTGTACAGTGAACCAAATGCTGGGAGGTCTGCAAGAGTAATCATAGAATATTACTGAATTAGATTTCTTGCCAGAGTTTGAAATGTACTTGGCCTCGTTCCAGCCACCTACTCCGACAAATGAATGGGCATTACATTTTAAAAAGGGTGAGTGCATCAGGGCTTATGGTATTTTTGCATCACTGCATGGTTTAGTTTATTCCAGACGCTAAAGGTTAGAAAATTTGGGAAAAATATGATGCTTGAAGTCAATGGGCACTGGCTGGAAGCTTGTGAAGGCAATGGGAAATCCCTCAGCTGTGCCTTCTAAGCAAGGTCCTCCACAGTCCGTTCAGTTCGGATACTTGACAACCCAACAGTGGGTCAGACCCCAGAATCAAGGCCTAGCTACTTGAGAATTACTGGTCAGAGAATAGCGAATAGCACTGCTCACTCTTATAGCACCTACCTTGAGGCCTCAGGTCTCTGCTGCATCATAGGCCAGAGGTAAGTGATAGTGGGAGATTTACAGAGGAGGTTCATGGGGAAGCAGGATTAGCAGCAAAGGCAGAAACACCTTTGAAGTCTTTGAACAAGGAACACTCCTGCTGACTGGGAGCTCACGGGAAGTTTTCCTGACATGGTGAGTCCCCTGCCCATTGCTGAGCTTTATAACCCTGGCGGTGAGATGAAGCCTCATTGTGTGCATTACTTCAGGTCCTCAATTGCTGATAGAGCAGGAAAGCCATCCACATGTCTTCCCATCATGGATTGCATTAGAATGGGGACAGGATGTGGCTGAACACCCACTCCCCACCTCCCCACCCGATTATATCCCCAGCCCAGCCCTACCCTTAAACACACTATGGGGAAAGGTACAGGATTCTGCCCATTGATTTCCTCCAACATTCTGTGCCTGAATCAGGAAAGCAACTATCCAGGAATAACTATTATTCGTCTGATTATAGACCATCAAGGATGGTTTCACTGCAATCCTTGATAATGAAATATACTCGTCATTTATGGCATGAATTAAATTTTGAGATATTAAATGGTAAACCAAGACAGTAATAGATTCCTAGGTGCTTCCAATGAAGTTTGAACATTAAGCTGCTGAATGATTTACTGGCAGTTCAAGAAAAGCTCCAAATGTAGGGATCATATCCATCTATTTCATCTCTTCTGAGACATTGTCAAAGAGTTATAGACTTATACAGCATGGAAACTGAAACTTCATTCTTTGCATGCCTGACTCCGAGACCCCTAAAACAATTGCTCTACTTGGGGTCCAGTTGTGGCGGGAGACTTCCATGAGGAGAGCAGAAACACTTTGCAAGTGCACTCAAAACATTCCTGCAAAGAACACATCATTCTGCCAACTCATAGGAGAACCTTGCCTGCGGCCAACCAGAATGGAGAAAGTTTATTCGGGAGGCACTGAGCACAGAAAAACTTTATCAGAAACATGCAGAGACAAAGTGAAACTTCCAAACAAATCAGCTACTTGATCCTTTCTGGGCAACATATCCCACATGTGGCAGAATCTGCACATCATCCATTCTCATTACCTCAAGGATGAGCTGAGCCAGAGTAGAATGATGTCAGTCTCAATCCTGAGAGACTGTTTAAGAACATGAAAAGATTATCTTTACAGCTCTCTCTTCCTGTATGATAGAATAAGAAGGGAGAGAAACAAAATTGATAAAGAAAAGTCTGAAATTGGTACACGAAGGAAAATGCTGAGAAAAACAATATAGAATACCACATGGATCTGTTCTCTTCTTAACATCTCCTTGGCAACAATACTCTCCATCAAACCTTCTCAAGTTTCCCCTTCTCGCATAATTTTTATGCTTGTTTTGCCTTAAGAGAAACTGAGTTCATTTCAATCGTACAAAACGTTAATCTTTGAAACAACAGTTGTTTGTTTATATTCCTGTTGCTGTACAGGTGCAATAAAGGCCTTGCAGTTTAAGTAAACAAAGACTTGTAAATCAATGTTCAAGATTAATAGAGGGCTGTAGTTTTGAAACAAAATTCTATTAAAGCTTCATTAAAACGGAGAAATGAAGACTAATCTCCATTGTGATTGATGGTGGCAGCAAGGTTAGCGTGTATTTGCATCGTGCTCACTGTCATCATTACACAATGAGGCCTCTTCGTGTCTAACTTGTAGATATGGAAATAACCATAATTTTCCTTTCAATTTGCTGCACTCTTATTATATGCTTTTTACTTCATTTTTACTT
>NC_063338.1:30364854-30370375 GCF_021869965.1 Rhincodon typus | reverse complement strand
GCCAGACCTGCTGAGCTTTTCCAGCAACTTTGTTTTTGTTCCTGTTGCACTGTAGGACTGGGTGTCTGGGACCTCCTGGGTTAGTGCAACAGCCGTGAGTGAGTTTCAATTCTCAAAGAATCAGCAAGAGACCAAATCAGCAATTATCAAATCTCGGAGGATTATTACAAAGGAGACCGACTACATTGGGAGATAACAGAAAATGGTCTGAACTGCCCATGACATAATCATTGAGACAGGAAAGGGAGGGTGTGGGGAAACTGCTGTATTAAAAATCACATTACACAGCATCCCTGAGGGTGCATGCATTTCCACAGCTCTCTCACCAGGTTTCACACTCTAACTTCTTTCAGCATCCAGCAGAATAGACATTTCTGAAAACCTGCTTGCTTTCTGGTACCATGCGAATGCACTGGCACCCATGGACTGGCAATGCTAGAGTAAATTCTGTCCACCTCGTGCCCTAAACAGCAATTGCTGCTACATAATGGTCTAGAGATTGACACGAGGTTGACACAGAGTCCCACGTGACAGCTTTGGGGCCACAACAAGAGGAAAGAAAACCCACACTCGCGTGCAAAGGAGAGCCACAAGTCAGTCAGTGAAGCAGTGACACAAACAAACAGACAGATACATGAACTTGCACAGAGAGACACGCATGTGTACACATGCACACTCGCACACACACACACACTCATATACACACCCACACATATATACACACACCACAGACAAACACTCATACACAGACACACTCGTTCACACACATATACAGATAAACACACATACATGCACACACAGACAGGCACTCATACACGCACACACAGACAAACACTCATACACACAGACACAGAGACACATAACATTTGGTCAGAATATTGTCAACTATTCTGCATTTGTTAACAGCGGAGCAAATGAGGTTTAAAACAAAACACAGAGCAACTGGAGTAGCACAACATCTTTCTGGGAGGACTAAGACATCCTTCCCATCCACATGCCCCAGCTCAATCTTAAAAACAAGTTGCATTTATGTAACCTGTTTAATGGAAGCTGTGGGTCTGTAAACGACAGAACTAGAGAGGGGTGAAGCCCAGGGAGGGACTTGAAACAAAGAGGAGAATTTTATAAGAAGGTGCTGCTGGTCTTGGAGATAGTGTAGGTCAGCAAACATGAGAGTTCATGGTTAATGGGACTTGGTGTGGTTTAGGGCACAGGCAACACAGTTTTGCCCAGGTTCAATTTGATGAAGATTTGGAAGATGCAATGTCAGCCATCTAAAAATCCAGAGGTATTGTAGAATCTAGAGAATGGGGATGGAGTGAGTTCTAGAATCTGGAAAATGGATATTCAAGTTCTACAGCCTGGGGAATGGTGGTCATGGTCCAGAGCCTGGAGAATGGGGGTGGGGGTGGAATTTGAGTTCCAGAACATGAGGGCTGGAGTTGGGTTCTAGAGTCTGGGGGGACAAGATTTGAGTTCAACGGCCTGGAGAATTGGGTCATGTTCCAGAGTCTGGAAAATGGGATTTTGAGTCTCGACCTTGGTTATGGGGCTATGTGGTGAGATTTGAGTTCTAGAGCTTAGATGGGGGGAGGGGGGTCTTGCAGTGAGATTTGAGTTCTAGAATCTGTGGAATAGGGGTCATGTACCAGAGTCTGGAGATTGGGATTTGAGTTCCAGAGACTGAGAAATGGGGTATTGTGGTTTACAGAGTCTACAGAATTGGGATTAGGTTCTAGGGTCTGAGTTTAATTTTTTAACGAAGATCTGTAGCTTGGGTTGGGGTTGGAGTTGTTGGTTGGTTCGCTGAGCTGACTGGTTTTTGTGCAAACATTTTATCTCCCACTAGGTGACATCTTCAGTGCTGTCTAGCCTCCATTGTCCTGCTGTGAATTTATACGGTCCGGTCTGTCATGGTGGGTAGTCTTGTCTCTGGTTTTGTACCGTAGTGGTATGTAGATGGAGTCTTTTTCAGCATGTTTGTTTATCTCACCAATGGTTGAAAACCAGGCCTTTAGGAATCCTCATGCTTGTCTTTGCTTTGCTTGTCCTAGTAACGTAACTTTGTCCCAGTTAAACTGATGTCCTTCTATATCGGAGTGTATTGAAACGAAGGAGAGTTAGATCTACGGTCTGAGGAATGATGCAAAATAAACAAAAACAGGAATTGCTGGAAAAACTCAATAGGCCTGGCAACAACAGGAAACAGTGTTAACATTTCAAGTCCAGTGACCCTTCTTCAGAACTCAGCAAGTTAATTCTGTTTCTGTCTCCACAGATGCTGCCAGACCTGCTGGGTTTCTCTAGCAATTCCTGTTTTTATTTGTTTCAGATCTTCAGTGCCAAAGTTCTTTATTTTAGGGTGTCATGTCCTCGGGAATGGATTCCAGTTTATACATCTGTAGATAAAGTCTATCATCTGGAGATCATTCATTTGTTCTAGAGTCAGCCAGCTTGGGGGTTGTTTATGTTCCAGAGTTTGGTGAACAAGGGTCACATCAAGGGGTGGTCAGGATCATGGTCTAGAATCTGGGTAGCAGGAATTTGGATCATGTTCCAGAGTCTTGGGTTTGTTGTGTTCTGGAGTTGAGTAGCTGTGTTCTAGAGACTGGGGGGATGGGTCAGGCTCATGGTCTTGGGTCACAGAAGACTGGATCACATTTTAGAGACTGAGGATTGGCAATGTTCTAGAGTCTAACAGTCAGGGTGTGTTCTGGTCTCTGAGTTGGTCAGGGGAGGATCCATGTTCTAGCCTGGACACGGTGGTGCGCTCTCCATTCTAGAGATCAGTGTCATGTTCTACAGACTGGGAATTGTGTGGTTCATGTCCCAGGGTGAGGAGTTATGTTCTAAGATCTGGGTTTGGATATTTTGCCAAACAATATTGAAATAGTTTGATAATTCCTGGTGTCATAATTGTGAGCCAGAAAAATCAGAGAAGCAAAATTCAGGCAGGAAAAGCCCCAGATTTCTCCATTATGGTCTCTCCTGAATATTTTTCTTTCTCTCTCCCTCAGTCTCTCTCTTTTCCCCCCAGTCTCTCCCTCCATTTCTCCCTCAGTCTTTCCCTCAATCTCTCCTTTAATGACTCTTTTGGCCAGTCTATTTCCATCCCTCTCAGACTGTCTCTCTTGCTCCCCATCAGTCTCTCTGTCTCAGTCTGTATGTCTCAGACTCTCCCTCAGTGTCATTCTCTGCCTCTCCTTCTGACTCTCTCTCCCTCCTCTCAGTCCCCTGTGTGCAGGGTTCAGTGCGTCAGCAACATCCTCTCACACGGTACAGAAATGGTGAGCTGTTACTTCCACCGAGAGGGGAGCAGAAGGGCGGTTGGAAGGACAGCAGTTTGTCCGTGGTCCCTGAGCAGTGGCAGAGGGAGATGGGGTAGAGGAGTGGAAAGGGAGGGGGGTAGAGGAGTGGAAAGGGAGGGGGGTGGAGGAGAGGGATGGGGGAAAGGAGGGGGAGGCGGAGGGGGGAGAGGAGGGAGAGGGAGGGGGAGAGAGGACGGGGAGAGGGCGATGGCGAGAAGGAGAGAGGGGGACGGGACCCTCTGAGCCAAAACTTGAACTGTAGGCGCTGGAAACTTTCAAAACTCCAGCTCCCAGCAACGGAAACTAGTGACTCTCCCAAGTCCAAATAAAACAAACTTTCTCCCGAGTCCGAATGAGTGTGTCCTGGGATCATTGCCCCCACCATCCCCTCCCCCAGGACTCCTACCTGAGAGAAAGGCTGGCAGTGAAATGAGACACAAACTCAGTCCAAACATTCCTCCAGTCCAAGATCAGGGAGATGTCTCTCTTTCCTTCAATCCACGAGATATTCCTTTAGGACAGATCATAAATCCGGCAGGTTAGAGAGTAACCGGCTGCTGCTGTAAATCCCGCACGGAGCGGAGAGCGGGCTGAGTTTGGAAAGTCACGGACAGACAGGGAGCTGCTAGCGGCTCGGGATCTGTTCCAGTTCGTGCCCCGAGAGGGTGGTGGGTCGGGTCGGGTCGGGTCGGGGCGGGGGGTGGGGGTGGGCGGGGAACGTAATAGCTGCGCTCCACTCGGAGCTGCTCTCCTGAAAGCGGTACCGCCCGGACTGAGGCTTAGAGAGAGGCAGCAACTTCTCAAGGAGTCCCTCTCCCTCCCCCCGGAGGTGGGCGGGAACTCGAAGTTTGTATCAAACAGAGAGCTCCCTCACGGCGGGGGAGGGGGGTGTGAAGCTGGTGAGATGTGTGTCTGTGTGAGGGGGGTAATGTTGGGCACATGGACTCGGGGCCATCGAGAGTCCCCACCTAATACCTCTCTATCTCCCCCCGCCTCTCCATTCTCCCAGAATCAGAACCAACTTTAGCATCATCCGAACGCAGCAATAGTTCAGAAAGTTTTCCGAAACTTTTCTCCAGTTTTTTGAATGTTTCCTATTTTTTAAATCTGTAAATATTTTTATGGAAACCCTGATGAACCAGGTTTGTTTCAATAGATTAAACAGAGTCTCTACCCCCAGCCCCAAATCCCTCCGTCAAATTCTCAAATCTGACTCCTTAAAGATCTGCAATTCATGAAGATTGGTACAGTGTCTCTGCTAATGCACCACCCCCCCCCCCCCACCTCTCCCCGATCTCCCGGCAGACATCCGATCTTGGGTCAAAAACAGATACCGCTGGAAAAGCTCAGTTTCTGAAGTTCTGAGGAAGGGTCACCGGACCCGAAACATGAACCCGGATTACTCTTCACAGATGCTGCCAGACCTGCGAGCTTTTCCAGCAACTTCTGTTTTCGTTCCTGATTTACAGCATCCGCAGTTTTCTCGGTTTTTATCTGAACTTATATATTTCCCTTCTCAATCCCAGAGTCCACACTGACAATGAGATCTTCCTGTGTAAGCAGGTGTGATGACCCAGGGGTCGGAGGGAGGCTATAATTACAGTGTAAATAAAAACCGAAAGAGGACCCTTCTGAGAAAGAGTCACCGGACCTGAAACGTTAACTCTGTTTTTTCCTTCACAGATGCTGCCAGACCTGCTGGGCTTTTCCAGCAACTTTGTTTTTGTTATAATTACAGCGTGACGCCACTGCAGTGGAACAGCGAGACTTACTTATTAACTGCTAGGATGTTCCAAACCACTTACCCCGAACAATTCGCGAACAGCAAGATCCCACAAACAACAACGAAATAAAGGACCAGATAATCCGTTCCTTCAAATGTTGCAGACTTGTTGAGAAATACCAATCAGAACACCACAACTACCCACCCAAGGGGCAAAATGACTCAGAACGTTCAATTAACCTGCTTTAAATCTCACCCTGAACATGGTACCTCTGACCGACAGTACAGTTCCTTAGTACTGACCCTCCAACAATGCGGCGCACCCTCAATACTGACCCTCCGACAGTGCCCACTCCCTCAGCACTGACCCTCCGACAGTGCGACGCTCCCTCAGCACTGACCCTCCGACAGTGCGACGCTCCCTCAGCACTGACCCTCCGACAGTGCGGCGCTCCCTCAGCACTGACCCTCCGACTGTGCGGCGCTCCCT
>NC_063338.1:30362462-30364844 GCF_021869965.1 Rhincodon typus | reverse complement strand
ACTGACCCTCCGACTGTGCGGCGCTCCCTCAGCACTGACCCTCCGACAGTGCGGTGCTCCCTCAGCAACTTACTGAACAGTGAGGGTGCAGGCCCTGAGACGCTGCTCGTTTCTTAGGCAATTTCTGTGAAGGAAATATTTCAGGTTAAAACAGGACTTGTACTACATTTACACCCCAGTCTGAGATGCCCCAGTCTGTAACCTCAGCTTTATTCAAGAACCTTGGATTCAGGAGGAACAGTAGACCATTCAGCCCTTCTGTTCTTTTCTGCTCTTCAATAAGGTTATGACTGAATTGGTTGTGACCTCAATTCACTTTATTGAGCTCCTGGTGACCCCATGGTTGATGGAAACTGTTCTAACTCAGCCTTGAATATATTCAGGAACTCAGCCCCACTGCCCTCAGGGAGAGAGAATTCCATCAAATAACAACATATAGGGGAAAAAAAATCTCATTCTGTCTTCACCTGAAGACCCCCCCCCACCCCATTTTGAAGTGTGTCCTGTAGTTCCTGTCCCAAAAGGAGAAACATCCTGTCTGCATCTATCCCATCCCCGTATTGAGTCAGCTCAGGGTCTTATACATCTTTGTGAGATCACCTCTCATTCTGTTAGAGACCCTACTGACACAATCTCTCCTCATCCGATATGTCCCTCGTCCCAAGAATTTCCTCTGAACTGCTTCTAAGGCAATTGAATCTTTTCTAAAATGAGGATATCAAATGAGGATACCGTACTGCAGCTTGTGGTTTCAGTGAGGTCCTATGCAACCATAGCGTAAGAAATGGCAGCAGAAGTAGGCCATTGAGCCCCTCAATCATATCCCACCATTCGTTAAGATCATGGCTGATTTGCCCCAGTCCTCAGCTACTCTCTCATGCCAGCCCCTTGTAGCCCTCAACATTTCAAAAATGTATCTACATCTTCTTTAAACATTTTTTCTAATTTTATGTCCACTTATTTCCAGGGCAGAGAATTCCAGACATTCGCTGCACTTTGGGAGAAGAAATTCCTTCACATCTCAGTTTTAAATGAGCAACCTTTATTCTGTAATTCCACTCCCTCCTGTGAGATTCCACCACAGGCCAGGAGAGTCAGTGTTTTGAGAAAAGGAGGAGGGTGATTATTTTGATATAAAGTTTTGATAACTGTGTGAGGATCGTGCCAGCACATGTCCCTGATGGATGAGTGTCTCAATGGAAGGATTAATGGTCAGAGCGAGTTGCTGCAGGTTTTCCAGCTATCAGAATAATTACAGTCAGGTACATGAGGTGTGCACCTGTGTGCAATTGAGACAAAACTCCGGAAACCCCAAATTATTCAGCTACCACTGGGCCAGAAGTCTGGGGAAAGAATACACAGTAAAAGTGGCCTTGGATCACCATAAAATACAATCTGGGTCACTGATGTATTTTACAGGAGGAAACCTGCAGTCTTGTCATGATCCAGATGTCACACCACATCAACAAATCTGCAGCAAATTTGGCCCCCGAAATGACAACAAAATGGTGTCAATGCCACTAGCAACAGAGGGCAATTCAGTCAAGCAAGTTTTTTTTATTCATTCATTTGCAGGATGTGGGTGCAAGGGCCATGAAAAGTCAAACATATTGCTCTGGGTCTGAAGTCACATGTTGGTCTGACCAGGCAAAACAAGAGATTGTCTTCCATGAAGTAAATTAGTGAACAAAAATGAGTTTTAATGTCAATGGATTTATGGACATCATTGTATTCATTATTCTAACTTTTTTTGAATTGAAGACAAATTCCAACATCTGCCATTGGGGATTTGAACCCAAGCCTTTGGGGCATTACCAGAATCCTTTGATTAACAGTCTAGCAATACTCCTGCAGTGCTAACAGCTTCCTCAGATAATGTCAGGTGACGCAATGAGAGTCAGTATGTGTGGGAGTCCATACCCCAGTGAGAGTAAGTGCGTGTGTGACTGTACCCCAGTGAGAGTCAGTGTGTGTGGGAGCTGTACCCCAGTGAGAGTCAGTGTGTGTGGGAACTGTACCCCAGTGAGAGTCAGTGTGTGTGGGAGTTCATACCCCAGTGAGAGTAAGTGCGTGTGGGACTGTACCCAAGAGACAGTGTGAGTGGGAGCTGTACCACAGTGAGAATCAGTGTGTGTGAGAGCCATACCCCAGTGAGAGTCAGTGTGTGTGGGAACTGTACCCCAGTGAGAGTCAGTGTGTGTGGGAACCGTACCCCAGTGAGAGTCAGTGTGTGTGGGAACTGTACCCCAGTGAGAGTCAGTGTGTGTGGGAGCCGTACCCCAGTGAGAGTCAGTGTGTGTGGGAGCGGTACCCCAGTGAGAGTCAGTGTGTGTACGACTGTACCCCAGTGAGAGTCAGTGTGTGTGGGACTGTACCCCAGTG
>NC_063338.1:30358434-30362362 GCF_021869965.1 Rhincodon typus | reverse complement strand
CCAGTGAGAGTCAGTGTGTGTGGGACTGTACGCCAGTGAGAGTCAGTGTGTGTGGGACTGTACCCCAGTGAGAGTCATTGTGTGTGGGACTGTACCCCAGTGAGAGTCAGTGTATGTGGGAGCCGTACCCCAGTGACAGTCAATGTGTGTGGGACCGTACCCCAGTGAGAGTTAGTGTGTGTGGGACTGTACCCCAGTGAGAGTCAGTGTGTGTGGGACTGTACCCAAGAGACAGTGTGTGTGGGAGCCGTACCCCAGTGAGAGTCAGTGTGTGTGGGAGCGGTACCCCAGTGAGAGTCAGTGTCTGTGGGACTGTACGCCAGTGAGAGTCAGTGTGTGTGGGACTGTACCCCAGAGAGAGTCAGTGTGTGTGGGACTGTACCCCAGTGAGAGTCAGTGTGTGTGAGAGCCATGCCCCAGTGGTAGAGTCAGTGTGTGTGAGAGCCGTACCCCAGTGAGAGTCAGTGTGTGTGGGACTGTACACCAGTGAGAGTCAGTGTGTGTGGGACTGTACCCCAGTGAGAGTCAGTGTGTGTGGGACTGTACCCCAGTGAGAGTCAGTGTGTGTGGGAGCCGTACCCCAGTGAGAGTCAGTGTGTGTGGGACTGTACCCCAGTGAGAGTCAGTGTGGGTGGGACAGTACCCCAGTGAGAGTCAGTGTGTGTGGGAGCCATACCCCAGTGGTAGAGTCAGTGTGTGTGAGAGCCGTACCCCAGTGAGAGTCAGTGTGTGTGGGACTGTACGCCAGTGAGAGTCAGTGTGTGTGGGAGCCGTACCGCAGTGAGAGTCAGTGTGTGTGGGACTGTACCCCAGTGAGAGTCAGTGTGTGTGGGAGCTGTACCCCAGTGAGAGTCAGTGCGTGTGGGAGCTTTACCTGGCTGTGGGTCGGTGTCGTTTTCTAGGGATCTGTTTGCGTTCTTCATAATTTAAAATTGAATGTTAAGTCTGCAGACTCTGATTAACTTGAAAGGTGATTGAAATGATCATGCTTACCTCTTGGCACAAAGGAAAAGATTTTAGATATTTTTTCCAATGATGTCCAGTCGTCTGGATATTGTCCTATCTCAGCCACAGTGAGAGTCTCAAATGGAGGTAGGGGCAGATGTAGGGGCTGTGATGGGGTCAGGGGTAGGGGCCGGACTGGAGATGCAGGGTGTGGGTGTGGGTGTGGGTGTGTGGGGGCGGTGGGGCTGTGTGGGCAGTAGTTTTGGGAACATTTCAAAGCCTTCCTTAATCTGTTTACATATTAATGAGTAATCATCACAAAGTAGTTTACAACCAAAGAATTATTTCAGAAGTGTTTCCGCCGTTGTAATGTCGAAAACACAGCAGCTGTTAAGTGCACAGCAAGCTCCCACAGACAGCAATCCGATAATTTCTGGGTCATGTAAGCTCCTTTGATGTTGATGTTCGGAAAAATCTACACAATAAGGAGGACTTCTCTTGCCTTCTTTAATAGTGTCATGGAATCTTCCACATCGAACTGACTGGACAGATGGAAAGTAGTTTAACAATCAGTAGTTAGCTGGTTAGCGCTGCTGCCTCACAGTGCTAGGGGCCTGGGTTCAATTCCACCATCAGGTGACTGTCTGTATGGAATTTGTACATTCCCCCCATGTCTGTACAGGTTTCCATCAGGTGCTCCAGTTTCCTCCACAGTCAAAAGATGTGCAAGTTAGGTGGATTGGCCAATATTTAATTACCCACAGTGTTCAGGGATGTGTAGGTTAAGTGCGTTGGCTGTGGGCATGTTGCAAGGATGGGTCCGGGTGGGATGTTCTTCAGACTTGTTGGGCCAAATGTCCCGTTTCCACACTGTAGGGATTCTATTTCTATCCCTCTGAAAGACTGACCCACCAACAGCGTAGTAGTGCTGCACAGTTGGAGTTACGCCCTCTCAGATACAATATTACACAACAATGCTGTCCTTCCTCGGAGGGGATTGTGAATTGTCCCTGGGCTTCTGTTTTTGAGTGGAACAGGGGTTTGCCCCCTTGGTCTATGACCAATGTTGAATTCAACAATCAACATCACTAACAAGATTATATAAACATGATCACGTCACTGTTTTTGGACTTTGCTGTGCACAAGTTGCCTTCATGATTCCTTACATTGCAGCAGGAGTTAACAATATTTTCAAAAGCATTTCATTGGCTGCAAAGTGTTTTGGAATAGCATCAGGATGAAAGAGGCACTTTAAAAAATTAGCTTTTTTGTTGTTTGCCAGTGTTCGTTAATTCCAAACTCTCTCTTTTTCCCTCCCTTCCCTCTTCTGACCCTTACATGTCTCCTTTCTCCTCACCACCATCTTCTCTCTGTCTCTGCCTCCCACTCTCACCATCTCTGAGTTCCTGATATCCCGGTCTATTCCCACTGGATATGAATGACTCAGCCTCCCGCTCTCTCCCATCTCCCAGAAGGAAACAAATTCATTGATAGTGAGGAGGAAACAAACACCGTAAATCAGCACAGTAGAAAAGGGATAAATTAACTTAAAAATAAACTACTCTGAAATCCCACCACCTTTTTCCTGTGTCTACGGTGACCTGTTTAAGTAACAGGATATTGGAGTTAGACTCTCTAACCTTGTGTCTTGAGGTTTAAAAAGCTCATGCAGGGTTTACATAAGTATGTAAATAAATGTGCAGTTGTGGGTTGATGTTTGAAGTCAACAGCAAAAGGAACATTGGGATTTTGCTGAAGGGAAATAATTAGATTTAGGCTGCAGCCTGCATCCTGGCATTGCCATGATGATAGTGCTGAGCAGCCACGTTTGCCCTGGGCCCGCAGTTTGGGGCATTAAGGATGGTGGGTGTGTGCGGCAACAAAGGGCATTCTGGGGCATTATCAGCCTCAATACCCCTCATCCAGCCACCCCGACAGATAACATTGTGTCCCAACATCGTCTCCTTTCCCGATTCTCGGCAGGAACCAGTTCTCTATCAATTCATCACAAAATCCACTGAGGATCCATTGATCTCGAGGAAGTGTTAAAGTTGTAGAGCTTTACAGCTGAGAAAGATGCTCTTCGGCCCATTGTGTTCATGCTAGTCATCAAACATTCATCTATTGTCATTCCATTTCCCAGCATGGGACGATGAGAAAGGCAATCAGACTGTCACAGTGTTATTATCCTCTTAGAAAGGTCCAAACTGCTTATCAGCCAATAAATTACTGGTTTGAGTCGTGATGATGTTGTTGGGCTAATAATCCAGAAGCCTCCATCAATGTTCTCGGTTCACGGGTTCAAATACCGGTTGGTGAAATTTGAATTTAATTTATAAACAACCTAGCCCCTTAACATCCATGAATCCACATTATCACAAATACCCTTGACTGAAGGGAATCAACCATCCTTACCTGGTCTGGCCTACATGTGACTCCAGACCCATAGAGTGTGGTTGGTATTTACTGACCTCTGGCTCAACCAGTGACGCCCACATGCCATGAATAAATTAAAAATTACTTACTTTAGGCATAATCGTGTCACGAACAGCACAATCCCACAGTGATAACAACATCTGTGATATTGTTGTTTTGGACATTTATACACCATGACCCTGTGGAGGCCAACATAGGTTATTTTGTCACAGTGTCTGGAGATATTTTAAATCTATTTCAGTGGGCAAATGGAGCCACAGTTTAATATCTCATTGAAAAGACAATGAAACTAACATAGAAGCAGCATGTCAGAACTGACCCTCCAACAGTGCGACGATTTTCAGCACTGACCCTCCAACAGTGCGGCGGTCCCTCAGCACTGACCCTCTGACAGTGTGGCTCTCCCTCAGCACTGACCCTCCGACAGTGCGGCGCTCCCTCAGCACTGACCCTCCTACAGTGCGGCGCTCCCTCAGCACTGACCCTCTGACAGTGCGGCGCTCCCTCAGCACTGACCCTCCGACAGTGCCCACTCCCTCAGCACTGA
>NC_063338.1:30358044-30358334 GCF_021869965.1 Rhincodon typus | reverse complement strand
CCGACAGTGCGGCGCTCCCTCAGTACTGACCCTCCGACAGTGCCCGCTCCCTCAGCTCTGACCCTCCGACAGTGCGGCACTCCCTCAGCACTGACCCTCCGACAGTGCGGCGTTCCCTCAGCACTGACCCTCCGACAGTGCGGCGCTCCCTCAGCACTGACCCTCCGACAGTGCGGCGCTCCCTCAGCACTGACCCTCCGACAGTGTGGCGCTCCCTCAGCACTGACCCTCCGACAGTGCCCACTCTCTCAGCACTGACCCTCTGACAGTGCAGCACTCCCTCAGCACTG
>NC_063338.1:30356810-30357544 GCF_021869965.1 Rhincodon typus | reverse complement strand
TGTTGGGGAGTGCGAACAAAGTATTGACAGTTGGACATGTTAACAGGGAGAGTGAGTGGAGGGTATGGAAATTTCTTTCTCTGAAAGATTAAGAATCCACTGCCATTGGTTAGAGGAACTGCCATCTGAGCCCTGTTCACTGGATGGGAATCTGAGGCAGAGAAAGGAGGGGGCTGTGGTGTTTGGGAGGGATTAAAAAGTGAAACAAGAATTCAGTTCCAGAAATGTTTGTGATCAGTAAATCTTACACACTGATTGTTTCCACACCCAAGCTGAAACTAGGACAGTCAAAGTTGCACTTGTAAAATTTCAGGCACATTGAAGTCAGTTCTGGTGATGCACATGGTAGCAAGAAGCAGGATGTGGTGAGATTCAAGACCCAGAGAAATTTTCAGACAGACTGAGCCAATGTTACCTGTGAGCAATAAAGATGGATAAATGAGGGTGAGAGAAAGTGACAGGCTGAATACTAAAGTCCAAGCACTTGTGTATATTATTTAGTCATTAAAAAGAACAGAAGATACAATTCTTCTTCTGCACCCATTTTCCTTCTTCTCCCTCCTGGATATGTCACCTCCACTGCCACATGGTCCCACACAGACATACACACTGACTCTTACTGGGGTACAGAGTTACACACACACTGACTCTCACTGGGGTACACCAGGGTACCACACACATTAACTCTCACTGGGTACAGTCCCACACACACTGACTCTCACTGGGGTACGGGG
>NC_063338.1:30353003-30356800 GCF_021869965.1 Rhincodon typus | reverse complement strand
ACACACACTGACTCTCACTGGGGTACGGGGTCCGATACACACTGACTTTCACTGGGGTACAGTCCCACACACGCTGACTATCACTGGGGTACAGTCCCACACACACTGACTCTCACTGGGGTACAGTCCCACACACACTGATTCTCACTGGTGTACAGTCTCACAGACACTGACTCTCACTGGGGTACAGAGTTACACACACACTGACTCTGACTGGGGTACAGTCCGACACACACTGACTCTGACTGGGGTACGGTCCCACACACACTGACTCCCACTGGGGTATGGACCAACACACTGACTCTCACTGGGGTAAAGTCCCATACACACTGACTCTCACTGGTGTACAGTCTCACACACACTGACTCTCACTGGGGTAAAGAGTTACACACACACTGACTCTCACTGGGGTACAGTCACACACACACTGACTCTCACTGGGGTACAGTACCACACACGCTGACTCTCACTGGGGTACAGTCCCACACACGCTGACTCTCACTGGGGTACAGTCGCACACACACTGACTCTCACTGGGGTACAGTCCCACACAAACTGACTCTTACTGGGGTACTGGTTCCCACACACACTGACTCTCACTGGGGTACAGTCTCACAGTCACTGACTCTCACTGGGGTACAGAGTTACACACACACTGACTCTCACTGGTGGACAGTCTCACAGACACTGACTCTCACTGGGGTAAAGAGTTACATACACACTGACTCTCACTGGGGTACAGTCCCACACACACTGTCTCTCACTGTGGTACAGACCTACACACACTGACTCTCACTGGGGTACAGTCCCACAAACACTGACTCTTACTGGGGTACAGTCCCACACACACTGACTCTCACTGGGGTACAGTGCCACACACACTGACTCTCACTGGGGTACAGTCCCACACACACTGCATCTCACGGGGGTACAGTCCCACACACACTGCCTCTCACTGGGGTACTATCCCACACACACTGACTCTCACTGGGGTACGGGTTCCCACACACACTGACACTCACTGGGGTACAGTCCCACACACACCGATTCTCACTGGGATACAGTCCCACACACACTGATTCTCACTGGTGTACAGTATCACAGACACTGACTCTCACTGGGGTAGAGAGTTACACACACACTGACTCTCACTGGGGTACAGTCCCACACACACTGACTCCCACTGGGGTATGGCCCAACACACTGACTCTCAATGGGGTACAGTCCCACACACACTCTGACTCTCACTGGGGTACACCAGGGTCCCACATACACTGACTCTCAATGGGGCACAGTCCCAAACTCACTGATTCTCACTGGGGTACACTCCCACACACACTGACTATCACTGGGGTACAGTCCCACACACACTGACTCTCACTGAGGTACAGAGTTACACACACACTGATTCTCACTGGGGTACAGTCCCACACACACTGACTCTGACTGGGGTACGGTCCCACACACACTGACTCTCACTGGGATACAGTCCCACATACCCTGACTCTCACTGGGGTACGGGGTCCCACACACACTGACTCTCACTGGGGTACAGTCCCACACACACTGAGTCTCACTGGTGTACAGTCCCACACACACTGACTCTCACTGGGGTACAGTCCCACACCGAGTCTCACTCGTGTACAGTCCCACACACACTGACTCTCACTGGGGTACGGCCCCACACACACTGACTCTCACTGGGGTACAGTCTCACAGACACTGACTCTCACTGGGGTACAGAGTTACACACACTGACTCTCACTGGAGTACAGTCGCACACACAGTGACTCTGACTGGGGTACGGTCCCACACACACTGACTCCCACTGCGGTATGGCCCACCACACTGACTCTCACTTGGGTAAAGTCCAACACACACTGACTCACACTGGGGTACAGTCCCACAAACACTGATGCTTACTGGGGTACAGTCTCACACACACTGACTCTAACTGGGGTACAGAGTTACACACACACTGACTCTTACTGGGGTACAGACTTACACACACACTGACTGTCATTGGGGTACAGTCCCACATAAACTGACTATCTCTGGGGTACAGTCCCACACACACTGACTGTCACTGGGGTACGGACCCACACACACTGACTCTCACTGGGGTACAGTCCCACACACACTGACTCTCACCGGGGTACAGTCCCACACACACTGACTCTCACTGGGGTACGGAGTTACACACACACTGACTCTCACTTGGGTACAGTCCCACACACACTGAGTCTCACTGGGGTATGGTCCCACACACACTGACTCTCACTGGGGTACAGTCCCACACACACTGACTCTCACTGGGGTAGGGACCCACACACACTGACTCTCAAAGGGGTACAGTCCCACACACACTGACTCTCACTGGGGTACCACACACACTGACTCTCACTGGGGTACAGTCCCACACACACTGACTCTCACTGGGGTACAGTCCCACACACACTGACTCTCACTGGGGTACAGTACCACACACACGCTGACTCTCACTGGGGTACAGTCCCACACACGCTGACTCTCACTGGGGTACAGTCGCACACACACTGACTCTTACTGGGGTACAGTCCCACACAAACTGACTCTTACTGGGGTACATAACCACACACACTGACTCTCACTGGGGTACAGTCCCACACACACCGATTCTCACTGGGATACAGTCCCACACACTCTGACTCTCACTGGGGTACACCAGGGTCCCACATACACTGACTCACAATGGGGCACAGTCCCACACACACTGACACTCACTGTGGTACAGACCCACAGACACTGATTCTCACTGGTGTACAGTATCACAGACACTGACTCTCACTGGGGTACAGAGTTACATACACAATGACTCTCACTGGGGTAAAGTCCCACACACACTGATTCTCACTGGTGTACAGTCCCACACACGCTGACTCTCACTGGGGTACACCAGGGTCCCACATACACTGACTCTCAATGGGGCACAGTCCCACACCCACTGATTCTCACTGGGATACAGTCCCACTCACACTGACTCTCACCGGGGTATAGTCCCACAGACACTGACTCTTACTGGGGTACAGTCTCACACACACTGACTCTAACTGGGGTACAGAGTTAGACACACATTGACTCTTACTGGGGTACAGAGTTACACACACACTGACTCTCACTGGGGTACACCAGGGTACCACACACAATGACTCTCACTGGGGTACAGACCCACACACACTGACTCTCACTGGGGTACGGTCCCACACACACTGACTCTCACTGGGGTACGGTCCCACACACACTGATTCTCACTGGTGTACAGTCTCACAGACACTGACTCTCACTGGGGTCTGGAGTTACACACACACTGACTCTCACTGGGGTACAGTCCCACGCACACTGGCTCTGACTGGGGTAAAGTCTCACACACACTGACTCTCACTGGGGTACAGTCCCACACCCTCTGACTCTCACTGGGGTACACCAGGGTCCCACATACACTGACTCTCAATGGGGTACAGTCCCACACACACTGACTCTCACTGGGGTACGGGGTCCCACACACACTGTCTCTCACTGTGGTACAGACCCACACACACTGACTCTCACTGGGGTACAGTCCCACAAACACTGACTCTTACTGGGGTACAGTCTCACACACGCTGACTCTAACTGGGGTACAGAATTACATACACGCAGACTCTTAGAGGGGTACAGATTTACCCACACACTGACTCTCACTGGGGTACGGAGTCCCACACACACTGATTGTCACTGGGGTACAGTCCCACACACACTGACTCTCACTGGGGTACAGT
>NC_063338.1:30352262-30352993 GCF_021869965.1 Rhincodon typus | reverse complement strand
TACAGTCCCACACACACTGACTCTCACTGGGGTACAGTCCCACACACGCTGACTCTCACTGGGATACAGTCCCACACAAACTGACTATCACTGGGGTACAGTCCCACAAACACTGACTCTCACTGGGGTACGGTCCCACACACACTGACTCTCACTGGGGTACAGTCTCACAGACACTGACTCTCACTGGGGTACAGAGTTACATACACACTGACTCACAATGGGGCACAGTCCCACACACACTGACTCTCACTGTGGTACAGACCCACAGACACTGACTCTCATTTGGATACAGTCCCACAGACACTGACTCTTACTGGGGTACAGTCCCACACACACTGATTCTCACTGGGATACAGTCCCAAACACACTGACTCTCACTGTGGTACAGACCCACACACACTGACTCTAACTGGGGTTCAGAGTTACACACACACTGACTCTTACTGGGGTACAGAGTTACACACACACTGACTCTCACTGGGGGACAGTCCCACACACACTGACTCTCACTGGGGTACGGAGTTACACACACTGACTCTCACTGGGGTACAGTCCCACACACACACTGCCTCTCACTGGGGTACAGTCCCACACACACTGACTCTCACTGGGGTACAGTTCCACTCACACTGACTCTCACTGGGGTACGGTCCCACACACACTGACTCTCACTGGGGTACGGTCCCACACACACTGAGTCTCACTGGGGTACAGTCCCACACACACTG
>NC_063338.1:30351779-30352252 GCF_021869965.1 Rhincodon typus | reverse complement strand
CTCACTGGGGTACAGTCCCACACACACTGACTCTCACTGGGGTACAGAGTTACACACACACTGAGTCTCACTGTGGTACAGTCCCACACACACGGAGTCTCACTGGGATACAGTCCCACAGACACTGACTCTTACTGGGGTACAGTCCCACACACACTGATTCTCACTGGGATACAGTCCCACACACACTGACTCTCACTGTGGTACAGACCCACACACACTGACTCTCACAGGGGTACAGTCCCACAGACACTGACTCTTACTGGGGTACAGTCTCACACACACTGACTCTAACTGGGGTACAGAGTTACACACACACTGACGCTTACTGGGGTACAGAGTTACACACACACTGACTCTCACTGGGGTACACCAGGGTACCACACACACTGACTCTCACTGGGGTACGGAGTTACACACACACTAACTCTCACTGGGGTACGGAGTTACACACACTGACTCTCACTGGGGTA
>NC_063338.1:30348985-30351679 GCF_021869965.1 Rhincodon typus | reverse complement strand
CTGGGGTACGGAGTTACACACACTGACTCTCACTGGGGTACAGTCCCACACACACTGACTCTCACTGGGGTACGGTCCCACACACACTGACTCTCACTGGGGTACAGCCCCACACACACGGACTCTCACTGGTGTACAGTCCCACACACACTGACTCTCACTGGGGTACAGTCCCACACACACTGACTCTCACTGGTGTACGGTCCCACACACACTGACTCTCACTGGGGTACGGTCCCACACACACTGACTCTCACTGGGGTATGGTCCCACAGACACTGACTCTCACTGGGGTATGGAGTTACACACACACTGACTCTCACTGGGGTGCAGAGTTACACAATCCCACTGATGAGTTGTTGATCCTGGTGGAGTTTGTGGCTGTCAGTTTCTCTGTCAGTGTGTGGGTGATATTCCTGCTGTGCGTGGTTTGATGACAATTGCTTCCATCTTCCTGAACGGGTGGTGTTCTCTGTTACAGCTTGGTAGCTGCTCCACCGAGCCCCCACTGGAATCAACTACTTTGATGAATACCGTTTATGATGACTATGACTCGACGGCTGATCTGGAATCTGTGGATTATGATGGGTTTGTGCAGTGGTGCCAAAAGTCTGATGTTCGGTCTTTCCGCCAATCCTTTCTGCCAGCCATTTACACTGTCATCACTGTGCTCGGCCTCCTGGGCAATGGACTGGTTGTCGTCACCTACATTTATTTCAAGCGCTTGAGGACAATGACTGACGTGTACCTCCTGAACCTTGCCCTGGCTGATCTGCTGTTTCTCTTCACCTTACCTTTTTGGGCTGTCAGTGTGGTCAAGCAGTGGATCTTTGGTCAAGTGATGTGTAAAGCTGTCTATGTGCTGTATCGTGTCAGCTTCTTCAGTGGCATGCTGCTACTCATGTGTATCAGCATTGACAGGTACTTCTCCATTGTCCGAGCTGCTTCAGCTCATCGGCACCGCTCCAAGGCTGTGTACTACAGTAAGATTGTCTCAGTTTGTGTTTGGCTATTCTCGTTTCTTTTGTCCATGCCTGAGCTGCTCTACAGTGACCAGAAGCAGAGTGAGAATGGTCTGCTGTGCAAAATGAACCTGGATAACAGCACAATTGTCCTCACAGCTGGCACACAGTTGGCTGTGGGGTTCTTTATCCCTTTTGTAGTCATGCTGTTCTGCTATTGTGTAATTATTAAGACCTTACTATTGGCCAGGAACTTTGAAAAGAACAAAGCCATCAAAGTGATCTTTGCTGTGGTTCTGGTCTTCCTGTTGTTTCAGTTACCCTACAACAGTGTGATGCTAATAGACACTATCAATGATGTTAATGCCACAGTCACCAAATGTGATGTGAGCAAGCGAATGAACATAGCTATCGATGTGACAAAGAGCCTGGCTTATGTCAGATGTTGCCTCAATCCGTTCCTCTATGCCTTCATCGGAGTCAAGTTCCGCAATGACCTGTTGAAACTGATGAAGGAGATGGGTTGCATGAGCACTGAGAAGCTGATTAAATACACCAACTTCAAGGCCACTTTGACCAGTAAACGTGGCTCCATCGCCACTGACACAGACAGCACAACGACCTTCTCCCCGTGAAACCCAGACTGTCTAAACCCACCAACAGTATCTCCTTGAGAAACTCGCCTGGAGAGAAATGCAAAACCAGACTTGGACGTTCCAAAACAAGAGAGATTTTCACAAATGTTAATGTATCAGCGAGATGGCCCTAGAGAGAGCCTGAGCTCAGCCATCTCTGTGAGAAGGACATTAATCTCTTCGATGGGCTATCCAGAAAACACTGCCACAACTACTGACCAGTTACTCATTCTCGGTTTCAAACTGGTGGCTGCAATCCTGAACAATTGTTCAATTTCCTGATTCATTGACTTCGGATATAACCTGCCTCACCAGCCTGACCCCTCACCCTGTCTCACCAGCCTGACCCCTCACCCTGCCTCGCCAGCCTGACCCCTCACCCTGCCTCACCAGCCTGACCCCTCACCCTGTCTCACCAGCCTGACCCCTCACCCTGCCTCGCCAGCCTGACCCCTCACCCTGCCTCGCCAGCCTGACCCCTCACCCTGCCTCACCAGCAGAATGGCAGCAATGTTTGACAGCAGGATTTGTTAACTGCTATAGTGACATAATCTCCCTGATTCCGAGGGACAATCACACTCATTCTCACTGTGTTGACAAACACTGTACTTTCCAAAGTTCAGCTCTTGCTCCAACAAAAACAAACATTCCTGAAACCCATGCCCAAAGGGTAACCATCACCCAGCTGGTGGAATAATATGTCCTCATCTCCGTGTTCCAGTCTTGGGACCCTGGTGTATCCCAGTGACAGTCAGTGTGTGTGGGGCCGTTCCCCAGTGAGACTCAGTGTGTGTGGAACTGTACCCCAGTGACAGTCAGTGTGTGTGGGGCCGTACCCCAGTGACAGTCAGTGTGTGTGGGACCGTACCCCAGTGAGAGTCAGTGTGTGTGGGACCGTACCCCAGTGAGAGTCAGTGTGTGTGGGACCGTACCCCAGTGAGAGTCAGTGTGTGTGGGACCGTACCCCAGTGAGAGTCAGTGTGTGTGGGGCCGTACCCCAGTGAGAGTCAGTGTGTGAGGGACTGTACCCCAGTGAGAGTCAGTGTGTGGGGGACCCTGTACCCCAGTGAGAGTCAGTGTGTGTGGGACTGTACCCC
>NC_063338.1:30346544-30348885 GCF_021869965.1 Rhincodon typus | reverse complement strand
GTCAGTGTGTGTGGGACCGTACCCCAGTGAGAGTCAGTGTGTGTGGGACCGTACCCCAGTGACAGTCAGTGTGTGGGGGACCCCGTACCCCAGTGAGAGTCAGTGTGTGTGGGACTGTACCCCAGTGAGAGTCAGTGTGTGTGGGACTGTACCCCAGTGAGAGCCAATGTGTGTGGGACCCTGGCGTACTCCAGTGAGAGTCACTTTCAGGACTGGGAGATGAAACTACTGTTAAAAGAATACTTATTGTGGTTGTTTGTATCTTTTCCCCATATTATGTCTCGATAAATTGAAGCTATGAATGTGATGTAGATTCTGTCATGCAAATGTGTTGAATTCTGTAGAATTTAAAAAACAGAAAATTAAAAATGGGAGATAGCAAGGTGTAGAGCTGGATGAACACAGCAGGCCCAGCAGCATCAGAGGAGCAGGAACGCTAACGTTTCGGGCCTAGACCCTTCTTCAGAAAGCTCCTGCTCCTCTGATGCTGCTTGGCCTGCTGTGTTCATCCAGTTTTACACCTTGTTATCTCAGATTCTCCAGCATCTGCAGTTCCTACTATCTCCAAATTAAAAATGGGCTTTGAATGTTCATCTTCCCCCTTTAAAGTGTTGCTCCTGTTATTTTCATCTGCTTTTAGATTTTGAACTTATTGGTCAGTTAGTACTTCAAGCGATAATCATCATATCAAGGTCACAGCTCTGAATATTGAGGAGGGACAACACATCTCAATTTCCTGTCGCAACATCTCTCCAGACGTGGCATAATTCACAAATTCTAAGCCAGCACTAGTTTCCCTGTCTCTGGGGCACTTCCTCATGCGCCTGAGCACTCTACCTCAAACTCTCCCTCTCCTCACCTTCACAGCATTTTCCACTGGCTTCTTGGTCAGTTTGTCTCCTGCATTCTCTCCAAGAGGGTACCACAAAACACACCCATCCCCACCAGCCCCAAACTCCCAACATCCCACAGCCCCGGAAAATCCTTTGTGCCAACACTGACTCCTGCTTCCCAACTCCCAGCCATGACT
The DNA here is from genome assembly GCF_021869965.1 of Rhincodon typus. NCBI lineage: Eukaryota > Metazoa > Chordata > Chondrichthyes > Orectolobiformes > Rhincodontidae > Rhincodon > Rhincodon typus. The sequence goes on along the minus strand of NC_063338.1, from coordinate 30,347,855 downwards.
CTCAGCATTGAGCCACCCCTAATTCACAATCAGATACAACCAGGAGTCGATTTCAAATGAATAAGACGTGGAAACCAGGGATTTTGAAAAACCAAAAATCTTCCGAGAACTGTAATGACCAGGACACCATCAAAACGTGTAGAATCTTTGCATCATTAGAATGTTCCCATATTAAAATTCTCACCCTTGTTTTCAAATCCTTCAATGGCCTCACCTCTCCTAATCTCTGTAAACTCCTGCTCTCAACCCTCTGAGATCTCTGCAGCTCCCCTGTTTCTAGGTTCTTGAACATCCAGGATTTTAATCCCTGGACCCAGTGGCGGCTTTCACTCCCTAACCCTCCCCACCTCACATTTCCTCCTTTATGTTGCTGCTCCTTCGAAGTAACCTCTTTCACATGTCTAAATATTTCATAACGCAGACCTAGTGCCAGATTTTAATTTAATTAAACTCCTGTGAAGTGCTTCGTGAGGTTTATTACATTAAAGTCGCTCTGTAAATGCAAGTTGTTTAAAGTTTTGTACCTTAGAGTCAGTGATAAAGATACCAATGATTAGAGTCTTTCAACAAATGTGTGGTAGTTTATCACTGTGTGATCTGCTGTTTAAATACATTTCTTTTTAACTTTTCAACATGTTTAAGCAAATGTATTGCTAATTTTAGCATAGTTTCTGTGTAACGTTACTTTGATTGATTGTATTTAGGAACAGTTTGAAGGCAACAAATATTTTTACATGAATTAATCATCTTTATCATAAAAGAATGCTTTCCCATAATAAAAGATTGTCTTAACATATTTCAGTTGATACTCTTTGAAATTTGTTTCAATTCTGACTCACTATCAGAATGTACTCAAGCCAAGAACTCAGAAGCTTGTTTGATAGCTGCATGGGCTAACAGCTACAATAACAGCTACTGACGAACATAAAGGATCCCATACCCAGAACCAGCAAAACCAGTATAATATACAAAATACCATGCAAGGACTGTGAGAAACATTACATAGGCCAAACCGGAAGAAAACTGACAATACAGATACACAAACACCACTAACCACCAAGAGCCACAATCAATTCTCACTTGTCTCATATACACGGACAAAGAGGGACACAAATCTGACTGGGACAACACATCCATAATTGCACAAGCCAAACAGAGACACGCCAGGGAATTCCTGGAGGCCTGGTATTCTAACCAGAACTCCATCAGCAAACACATTGAATTAGACCCTGTGTACAAACCACTGAGAAACAGAACCGGAAGTAATACCAAACACCCCAACAAACTGAGGCATATAAATAACAAGCAGGA
>NC_063338.1:30334673-30346044 GCF_021869965.1 Rhincodon typus | reverse complement strand
TCTGATGCTGCTTGGCCTGCTGTGTTCATCCAGCTCTACACCTTGTTTTCTCCAACTCAGTTTGTTTCTAACCTACTTCCTTTTATTTTCGCTATAGTGCTTTCCTACTTTTTGGTACTCATGTTCTCGGCCAGACTATTTGCTTCTCAGATTCTTGCATATCACTGTTGATATCACTGTAACATCACCATGCACTTCACTATCTCATTACTTGACATGGTAGATCAGCTAATGGACCCGAGATCTCAGTGGGACATCCCATCGCTTGGGGATGCTGTTTAGGTTAGTGATTGACAGATGGATTGAGAATGTAGTTGCACAATGGAAAATGAATGTCCACTAATAATGTATTCACTTAGAGGCTGTTGAACTTCTTGTAGCCAAGTGTCAGCTCTGAATTTTGAGAAGTGGTCTCCCCTGCCACCTGCCTTCTTCTGAAGGTCATTTTTCCTTCTTGACATTTCTCCAACTAACCGCCTTATCACTTTTGCCTCTATCACCCTGAAGCCCTCCTTTTGTTTTGGCAAACCTCTTTGTACGATTTGAATACCAACAATATTGTTCAGTTCAGATTTACTTCAACAGGGACAGACTGTCTTTAGGAAGAGGAGACTGGCTACATCACATGCTGTCTGCTCTTAGGCCCCATGCTGAGTGCAAACGTTTCTGGCAGCAAGAAACCCAACTGACCTTGTAATTATTTTAGAAAGACAGAAGCACAACATTTGCATACTGCTGACCTCCAACAAAACTGGTGAGCACAAATCACACAAAAAAATGAACAATTCATGTAAGAGGTGATAGTAAGAACTGCCGATGCTGGAGTCAGACATAACACAGTGTGGAGCTGGAGGAACACAGCAGGCTGGGCAGCATCAGAGGAGCAGAAAAGTTGACATTTCGAGTTGGGACTCTTGTTCCTGATGTTTGACAGAAAACCAGTACCCACCAATGTCTTGGAAATGAAATATAGGGGATGTGAAAATGAAACATTTTAAGCTTAGTTGAAATCATTGAACGCAAATTGATTGGGTTTTCCCTTTGATTTCACACATGGGTGATCTCCAAATCTCAAACAAAAACAGCAATTTGTGGAGAAACATAGCAGGTTTGGCAACATCTGTGGAGAGAAAGTGAGAGTCAACATTCTGTGTTCAGTGCCCCTTCCTCAGAACTGATTTAGCTAGGGAAATGTGGTATATATGCAGGAGACAGAGGACAGGGGGGGAAAGGAGTGAGTGGATAGGCAGAGAGTAGAGTCTAGAAAGAGAGAGAGAGAGACAATGTGTAGAAGACAAATGAATGGTTGAGAATAAGCCAGGGAGAAAGAAATATTGACAATAGAGATGTTAAGTGGGTGAAAATTTGTTGGCTGTGCTGAAAGCAGCCCACGTGATGACAGGGTCTGGGGTGTGGGCGTGGGTAAAGGACATGGAAAAAGGCATTCAGGCTCTAAAATTATTGAACTCGTTATTGAGTCCAGAAGACTGCAGGGTTCCCAAGTGGAAAATGAGGTGCTGTTCTTCCAGCTTATGCTGAGCTGTGCTGGAGCACTGCAGCAAGCCTGAGACAGCAATGTTGACCAGGGAAATGGTGGTGTGTTGAAGTTGCAGGCAGCTGGAAGCTCAGAGTCATTTTATGGACAGACCATAGGTGTTCTGCAAAGTGGTCGCCCAGTCTGCATTTTGTCTCCCCACTGTAGAAATGCAGTGGACATGAAGAAACGAGGAGATTGGAATGGAATGGAATGGAATTCTTGTTTCCAATCTCAATTGTTCTGATGATGCCACCTTCTGCAAGGGGACCTCAGAAATGTCCCCTGTTTTGCTCAACCGAGGATTCCCTGTCACTGTGGCTGACAGAGCCTTCAGTCGAGTCTGATTCATCTCCCACACTTCAGCCCTCACTCCTTATCTTCCCAACTACAACAGCAATAGCATCGCCCTGGTCCACACTTCCCACCCCACCAGCCTCCGCATCCAAAGGATCATCACCCACCTCCAGTTGGATGCTACGACCAGACACATATTCCCCTCCCCTCTCTTGTCAGCATTGCACAGAGACCATCACTCTGGGACATCCTGGTCCATTCCTCTTCCATTCCCAAACATCTTCCAGACACACACGCACAGCACCTTTCCCTGCAGTCACAGAAAGTGCAACACTTGCTCAGTTACAGCCTCCCTGCTCATTATCAAAGGCCCCAGACACACATTCCTGGTGAAGTGGTGATTTACCTGTATTTCACTCAATCTAGGTGACTGTGTTCACTGCACACATTGTGTTCTCCTCTACATTTGGGAAACGAAACACAGACTGGGTGACCACTTTGCAGAACACCCACATTCTGTCTGCAATAAGATCTTGAGCTTTCAAGTTGCCTGCCACTTCAACACACCGCTGTGTTTTCTGGTCAACATCTCTGTCTCAGGCTTGCTGCAGTGCTCCAGTGAGATTCAACAGAAGCTGGAAGAGCAGCACCTCATTTTCCAGTTGGGAAGTCTACAGCCTTCAGGACTCAATATCGAGTTCAACAGTTCTGGGCTTGAACACCTTCTTCCATGTTTTTTACCTGCTCCCACACCCAGGCCCTGTCATCACATGGGCTGCTTTCAGCACAGGCTAACCATTTTCACCCACTTATGATACCCATTGTCAATTTTTCTTTCTCCCTGTAGCACTAGAAAGCATCCCTTTTCCTCTCAATCTGCTGTTGTCTGCCTCTGGGCTCCATCTTTGACTATTGCTCACTTTTTCCCCCAACCCCAACCTCTACCCCACCTCCACCCCTACACCTAACCTACTGTCTTCAGCATAAATACCCCATTTTCCTTCATTTCCAAAGAAAGGTCACTGGATTTGAAACGTTAACTTTGCTTTCTCTCCACAGATATTGCCAGACGTGCCAAGTTTCTCCTGCAATTTCTGTTTTTGTTTCAGGTTCCCAGCATCCGTAGTTTTTTTATTTTATTTTAGCGATCTCCATATCTCAGCTGGGTTGTGCATACGATGTTTGAATGGAAGTAGAAACTTTTCCTCATGAACTATGAAATATGGAAAGAGAGAACAACCCATTTAGTGTCTATTGCTTGACAGAGATTTTGGGGAGGAAGTTGTCTGCTTGTCTTCACTTTCTGGTTGTGATTATGTGATGTGAAGGGACATTCGGTAAAATAACAGGAAAAGTCCTTTCAAATAGTGGATGCAAACTTAATAAAGATTTCTAAGTCACTTTGTTGTAGTCAGCAACATCATCCACAATGTTGGGACAGATGAGTTTGAAATAAATGTAAAAGTAAATTGAAATTAAATGCCATCTCTTCTACCAGATGTTGGCAACTTGCATCAATGTTTTATGATAGCAAAACATTACTGTCACAGAAATCTTCTCAAATGATCTTGAGCCAAAGCAATTTATGTTATATAAAAATGTAACTGGTGAAATATAAACCTGTTAAACAATAGATTCCTTCAACAGCACCTTCCAAGACCAAAACCTCTCCCATCTAGAAGGAGAAAGTCAGCGGGCAAAATCCCCCCAAATCTACACATCACCCTGATTTGGAACTGTACTTTCACTGTCACTAGGTCCAAATCCTAGAGCTTCCTTCCTTACAGCACTCTGGGTACCAACAGCACATGGACTGCAGCAATTCAAGAATGCAACTTTCAACACACTTAGAGCTGGGCAACAATAGCTGGCCTCACAAAAGCAAGCAAAAGAAAATTTTGAAAAGCACCAATTCATGATTCGACATTTTATCTTGTTGATTTTATCAGTTTATCTGAAAGTCGCTGACAAAAGTTTCTCCAGTCGGATTTGAAACATAATAATTTTGCTGAAGGTAAATGCAATTTTACCTGCTTGCCTTTCAGATTTGTTACTATTTTATGGTTGATCTTTTTCCTTTATACATTATGATGCATTGCCTAACATATATCAAATTTATATGTATACCAAATCAATGAAGTCCCTATTCCTTTGCTTCATCAATGCCGTACAAATTCAATTGGTGTGCAGTAATTTGATAAAAATAACACTCAGATGAATTATTGTGTGACTTTACTCTCATTCTATCTGAGTAACAACAGTATAAAGTCAGGATTATTCCATGCGTTATTTACTTCTTTGCAGCAAACCAGTGCTGTTTGTTAGATTTCACTCCTAGTTACATAGTACAAAACAAATTTTCACCATTGAAGCCGTAAAGAGAGATTTTCATCTCCATTATCCCTGATACAGACCTATGTCTGTTGAGACAGTATAACCAGGAACTCCATGGCCATGGCCTGTGATTTTATAGCCATTAAATGAAAAGGATTCAGAATTGTCAGCAGCTGGCGCAGGACTTTATGGTGTGCGGTCAGAGCAGATATGAGTTAACACCAAAAACACCAACTTAAGTGATTTCTCCCTATATTGCCCATACTCCCTGACTTGTACTTCCCACTTGTAAATGTGGCTCAGCATTTCCAGGAGCAAAACAATATTCATCAAAATTCCCATTCTTGGTTTATATCCGGGGACTACTGTTGGAAAGGGTCAGACTTTCATTAGTTGATTTCGTTGTTTAATTTCATTAATTAATTTCATTTCATTAACTGACATTAGACAGGTACAGGATCAGAATCAGTTCAGACAGTTCCCATTTTCACATGACCTTGCTGCCTCTCTGAGTTTGGAGGGGGTGGCGGGGGTTGAGGAAATGGATGAACATGCACCAACATTCCACTTTAGGAGAGAAAATGGTGGATAAAGTTAAATTGCTTATCAATAAAGCTGGTTCTGATTAAAGAGGTATTAGGAATATTAGCTGTGGTCTCTTATTTCTCTGCACTGCCTTAATTTCCTTAGGTACAGCTGTGATCATTAAGCATATAAACACTTCACTCCTAATCAAAGGAGGAAATGATTATGACTGTTAAGAATAAAATCGTGAATAATTTCCCATTGCTCATCCACACTAACTAACGCTGTGCAGTGTGAAAGATCAGATGAATGCCCAGCTGACTTTGCTCTTTGTGATACAATGATGTGACATTGTTGAGTGCTCCTGCTGGAGTTACAGACAGTTATTTAAGACGCAGCATTATATTTCCCTCCACCTAAATTATCTTCAGGGTCCTGTTGCAGCCAACTCCACAGAGCTAAATAGAGGTTATTGCATAAAGATACCAGGCAAGTGCATCCCTGGGCATATTTGGTTATGCACTGTTACTCAATCCTTAATCATAAATCTAACACAATTTTAGGCCTTGCGTCAAGTAGCTAATAAGTGAGCTCTTCTGATGATCAATTGCATAAATACACTGCCAGGTATGGAGCAGAATCTGACAGGGTTTGTGACCGGTTAGCAAGTATTCTTCAGGATGACTGACAATCAAATTGGTATTATGGGGTGGAGAGGAGAAAAATCACATTCTTATTTCCATTTAAACATCCAGTCACATTGTGGAAAGTTCGGAAATGGCCATCAGATCATGTTGATAAGTAGGCAGTAATCCACCTGCAACCAAGGAATTATCTCACCATCAGAGGGAGTCTTGGGATGCTCGAGGGAACATGAAATAAAGTGAACGAAGGAATGCCGATTGTGCCGAAGACCAAAAACCAGTTCCATGATGACAGGATGAAACAAAGCTATTAGGTCTTAGAGGTTTGAAGGTCAAGCTTCCCAATGGGAAACAGTTGGAAGCTCTCTTGCATCATTCCTTGAAAGTAGATTCGCAAGTAGACAGGGTGGTGTAGAAGGCATTTGGCACACTTGCCTCTGTTGATTAGTGCATTGAGTATAGGAGTTGGGACATCATGTTGTGTTTGTACAGGACATTAGTGAGGCCACTTTTGGAATACTGCATGCAGTTCTGGTCTCCCTGCTACAGAAAAGATGTTGTTAAACTTGAAATGGTTCGGAAAAGATTTGTAAGAATGTTGCAATGGTTGAAGAGTTTGAGCCTTAGGGAAAAGATGAATAGGCTGTGGCTTTTTTCCCTGGAGCATCAGAGGGCGAGGGGTGACCTCATTGATGTTTATAAAATCATGACGGGCATGGATAGGGTGAAGAGCCAAGGACTTTTTCCCAGCATGTGCCAATCCAAAAACTAGTGGGAATAGGTTTAGGGTGAGCAGGGAATGATTTGAAAGGGATCTGAGGGGCAAAGTTTTTACGCAGATGGTGGTGCGTGTATGGAATGAGCTGCCAGTGGAGGTGGGGAGATGGGTATAATTATCACATAGGCAAATGGGACTAGATTAATTTAGGATATCTGGTTGGTGCAGACAAGTTGGACTGAGGGGTCTGTTTCCATGCCGTACACCCCTATGACACTATCTGCATGTCGTACATGCTCATGAAAAGACACATGCCCCGGCATGAAGTGCACCTTTCCAAATAATTCACTCACAAGCAAGAAATACATGCCTTTACATTCACCTCAGCATATAAATATAAGGCAGCAGCTGAGGTAGTGTACTTGCTGCAGTTGGAGTGAGTGGTTGCAGCTTTCTGTACAATGCACAGGAGGAAACGATTGGGATTGGGTAGTGGCAGGCAAAAAGCATTGAAGCAGGGCTTTCTGAGGCAGAGAGAGAGTGGAAGGAAGGAAGCTGTCCAAGGATGGGAAGCTCAGAAGTGTTCTCATTTCTGTAGCCACCTTCCAACCTCATCAACATTATCGCCTGCCCTAGGCCTAATTCTGCTCACGGCCCAGGAAGTTCAAGAGAGGGAAGAGGGTGTACACTGAAGGGCAGCTTCTGCTGACTGACAGAGGGAGGGGGAGAGGAAAGGAAGTGCCAGTATAGTGTCATATGGAGGAAAGACGGTGGATAACGGACAATGGTTAATGGTGGGGAATTCCAATGTCGGAAGACCATAGCACCAGAATGATTGTGAGGAGAGCATTGGGTTATGCTAAGAAGATTACTCCTGAAGGCCTGAGACTTGGAGGGTTACATTGAGAAGTTCAATGATGATAAAGGAAAGACCAAGGAAGATGGATAGCAGATTGAAGGTTAAGGAGGGGTGATGTATTGCTGTGCCAAGGGGAAGCTCGAGGGCCCCTGAGAGTTATAAGGCTGAAAAATGAGTGAGTGGAGCTTATCTGCAGGGAAGCAAGGGTGATGATGTGAGGCTCAAGGATCAGGGCTCCAAGGTCCATGCATGTGGCTGCATCAACAGGAAGTGCTCTCGGCAGTGACCCCCCCCCACAAGATGGTATTGTCCAAGGTGATGTGGATGAATGCCAGGGTGTGCCCTATGTTAGGATGAGGACCTTCCATTGGCTAAAAATGCTCAGAAAAGGAGTGGCAGGCCTCAAAATAATGTGCCAAGGTGAAGCTACAGAGGAACTGGCAGAGGGTGGCCAATGGTCAGTCAGAGCTATGGCCAGAACAGCAATAGGATGTGGTCACAGAGCATCAAGCAGCACAGGGATGTTGGCAGCAGGAGCCAACGTGAAATCAAGCATTGGCATTCAATCAGATATATCGCAGGTATAATGTCAGAAACAGCTTAAGATGCAATCCAGTCCTGGTAACATTGTATGTCATTATAGCATTGAGCTTCTTCACCAATGGATCATTTCAAGTCTTCACAAGGAAAAAGAACAGAACATCACAGTCAGCCACTCAAAAGTACATCAGGGAGACCACCAATGTCCTGTCACAGATCCAGGAAACACAGCAGCCAGAGCTGGAGGATTCACTCTCTTCGGTGGATTACTACAGACACAAGGGACAAGTGATTGTGATGCTGAGAGCCCCCTGAGATCAGCCAGTATTTTCATTTTCTGAGTTTACGAGAGATCGGTGATCACAGGAAACAAATCCTCCTCACTAACTTGTGGGCACCACACATGGACCAGGGTTCTGTGTTAGCTACCAGGCAGAATGCCTTTGGCAGCCAGTCCTCTGGTCAAAGAGATGCATCCTGCAGAGATTTCGCAACACTGAAAAATTTGCCTTGGTGGAGCTGGTGGAAGGAATCATTGCAATGGACTCTGCGACTGGAAGTCATCTCTGAGATTCTCAGCAGACTAAGTGAAATGACTTTCAACTTATTACTCAGTTAAAAAAAAAGGAAAAACGAGCCCTTGGAAGCTGAGAATGACTTTTGACTGGTTCCTGAATAGACTACAATTCTGTGGAGAGTGCAGTACAATGGCTCAGAGGTAGGGACACTACCATGCACCACAAGAGCCCAAAATGCTGAATGTTAGACAGCTATCAAAAGTGATTGATTTAGACATAGAAGATAATTCTAATCAAATATGTGAAAGGCTTCAGTCTATAGGATGAAAATGCAAGGACCAGCAATTGCTCATTGCAAACAATGCAAAATCACCTTTCTTATTCAAAGAAGTATTTCAAATTCAACATGATTCTTCAGGATTAGTTCCAACAGTGAAGGTGAAATAAGTGGTGTCATTAATATCAAATAATGTCAAAAGGTTTCTTGTATTCAAATATTTGCCAGGAAAAGAAAATGATACTATGTGGAACAAGTAAGACACATGAGAAATATAGTTTCTCTTTTAGTTAATAGTATGGAAGTTTCAAATTGTGCAATGTGTGACATAAATCATATTAAAGTGCTATCGCTCAATGTAAGGGGCATATAAATTATGTCTGCTGAATGGGAGGGTGTCATTAAAAATGAAGTACAAAGACTTTTTTTTGTCGTTGGCATGCTCAGCTTTGTGTCCTTGTATAAATCAGGGTGGTGTTATATTGACAGGGATGAAACTGTACCAGAAATGTGTCTGAAAGCAGATGCATGAAAAATTAAATTGCTGGAGTGGAACAGTTTTCTACATTTTCTATGTTATTCCACTTGTTGACAATGAATAGACAGTTCTTGTTGCAAATTCATCCTCAATACCACCAACATTACACTTCAGCACCAAAGATGTCAATTTGAAATATGTCATTGAATGTTCTCTTGTTGAAGGTATCTAAGGGATGATATACCACTGCTACACACTGATCACACCAATGTGATGAATGTGGGAGATGGGCATAAAAAATTGGAGAGTGAGTTTTAAGGGTGTGGTGTTCGTCCTAACCCTAACTCATCAGATAGGAGGTTAATAGGATCAAAATGGGCTCCTCTTTTACAACCTGTCCCTCCTAATCAAATACGGTGAAACTGACACACGTTCTTGTAACTTTGTTGCTGCAGTGCTCTGCCTAACCGCAGAAAGGTAGTATGTGTGATCTGGAGGTTGAGAGCATTGGTAAGTCAGGACTGGCAATAAAAGAAGAAGAGACTTGGATTTGTATAGGGACTTTCATGACCCCAGGATGTCCCATAACACTTTACAGACAATGAAACACTTTTGAGGTGTAGTTAATGTCCAATTATAGGAAATGGTTAATTGCAACACATCCACATCCATACAAGTTCTCCTCCAATGCAGCAATTAAAATCACAACTGCCATGATGTTGACATAGCTGAGCTTCCCAGCAACAGTATAAGTGCAACAGCTTGAAGCTCCAGAAGGAGGTGACCATCTGATAGAGGTGGAGAGTTACAGGTTCCTTTGCTTCTGTGCCAGCCATTGCACAGGTTCTAGTCAGGGGGCATTGCATGGATAAAGGTAAGGTGCATATAAATTATGCCTGCTGAATGGGAGGGTGTCATTAAAAATGCAGTATGAGGCCTTTTTTTTGCAACTGGCAAGCTCAGCTTTGTGTCCTTGTATAAATCAGGGAGGTGTTGTATTGACAGGGAGGAAACTGTGCCAGCAATGTACCTGAAAGCAGATGCATGAAAAATTAAATCGCTGGAGTGGAACAGCTTTCTATATTTTCTATGTTAGTCCACTTGTTGACTGTGAACAGACAGTTCTTGCTCCAACTTTCTCCTCAGTACCATTAACATTACATGTTAGCAACAAAGATATATATTGAGCATGACACAAGTCCACAAAAGCATCATGATAGCCAGAACAAGGTATAGACATGCCTAACATTTTAAAAAATAAATTTGTGTATTTGTTGCATTTGGAGAGGCAGGAGTAGGAACTGCACATAGAAAAGAATAGGGTCGATATCCTATGCTCTGAGAATGACCTGTTTCAAAGCAGTAAAAAGAGGGTGAAGCCTGCAGCACCAGTCTCAACCCACTTTACATTGTCCATGAATGTTTCTGGTGATCCTCCGAATGCAATAAGCTCCAGGAAAATGGTGGCTGTATGAATGAGACAGAAAGATCCTAATGAGCCTTTTTACCATATTTTTGTTCATGTTCAATAAGTTTGTCGAAAATTAGGGACCATGATCAATGCAATGAGAAGTTAAACATGTTCCTTCCACAAGAGCAGCAGGAACTTTCTTGTGGCTAAAGACTTCTTGTTTGCTGTTCTGGAGCTGACTGATTTTTTTTTTAACCTGTCCAGGCTCAGAGATGCAATGGAATTGGAGTCCATATTGATTCTCTAAATAGTCGGGAGGCTCTGTCATTGCACAGGAACAAAAAAAAAATCAAGGAGGGGTTCTTGAAATAATCATAAAAATGTGCCTTGAATTAATGTTTGACTAATTTAAGATTTTCAAATATCTCTTTCAGCTGCTAAAAGGACTCTGCAGTGTCACCACTATTTCTACTTTTGCTTTCAGGCTCTAATCCCATACATATTGAATGAATTTCCAACCCTTTACTCATGAACAACTTACCCAATATGAATATTCTAAACACATTATTCTTCCACACTTACCTATAGATCTAAACAATCCTCCATAGTTATTCAGCATTGGAGTCTGAACAACAGAAATTCTATACAATTATGCAATTTCTCTGCAATTACATCCATTATCACACTGTCTGCAGTGAGACAATGCAGTCAATATTTACTGTACAATAGGATTACACTGTACAACATTATTTACAATGTTATTGTAATACTGCAGAGAACACTAACTGCGGTAAGAACCTATTCTCCTATTTGTTGGCTTTGGCCTACAGCTTCATATTCTAATCCAAAGCCTTTCCGACACATCTTCATTAACACTGTATTCTGTACAGTCTTTTCTTTAAATGATCAATCACATATCTTCAATACAGTAAGTGTTTGATGGGAAACAATTAAATGTCTAGTTTGGTTCAATGGCGAACATATTTGATGTACATACACAAAACCTCCCACCCTATTTCCTATGGAGAGATAGATAGAGGCAGACAGACAGGCAGAGAGACAGATAGACAGATAGTTTGTTTATTGAAAAGTTATTGTGGTGGCAGGTGTCAAATTGTGACAACAAAACAAATAAAACAAATAATCTAGTTTATTTCAATTAGAGATAACACAGTGTGGAGCTGGAGGAACACAGCAGGCCAGGCAGCATCAGAGGAGCAGGAAAGTTGACGTTTC
>NC_063338.1:30322400-30334173 GCF_021869965.1 Rhincodon typus | reverse complement strand
CAACTTTCCTGCTCCTCTGATGCTGCCTGGCCTGCTGTGTTCCTCCGGCTCCACACTGTGTTATACCTGAAAATTCAGACCTTTTTGTTCCAAGATAATCTGTCTTCAACTCTCCATTTCTAAATAAATGTGTTTTCATTTTTTATGGTTTTGAAGTTTGATTGGAGAGTAACCTCCTGCATTTATTAGTGTTGAAATAACTCACAAATGAATTGATTGATTGTTTGTTGTCACATGTACTGACATACAGTGAAAAGTGTTGTTTTGCGTGCTATGCAGGCAGATTGTACCATTCAAAGTACATCAGAGTAGCAGAACAGAGTGCAGAATACAGTATTACAGCCACAGAGAATGTGCAGAGAAAAAGATCAACATTGATGGTTGAGAGGTCCGTTTAAAAGTCTGGTAACAGTAGAAAGAAGCTGTTCTTGAATCTCTTCATACATTTTTTCAAACTTTTGTGTCTTCTGTTTAACAGAAGGGAGTGGAGGAATGTATAACCGGGGTAGGAGGGGTCTTTCATTTTGTTGGTTGTGCTCCCAAGACAACAGGAAGTATAGATGGAGTCAATGGATGGAAGGCTGGTATGCGTGATGGACAAAACTGTGTTCTACTCCTATGATGCTGCTTGGCCTGCTGTGTTCATCCAGCCCTGCACCTTGTTTTCACAACTCTTTGTAGTTTCTTGCAGCATTGGGAAGAGAAGTTGCCATACCATGCCGTGATGCATCCAGATAGGATGCTTCCTAAGATACATCTATAAAAATTGGTAAGAGTCCTTGTGAACATGCTGAATTTCCTTCGCCGCCTGAGGAAGTAGAAATGTTGTTGTGTTTTCTTGACTGTCGTGTCAACATGGGAGGACCAGGGCAGATTGTTGGCGATCATCACTCCCAGGTACTTGACTCGACCATCTCTACCTCAGCACCATTGATGCAGACAGGGGCGTGCCCTCCACTCTGCTTCCTAAAGTCAATGGCCAGCTTCTTCATTTTGCTAACATTGATGGAAGGATTGTTGTCTTTATGCCATGCCACTAAGCATTCAATCTCTTTCCTGCATTCTTTCACGTCATTGCTTGAGATCCAATCTAGATTGGTGGTGTTGTCGGCAAAGTTGAGAATGGAGTTGGGACAGCATTTGGCCACACAGTTCTGAGTGTATAAGGAGTACAGTAGGCGATTGAGTACTCAGCCTGGTGGGCACCAGTGTTGAGAATTATGGTGGAGGAGGTGTTGTCACCTATTCTTACTGATTGCAGTCTATGGGTCAGGAAGTCAATGATCCAGTTATGGAGGGGGGAGTTTAGTGATGCGTTTGTTTGGAATTATGGTGTTGAAGGTGGAACTGCAGTCATTAAGTAGGAGCCTGACGTAGGTATCTTTGTTATCCAGATATTCCAGGGATGAGTGTAGGGCCGAGGAGATGGCATCTGATGTGGATCTGTTGTGCAGGTAGGTGAAGTGCAAGGCAGGCTGGGAGGCTGGAGTTGATGTCAGCCATGACAAACCTCTTGAAGCACCTCATAATTATGGAGGTCAAAGCCGCTGGGCGTTAGTCATTGAGGCACGCTGCATGATTTTTCTTTGGCACTGGGATGTTGGTGGTCTTCTTAAAGTAGGCAGAGACTTCAGATCATAGACAGGAGAAGTTAAAGATGCCTGCGAATGCTCCCACAGGATCTGAGTGCATGTCCAGGGACTCCATCCTAGCCAGTTGCTTTCCATGTGTTCACTCTCACTAAGGCCAAAGTAACGTCTGCAGCGGTGACCATGGGTACAGGTGCACCAGAGGCTGTTGGGATTAGGTGACATTGTTTCACTGCCCTTCTATTCAAAACAAGTGCAGAATGCATTGAGCTCATTGGGTAGGGATGTACTATTGCCCATGATTCTGTTTGACTTTGCTTTGTAGCCCGTTGTGAAATGAAATTTGTAAAGCAAGTGTGACTCTATATTTGTTTGGCTCGTGTTTGAAAAAATGCAACCGAATGAATATTTTACCAAATATTTTGAATTCTAAGAGTCTGACTCCTGATTTATGAGACAGTGAGTTGACAATCCTGGTATTATCAGATTTTAATGGTGATTCCAACTGTTTCTTGTGGGAGCTTCTCATTTGGTGTGAAGCCAACAGTAGTTATGCAATTTAAAGCCATTACGTGGTTGTTCCCTCTGTAAGGAGAAACAAAATGAAATAAGACACTGCTCACCTCAACGGCAAATGTCAGTTGTTCCTCTCCATTAAAGGGTCACTGAATTCCGCACATCTTTCTATTCCAATATGCTCTAATTAGGAATATTGATGAGGTTGAAAATGTACCATTATGTGCAAATGTTTAAATGTTGGTGATGCTTGCCTGTGACTCATAAGTGCTCTGAGTTTAGGTATCCTACTGATACTGTGCACCTTATTTTTTTAACGGTGCACTCTATCATCCATCCCTATGGACATATTGTTGCACCTGCTTTTCAATACAACTTTCTAACATTTCCTCTTCAGTTTGTTTTCTCTCCCTTGCCAAGTTGAGTAATTTAATCAATCAAGAAAGGTATTGGTGTTGCAATGCTTCAGGCTTTCCTGACCAGACCTTTGTAGCACTAGAAATAGATCTATTTGTCTCGTTGATAATGCCAGTGTAGACATTCTAGGTATAGAGGAAAAAAAAATAGAACTAATCTGCAATGTTTTCAAAGCATTCACTTTGTGGACTTGAGGAGTTAGGATTGGGGGAAGGGAAGAGGGGTTTGATGTTGAAGAAAATTTTTGGATACGTAAAAATAGGAGCAGGAGTAGGCCATTTGACCTTTGAGTCAGCTTTTTTAAAAAATCATTCATGGGACACGGGCTCGCACGCTGGCCAACATTTATTACCCATCCCTAGTTGCCCTTGAGAAGGTGGTGGTGAGCTGCCTTCTTGAACTGCTGCAATCCACCTGCTGTGTGTTAACCCACAATGCCATTCGGGAGGGAATTTCAAGATTTTGACCCAACGACTGTGAAGCAACAGCAATATATTTCCAAATCAGGAAGGTGAGTGGCTTGGAGGGGATCTTGCAGGTGGTTGTGTTCCCATGTATTTTCTGCCCTTATCCTCCTAGATGGAAGTGGCCGTGGGTTTGGAAGGTGCTGTCTGAGGATCTTTGATGAATTTCTGTAGTGCATCTAGTAGGTAGTACACACTGCTGTTACTGAGCGTCAATGGTGGAGGGACTGGATCCTTGTGTATATGGTGCCAATCAAGCTGGCTGCTTTGTCCTGGATGGTGTCAAGCTTCTTGAGTGTTGTTGGGGCAGCACTCATCCAGGCAAGTGGGGAGTATCCCATCACACTCCTTACTTGTGCCTTGTAGATGTGGACGGGCTTCGGGGAGTCAGGAGATGAACAATTCGCTGCAGTATTCCTAGCCTCTGCCCTGCTCTCGTAGCCACTGTGTATGTGTGGTCAGTCGTGTTGAGTTTCTGGTTAATAGTAACCCCCAAGATGTTGATAGTGGGGGATTCAGTGATGGTAACATCATTGAATGACAAGGAGCAGGGTTGGAATGTTTGTTATTGGTGATGGTCATAGCCTGGCATTTGTGTGGCACAAATGTCACTTGCCACTTGTCAGCCCAACCCAAATCTGGATATTGTCCAGATCTTGTTGCATGTGAACATGTACTGCTTCAGTATCTGAGGAGTCAGAAATGGTGCTGAACATTGTGCGATCATCGGCGAACATCCCCAATTCTGACCTTATGATGGAGGGAAGGTCATTAATGAGGCAGCTAAAGATGTTTGAGACGAGGACACTACCCTTATGAACTCCTGCAGAGATGTCCTGGGGCTCCACATTTCAAAGTAATCATGGCTGTTCATCCAACTCA
Source organism: Rhincodon typus (assembly GCF_021869965.1). Lineage (NCBI taxonomy): Eukaryota > Metazoa > Chordata > Chondrichthyes > Orectolobiformes > Rhincodontidae > Rhincodon > Rhincodon typus. The sequence goes on along the minus strand of NC_063338.1, from coordinate 30,330,305 downwards.
GTGCTCATCTAACCCTGTTCCCGTTTTTTCCTCACATTCTTTGATCCCTTTACATTTAGAACCATATCTTAACTCCTTCTTGAAAACATGCAATGTATTGACCTCAGCCACTTTCTGTAGCATAGAATTCCACAGGCTCACCATTTTTTGGGTGAAGAAATTTATCCTCATCCCAGACCAAAATGAGCTACCCTGTATTGTTAGGCTGTGATTGATTGATTGATTGTCACGTGTACTGAAATACAGTGAAAAGCTTTGTTTGTCAGCGGTACAGGCAGATCACAGTAAGCAGAGGATGTACAGATCGAAAAGACTTAGAGGCATACAGGTTAAATTATTTGAGGCTAGAGTTCATTTAACAGTCTGATAATGTCTGTTCCTGAACCTGCTCGTGCGTGTGTTCAGGCTTCTGTGTCTTCTGCCTGATGGAGGAGGTTGTAGGAGATCATTACTGGGGGTGCGATGGGTCTTTGATGACATTGGCAGCGTTTCTGCAGCAGTGAGCCGTGCAAATGGAGTCCATGGATGGAAGGTTGGCTTCCGTGATGGTCTGGGCTGTGCACACCACCTTCTGTAGTTTCTTAACGTCCTGGGCAGAGCATTTGCCACTCCAGCCTGTTATGCACCCGGACAGTGCGCTTTCAATGGTACATCTGTAGAAGTTGGTGAGGGTCCTTATGGACATGCCAAATTTCCTGAGCCATCTGTGGAAGAAGAGGCATTGCTGTGCCTACTTGACTGTTGCATCTACGTGGGAAGTCCAGGACAGGTCGTCCATTATCAACACTCCAAGGAACTTGATGCTCTTCACTCTCTCAACCTCAATTCCGTTAACCCCTGGTTCTGGTCTCCCCGACCATTGGGAATATCCTCGCTAAGTTTTAGGTACCATCTTGACCTGACTGACTTGAAGGAATGTTACTCGATAAAAATTTATTAATTGTGAGCCTAATCTTGCTGGAAAAGTATAGTAATGTTACTACAGTTACAGAGGACCATAGGACTGCTGTCCCTTCAGAGAGAGATGATCAGTCATGGATTAAACTGAAGGCAACCACATACAGGCCAGGGGCAAAGTTGAGAAGATGGGACCTTTTATGGTAACTTCAGTCTGTGAGAGGAATTGAGCTCTCACTGATGTTATCACTCTGCGTGGCAAAACAGCCATCCAGCCAACTGAGCTAATCAATCCTTAACACCAGGACTATTGTCAGGATCAGCCAATAAATTTGGGTGATTAAGAGATATATCTTGAGCTGTGAATGTCTAGAACTTGATATTCAAATTATGTTGTTGCATGATTTGATTCACACAAACTTCACCCTTAATCTCCCTGTTATTTTGAAGAATTTGTTGAATGGCTCATTAATTATCCATTATGCTCGCAGCTGCAGTGAGTTAATACTGTAAGTACCTTTTTACTGGTATAATAATTGTTACGAATTCATTTAACCTCTCTGGCCCAGAATGGAAACAGATTAAACTGTTGAGTCCCATTCTTTCACATGATGAATTACAGTGTTAGAATTTTGAAAATGTCAAATTGCAATTTTTTTTTTATAAAATAATCATTATGTCGCCTCTCTGTTCTTTCCCTCTCTTGAAATTCATTCTTGTTCACTCTCTTTATTTCTCTTTCTGTGCTGCTGACTCTAATTCACCCTACTTCCTTCCTCTATTTCTTTCTCAAACTTCATCGAGATTCACCCTTGATCCATCATTCACAAAGGTGAAAGATGCCATACCGCCCTCAACAATGTTATCAGTTTAGCATACACCCTCAAATATGTTGCTGCCCTCCCCTCCATTTCAGCCCCACGTATAATAGATGAAAGGAAATATTGGTTCTATGTTCTTAAGCTCCCAGCGAGGACCACACTTACAAAAAGCACTGGACACAGAATGGAGGGACAACGTTATAGCTTTGTTTCTGCTGCGGACTTCCCCCTGGGTGTACATGTTTTACTGATTGACATGTAAGAATCGAAACTCTTTTAAGGATTTCATTAAGAGAAATTCAATGTGTCCTTATTTGTCTAAACATTAACTGTATTGATGATTTTAACCCGAGAGAGTGGAGCCTTTTAATAATTCAGGCACCCAGCATCAGCATCAAACCCACAAATATTTTAGGTGTAATGGAGGGAACTGCAAATTGTACACTGGCAATATGCTTCATGATCAAACTGAGAGGAGCTCTACTTCCCAAATGCATGTGAGATTTGCCTTTCTCTGCACGAGATTACTAATGTTAGTTTAAAGGAGAAGCAAAATTGGAACACAGATTGATATCCTCCAGGAATTTAGGGATCTTAAATTAACTAAAATCGAAAGAATTCTGTCCTGTTTGCCAAGATTCCAAGTGGAAGTGGAATCAGTCAAGGAGGGCCTTCTTGCATGGAGGCCAATTCAGAGCCTCAAGTGAATAATTCATGACTACGTTTGTAGGCATCCTCCACACAGTATTTTACCAGTGAAAGGGGACAATAAACCACATGGGGAGTGCATCTAGTAAAAATTAGTGCCCTCTTGCAGGCTTGGGGGGCAGAATGGGGAGCTCTCTGAATCAGATGCACTGTGAACCTTGCAAGACCTCTCAGTGGCAAAGCCCGTTTCTCACAAAATGCCCTCTGACCTCAGAAATGATATTTCACTCTGCACACTTCTCTCCATTTGAAAGACCTCTCTTGTTTTCCTGTTAAGGACTGCTGCAGTACCAACTTTAGACATTGCCTACAGTGGCCCAGCTCGGACTGAAGAACTTCCAGCCATTCAATTGGTGGACAACTCTTTGGGGTGAGATCTCTATCCTTAAAAGGACATGGGGCCATTGGCATGCACTTAGCTCACTCGCTGCTAGCCGTTGCATCAGAGATTTCCAAAATGTTTGCAGCGAGGTTGCCTTGGCATATTAATGGATTGACTAGGTCCCTGCTGCAGCCATTCAATTCAGCCAAAGGACATAGGGCTGAGAGAACAGTGTGTCAGTTCACCTTGTGGGGTCAGTTCATGGAAAGGTAAAAAGAATTAATGTTGGAATTCCATAAAGTCTCCATTATTAGCCATTTGTATTCAGTAATGGAAGCTAGGAAATAAGCAAGTTTTCAGGCACAGGGTTAAGGACACAGTCAAAATGAAAACAGTCATTTCATTCACAAAACAAAATTTAAAAATAATTTGTGCAATGTAATATTTGAAGCTTTGAAAGCTTAAAGCTTTGAGCTGGGAGAAGTAGGACAGGAAATTAGAATGGTGGGTCATATGAACCTGATATTCCATTGTTTTATATGTCTATATGTTATCAAAGCTGAAATTCTTCCATAAGGGAAAGAGTGAATACTGAGGCATGCCAAAGTGCATAAACAATGTTACAGCAACAAATCAGAATCCAGACATAATTATAGATATTTTTACTTTTAGTTCCACTTTTTTTTTAAAGAAAGGACTATTATGGAGAAAGAAGATCTGTGGATTTAGATTCAGTGAAAGGCAAATTTCTGTGTAAAGCCTCAAACAGGAAGAGGCTAAACAAGATAACAAGAGACAGTTCCCCCTCTCACTAGAAAGCCATCTCTTGCAGATATGAGACAACAAGGTGCAGAGCTGGATGAACACAGCAGGCCTAGCAGCATCATAGGAGCAGAAAGGCTGACGTTTCGGGCCTAGACCCTTCATCAGAAATGGGGGAGGGGAAGGGGGTTCTGAAATAAATAGGGAGAGAGGGGGAGGCGGATAGAAGATGGATGGAGGAGAAGATAGGTGGAGAGGAAACAGACAGGTCGAAGAGGCGGGCATGGAGCCAGTAAAGGTGAGTGTAGGTGGGGAGTTAGGGAGGGGATAGGTCAGTCCAGGGAGGACAGACAGGTCAAGGGGGCGGGATGAGGTTAGTAGGTAGGAGATGGGGGTGCAGCTTGAGGTGGGAGGAGGGGATAGGTGGGAGGAAGAACAGGTTAGGGAGGCGGGGACGAGCTGGGCTGGTTTTGGGATGCGGTAGGGGGAGAGGAGATTTTGAAGCTTGTGAAATCCACATTGATACCATTGGGCTGCAGGGTTCCCAAGCGGAATATGAGGTGCTGTTCCTGCAACCTTCAGGTGGCATCGTTGTGGCACTGCAGGAGGCCCAGGGTGGACATGTCATCTGAGGAATGGGAGGGGGAGATGAAATGGTTCGCGACTGGGAGGTGCAGTTGTTTATCGCAAACCGAGCGTAGGTGTTCTGCAAAGCCATCCCCGAGCCTCCGCTTGGTTTCCCCGATGTAGAGGAGGCCACAACGGGTACAGCGGATGCAGTATACCACATTGGCAAATGTGCAGGTGAACATCTGCTTGATGTGGAAAGTCTTCTTGGGGCCTGGGATGTGGGTGAGGGAGGAGGTATAGGGGCAGGCTCCAGCATCTGCAGTTCCTGCTATCTCTTGCAGATATGTCAGTTTTACTACCAGGGGTTTAAACCAAAACAGGGGTTAAAGCTGACAGTTAGACAAGTTTGTCTGTGTTATTGCTCTGATGTCCTTGTTGTGAGACCCACAGCTTTGAGAACAGCTACTTTAACATGAACATGTCTGTTCTCCCACTCTAGCTCTCACCAACAATGTCATGGAGCAGCAATCACAAATCCAACTGCCCCCGGCACACAGCCTACATGGCCGACATTCCAATCTCTCACAAAGTTGCATTTTAAAGACCAGGACATACACTTCACTTGTCACACGTCCCATCTAAACACTCTCTGCCCCTACCACTGCCAGGTAATTTCAAATCCACAAGTGAGCCATTACGTACATCCAATCACTCGTGCCCAACACTGGCTTATCCTTCACACTTCTATTTAATCCCATTTTGTCTTTCCATAGGCAAATCACATCAGGCGACTCCCCCTTGCTTCCAAAGTTCAGTGGTCCCACTGAAGAACCTCCTCCAAGATCTCAACCCACCACCAAATGCCTCCACCCCACCTTATGCTTTGTAAAATGTAAGCCACCAACCTCTGCTGCCAACCTTTGAGACACGTTTGCCAGGATTCCAGCCTCGACTACCATCTTCAATACCTGCAGAATGTTAGTGCATGTGGCTGCACTGCCAACATGCCATGTTCAAACAGCAGAGATTAACTGGCAGCTCACCAGGAGGTCTCCCCGTAAGTAACTGGTCGCTATGATGATTGTAGGCCTCAAATTTGAACAGCCTTGGATATGTACCTGATTAAGCTGCAAGAAGATGCCACCCTGTGAGTTCCTCAGGATGGGTGCACCAGTAGTGCCAGCACACACACTGCTATTACATTAGTAATCCCATCCCAGCCACTTGGCATGGTGTCATGGTGCGTACAGACCACAGGCAGAAATTCTTCCTTTTCGCACTTGTGCCAAGCAAATGACACATATTCCAGTATGTATTTATTTATTTACTTACTTATTCACAGATTTCATGCTGCAGAATTATAATTTTAATAATTTTTCTGTTTTATTGAACAACTAATGAACAAAGTTACTTTCCTTAAATGTTTATCTCTATTATTTTGGTCGCAGCAATTCCTGTGACATTTCTGAGAGAAGCAATGTATGTTATATTCTTCCTTCATCACAATAAAAGCTTCAGGCAAGGTTTTAATTGATAAGAAATAGAGGCTCATTCTGACCTTCCTCTTTTTCTCCTTTCAAGATTAAAAAATACCAGCAATAAATGCCTTTGCTCCATGTTATGGTCAATGACTTTAGTCTAAAGTATTAATGATTAGTTCTCATTTGTATTACCTTCCGCCGGAAATCATTTAATATAAATCAGCCATTCAAACCTGGAGCTTGCAAAACAAATTGAGTTGGACAGTATCTGAGAACTTCAAGCTGCGTTCACTAACGGAAATGGAATTTGAAAGGTGCATGGATAAAACCGTCGTCACTATGGAATAATTTATCTGCACTGAGACTTCTTTGTTGGTATGCAAATCACTTTTTTAATGAAAGGATTAGAATTAACACACTTGGCCTGCCTCGATATAAGTTCACAAAGATTTATAATTGCATTGGACATTTTATGGCAATGAATGTAATAATGAATGATGCAGTTTGAATTCCCCAACATTCAAGGAACACTTCAAAACTGAGTGAGCAATGTATGCTCCTATTCATTTTATTTTGCAGCAAATTAAAAAGATTTCTGTTATTTATGTTGAACAATTTTAAATGAGTAGGATAAATTTTGAAAGCCCATAATAATGCTAAGGAAAACTGAGGCAACATATAATTGAGCAGTGTGTTAACTGGGCTACAAACTCACTCTGGTCTGTTTTGCCATCCCATCAAAGACCCGTTTCACTACCTTTGTTCCAGAGGCAGTTCTTTCAAACAATAAAATGTCATTAACCCAGGCCTATCAGCACGTTCAAAGCGGATGGCTATCCTGGATGGATCTACCCTGTAACTGTGTTGTAATTCTTAGCCCTTCCTTCACCACCATTATACTGCCTGGAGGCAGCGTTTTGTCTAAGTCACTGTATGGTTGGGACTGAAAAAGGGGGAAGAAGAGAATGAAATGTGAATAATTTCAAAAATGTTAGTGTGCACTGGTAACTGTTCACCCAGATTGTCTGTGTGGTCCCTCTACTCCCTCCTGTGATATACAAATATACAAGGAGAATCAGTGTCTCTACAATGTGCTCTAAAATGAACAGAGCTCTTTCATTCAGGAATTTGTATGCATTTTTCATTTGTGATCTGGAAAATAACAATTTGAACACATTGGCTATTTCTAGATCTGTCATGCTATTTACTAAAAGGATTATCCCTGATGTAAGTGATCAAAGGTGAGAAGTTAATCTGCAAAGGACCATTTTGCAGGGGCACATGGAACATCTCTCCTGTTTGCTCATCATTCTAGATAATTGGTGGAGGATGAACTAAAACCTGTGAAGGACTATAATAGAGAAGTATACCATCACCCTTGATGTTCACAGAGAAGCCAGTTCGTATATGTTCTGTGACATCCAGCCACATGATGCTGACAGCCATCTCCTCCATTGTGTCCAGGGAATGCAGGCTTCCAAGTTCCTCACTGGTTCTACTCTGTTCCTTTCCACTGTATCCTACAAGTAAGAAGGCAGAATGTCAGTGCTTATGTCACAATGTGTTTGGGTGATGTTTCTACCGTTGCTGAATAGCTGGAGGGGTGTGTAGTATCTGGAGATTAGGAGTCAGTGCCCAAGGGTATGTTGTTGATTGAGTAATGGAGATGTGGTGTACTGAATAGTGTGAGTGGCTGATGGCAAGATTGGTCAGAGATGTAATGTGAGGATTCACTGACCTTGTCCCTGGGGCTTGAAGAGCCACTGAAGACACTTGATTCACAAACAAGGCATAAGAAGTCATTAACCTCCAGTAGCATCGCCAAGAGCACCCCCTGGCATCTGCCTTTTCTTTGCTTCATAGAGTGGCTTTGGAGCTTCTTCTACATTCCCCTGCCTCATGCCTGCCAAAAGAAAATCAATCTTGGTTTCTGTCCTCCTGCCCACTTTTATCACTAATGCCAGCATATCACCTTAATCATCCTGGAACTGTCACTTTATCTTGGTGTTCATTTATCCATCATTTAAATGTGACCAATACTATTCAGTGTGGTTCCGCTATAAGAAGGACAGCCTGTCTTTAGGAAAAGCAGACTGGCTGCACCTTGTGCTATTTATACTGTGTCGGGCAAAGGCAGCCTGCAGCATTAAGAAGAAGGTAGCAGTGTAGGACCTGTTTGACCACATGACACAAAAATGTATCAGTTTCACATACTGAGATAACAAGGTGTAGAGCTGGATGAACACTGCAGGCCAAGCAGCATCAGAGGAGCAGGAAGGCTGACGTTTCAGGCCTAGAGGGTCTAGGCCTGCTGTGTTCATCCAGCTCTACACCTTGTTATCTC
>NC_063338.1:30303607-30321900 GCF_021869965.1 Rhincodon typus | reverse complement strand
GAGATAACAAGGTGTAGAGCTGGATGAACACAGCAGGCCTAGACCCTCTAGGCCTGAAACGTCAGCCTTCCTGCTCCTCTGATGCTGCTTGGCCTGCAGTGTTCATCCAGCTCTACACCTTGTTATCTCAGATTCTCCAGCATCTGCAGTTCCTACTATCTCTGAAACAGTTTCACATACTGCCCACTTTGAACAGAATCAGCACTGGCAGGGCACAAATCACTAAAAAAAAGACTAATCTTCTTTCCTTGTGCTCATCTTAATTTTCTAGAATTTTACACACCTTAAAACTCATCTCGGCCAGAAAAGATTTTAGGCTGAAAATTGGCTCCCAATAATGACTAGGTTGGATCATGTCAGCTGTCAAAATATCAAAAATTCGCTTCAGAATCTAAATCTGCTTTGACATTCCATATTGTGGTTTTAATGGAGGTATGTGCACGACAGACAATGGAAAGCAAGTAACCGTTTAAATATTACCATCAGACCTGTGCACCTTCATTTTAACTGTTATTCTACATTTAAACATAAACAGCCATGTCTTCCACTCTGGAAACTCAGCAAGTTAAAGGAGTTGGATAGGGCTGAATTCTTGAGGCTACTCTCTCAACAACACTTCACGTGGACCAGGAAGAATAGGTATATTTCCTGCAAGACAAGGAAGCTACACACAGAATTCCACATTTAGATTTGTTTGCTTTCCTACATTAGACACTCCCACTGAGACTGGGTCCACTCCCTAGACTACTGTCAGAACATTTGACAACCAGGTCTTTTTCAAACTGCTAATGGTTCCCTTCCCTTCATAACTGGACCACTATCAGATCTCTAACCTTAGCATCAGTGCCCCGTGCAAAACCGTCCGATAAAAAAAATCCCAGAGCGAATACGATAACCTGGACCAGCATCAGATCCTCTCACCCCCTTGATCAATCCACCCTTGGACTTACCATGCATTTAGGACCCATCACCATTGAACAGTCTTTCCCTGCAACCTGTGGCCTCTGAAGCACAATCAAACCATGGGTCATTCATCAGTTCACACCATGATCACTTGTCATGATTCTAACCACCACCTAACACCTACCCACACCCATCCCCAACACCAACTCCCTCACTCTCTAACATTGCTAAAACAAAATTAAAGTACTATGGGTGGTGGGGATCAGAAATAAAAACATAAAGTGCTGTAGAAACTCAGCAGGTCTGGCAGATCAATATAGGTATCCCTATTGTCTGCAATATATATAAATGATTTGGAGGAGAATGATTTAGAAAGTTTGCAGAAAATACAAAGTTTGGGGAATAGTGAATAATGAGGAGGATTCCCAGAGGTTACAGAAGGATGTATATAGAAACATAGAAGATAGGAGCAGCAGGAGGCCATTCGGCCCTTCGAGCCTGCACCACCATTCATCACAATCATGGCTGATTGTCCAACTTAGTAGCCTAATCCTACTTTCTCCCCATATTCTTTGGTCCCATTCACCTCAAGTGCTAGATCTAGTCGCCTCTTGAATACATTCAATGTTTTGGCATCAACTATTTCCTTTGGTAATGAATTCCACAGGCTCACCACTCTTTAGGTGAAGAAATGTCTCCTCACCTCCGTCCTAAATGGTCTATCCCGAATCCTCATACTTTGACCCCTGGTTCTGGACACACCCACCATCGGGAACATCCTCCCTGCATCTATGCTGTCCAGTCCTGTTAGAATTTTATAAGTCTTCATGAGATCCCCCCTCATTTGTCTGAACTCTAGCGAAAACAATCCCAGCCTAGTCAATCTCTCCTCATACATTAGACCCACCGTCCCTGGAATCAGCCCGGTAAACTTTCGCTGTACTCCCTCGAGAGCAAGAGCATCCTTCCTCAAAAAAGGAGATGAACACTGCACACAATATTCTAGGTTTAGCCTCACCAAGACCAACAACACATCCCTGCTCCTGTACTCGAAACCTCTTGCAGTAAAGGCCAACATACCATTTGCCTTCTTTACCACCTGCTGCACCTACATGCTTACCTTCAGCAACTGGTGCACAAGGACACCCAGGTCCCGCTGCACTCTCCTCTCCCCCAATATACAGCCACTCAGGCCTTCTTGTTTTTGCTTCTGAAGTGAATAATCTCACATTTATCAAAATTATACTTCGTCTGCCATTGATTTGCCCACTCACCCAACCTGCTGAGATCCTGCTGAAGGATCTCTGCATCTTCGTCACGGTTCACCCGCCCACCCAACATGGTATCATCTACAAACTTGGAGATATTACATTTTGTTCCCTCAAGCTGGAGATTTGGTTGGAAAGATCGTAGATAGACATTGCAAAATACAAGATGATGCATTTTGGAAGGTCTAATGCAGGAGGGAAGTAACAGTAAATGGTAGAACACTTTGTAACTTTTGATTTGATTTGACCAATTATTATCACATGTACTGACATACAGTGAAAAGTATTGTTTTGCATGCTAACCAGACAAATATGCCTTACATAAGTACATCAAAGCAATAGAACAGAATGCAGAATACAGCGTTACAGCTACAGAGAAGGTGCAGAGAATGATCAATTCTAATGTATGAGAAGTCTGTTCATAAGTGTGATAACAGTGGGGAAGAAGCTGTTCTTGAATCTTTTGGTATGTGTTTTCAAACTTTTATATTTTCTGCCTGATGGAAGAGGGAGGAACAGAGTATAATGGGCTGGGAGGGGGGTTGGGTGGGGGAGGGTGGGGAGCGGAGGGATCTTTATACTGGCTGCTTTCCCAAGGTAGCAGGAAATATAGATGGAGTCAATGGAAGAAAGGCTGGTTTTCATGGTGGACTGGGCTGCACTCACAGCTCTCTGTAATTTCCTGCAGTCTAGGGCAGAGCAGTTGCCATAGTAATTGCTTTCTATGGATTGGATGCTTTCTATGGTGCGTCCATAAAAATTGCTAGGAGGCATTTTGGACATGCCGAATTTCCTTAGTCTTCTGAGGACGGAGAGGCATTGGTGTGTTTTCTTGACTGTAGTGTCAACGTGGATGGACCACGACAGATTGTTGGTGATATTTACTCCCAGGAACTAGGAATGCTTCTAGTATTAGCATACAGAGGGATCTAAATGTATAGGTCCACAGTTCCCTGAAAGTGGCAACGGAAGTGGATAAGGGCGTCACAAAGGCATAGAGTATAAAAATGGCAAGTTATGTTGCAGCTGTTTCGAACTTTAGCTAGGATACATTTGGAATACTGTGTACAATTCTGATCACCAGACTACCAGCAGGATGTGGAGACTTTGAAAAAGGTACAGACACAGTTTAACAAGATGTTGCCTTATTTGGAGGGTATTATCCAGGAGTGAAATTAGACAAACTTCATTTGTTTTCACTGGAGTGTTCAAGAATGAAGGACAATCAGATAGAAGTTTACAAAATTATCAGAGGCAATGACAGAATAGATCGCCAGAGTCTTTTTCCCAGAATAGAAATGTCAACCACTAAGGGACATAGGTTTAAGGTACAAGGGGGTAAGTTTAAAGGAGATGTGAGAGGAAAGTTTTTGACACAGAAGGTAGTAAGTGCCTGGAATGTGCTGCCAGAGGTGGTTGTGGAGGCAGATACAATAGCAACTTTTAAGAGGTATCTTAACAGATAAATGTATAGGCAGGAAATAGAGGGATACAGACTGTGTAGAGGTAAAAAGTTTTTAGGTTGTTTAGTATCATGTGTTGGCACAGTCTTGGTGGGCTGAAGATCCTGTTCCTGCATTGTACTGTTTTTGGCTCTTAGTCACTGCCAATGTTATTTGTTAAATGCAGAAAATAGGCCAGGTCTTCCGAGAGCAAAACAATGTAAATGAGGCACTTAGATGTGCTGTGGGGTGATTGAAATTGAGGGCAAAGTTCATTCTGAAGTTGCTGAACTTGTGTGTACCATCCCAAATAAAAACCGAAAGAACTGCAGATGCTGTAAATCAGGAACAAAAACAGAAGTTGCTGGAAAAGCTTAGCAGATCTGGCAGTGACTTGAAGAAAAAAATTAGAGTTAACGCTTTGGGTCTGGCGACCCTTACTCAGTTCTGAGGAAGGGTCACCGGACCCGAAGCATTAACTGATTTTTTCTTCACAGATTCTGCGAGACCTGCTGAGCTTTTCCAGCAACTTTGTTTTTGTACAGTCCCAAAGGCTGTCTGAATTGCTGTTCCTCCAGCTGGCATTGGGATTCACTGGAACACTACAGCAAGGTCTGGACTGAAATGTTAGCAGCATTCAGAATTCAACGTTGAGTGCTGAAAGTCATGCAAATCATCAGCAAACATTCCCACGTCTGACTTTGTGATGGAAAGAAGATCAAAAGTGGGAATGTTTTCTGATGAGTGAACATTTGAGAACTGTATTCTCCTAATCTTCCTGAATTTACAAAAGCCTTCCAGCATAGAAATGACCTGCAGATTAAAATGTGGACTGATAAATTTAACCAGTGTGACGAATGGAAAAATAACACACTTCATTTAAGAAGATACATAATTCCTTTATTCCTCAAATTCCACTTAAATCACCTTTTTCAGAACTAAATAACTTGTCTCCTTATACATCACAGAACAAATGTGTTTGGCAAATTGTGTCTCTCTCACACACACACACACACACCCTCTTTCCCACCCTTGCACACACACTCACACACACACATGTGAATCTATGGGATGAATTTTTAGTTGCAGATACATTCTATTTTGTTCAAAAAGCACACAATTTATAGATAGTCAGTCAATTTGGCATTTTATAAATTCCTACTTTAGAAATAAAACCATTCTGACTCCAAACCAAAATGCAAACAGACTCTAAACAAAGCCTCACAAATAACATTCATTGTCTGACCTAAAATGTCACCTCTTCTTTACACTGATAAAACCTCTAGTTCTCTCGGGACAGTGACTTGAAAGGAATTCAGGGATTTACATGTACATATAAATCAATTAAAACCTTCTAGCCGATTAAAGATTTGCCAGCATCTTAGGTTTGTTTAGTACATCCTCATCAATGGTGTGACCCTTTGATCTTTTATTTATAAATTCTGTGCCTGATACTACCTCTCTCACTAACACCTGAAGAAGGAGTAAGGCTCCAGAAGCTTGTGTTTTCAAATAAATCTGTTGGACTATAACCTGGTGTCATGTGATTTCTGACCTTGTCCACCCCAGCCCAACACCAGCACCTCCACACGATCATTCCTGAAGAAAAGGGTAGAATAAGAATTTCGAAGTTGGAGAGATGATTCTTTATGTTTCAGGCCAATGTGTCCTTTCATGTTTGGGATTACATTTTATTGATGTCCTCAACCTCACTTTGTGTCATACACAACCTCAGAATATTGCAGCCCTCTTATCCTCATATACATCCTGAGTCACTTGTTTCCTTCTCTGACGCAACATTGGATCTTGAAAAGATGTCAGCATGATTTAGGATTTACCAAAATCAGCTTGTAAAAATGAATGCAAAATTTTATTAATTTATGATTTGTGATTGTAATCTCCAAAGTGAATTTTGAAGAACTATGTATTGAACTGCATCTTTGCTTGTGAAATTCTCTAGAATTAATCAATGGTGAATATTATTTCCCTTGAACCATGTTACGTAAAATAATTTTGACATTCTTATCCTTAACGTCCTTACATTATTCAATATTATATGTAGTTCACGTTTCACACAGATCATAAAAATGTGGCAAACTTTCTTGATCAGAACCTGAAGGTATAGTTTTCTTCATCTAACTGCTTGAAGAAGACTTTCCAAAGACTTTCTTCTATTAAAGTTATATTTGATAATTTGCTGAACCATATAGCAAAGGTGCTAGGTTTGAACATCAATTTGTTGACTTAGCTGCTGTAACACAGTGTGATGATATTGAATTGGTCTAAGAACCTCTGCGTTAGGGAGAAATAATACTTTGCCAGGTTCTGATTATTATCTGATAACCCCTGCTGAAAGTGTCCTTGTACAGATGTAAAGTGCGGACAGGAATGAGCTCAGGTGTATTGCTCCTGTGGAGGAACAACCTGTCAACACTCACAGTTTGGGTTAACACTTCAATAGTGTCTACTTGTACTAGTGTCTGTGAAATGGAATCCAAATGAAGGAGCCAACGTATCTGAGAGTCAGAGAGTGGAGGAAAATGACAGTGAGGAAAAGATTTTAAAACTTCTTTTTTGAAGACACCCAAGGTATTTCTGTTTTGGTCAGCATTTATGTTATTTTTTTAAGCTCAGTTAATTTTGAAAGTTATATAGGAACTTGCAACACAGAAGGCCCCATAGTACAAAAGCTACTTCTCTTAGAGCTGCCATTCATTCCTGCTCCCGTTCTCTGTACTCATTACCCTACAATTTTTTTTTTCAATTCCTTATGCAAGTTACTATTGAATTTGTTTCTGTCACCCTTTCAGACAGTCCAGATCAGAATTCACTGAGTAAAAAATGTCTCCTCATCTCCCGGAGCTTTTATTTCTCAGTGATCTTTAATCTGAACCTGTTGGATATTGACGAATTGCCAGTGGAAATGGTTTCTGCCCACCTGCCATTCTATACAGCAGAACCCCTTGAGCAAATATCCCATTAGTCTTTTCCCATCCAAAGAGAACTACCTCAACTTTCTTGATACTTCTCCATAACTGAATTAAATCCCTTGTATCCCTGGTACTATTATGGCAAATCTCCTCGACATTCTGTATGGAGAGGTAATATGAAAAAAAATTGAGAAGCACAGCAGGTCAGTCGAGACTTGGCTGTAAGTAGGATACATTTCAAATGTTTTCTTTTATGTGATCCAGGTCAAATTGGAGAAATTATACTACAGTGCAGACTCCACTGAAAGAATGAAGAAATCAAGAGTTGGATGTTCAAGCTTTGGGAGGAAGAGGGTGGTCTAGTGGTATTATTGATGGGCATTAATCCAGAGATTCAGGTAATGTTCTGAGGACATGAGTTTCTACTTTGATCGTGGCAGATGGTGGAAATTGAATTGAATAAAAAGTCTGGACTTAAGGGGCCAGTGACGAACTTGAATTTTGGGGAAAACCCATCTGGTTCACCACTGTCCTTTTGGGAACAGAACCTGTTGATCTTCATGTGAGTCCAGACCCAGAGTGACTGGTAGACTCTTAACTGGCCTTTGGGCAATAAGTGGTGTTTCTGTTTCGAGCTTAGTGTAGGAGACTTTCTGTATTCGTTCCTGTGAATGAATTTTAATAAAAGGTATGCTAACAATTTTCACAATTCATGCAAGCCTTCTCATTTATGCATTAATAAAGAATTCTAGTAGGTAGAGTGGAACAGAATAAATGAGTTATGCTTTTATCTATCTTTCCAAAATTTTCTTTAAAATAATGCAAATGGAAAATGTTGCGGACTCGCTAACAAAGACTATTTCCAATTCTTAACACTGTTTACATGATTCCATCAGACTTTTAAATGGATAGCTTTATTTATCATGTTCAGATCTCTGATCTCTGATTGTCAAAGGCCAGACATCTGAACCAAGTTGCTAATTTCAATTCAGCGGAAGTCCCAATGCACTGACCTCCTCAGGGATTGCCCTGGAATTCTGAACCTCCAATGGCCAATTCCTCTGCTCCCTGGAATCCTCTGTGAAAGTCTCCCATTCTAAGCCAGAGTCAGAAACATTGAGCAGCAGCACAGGATCTATCCAAATAGTTTCTCAGTAACTGATAGACAGAAAACTCCTCCTCTATCTATAAAATTCTATTCTATTTCTTGGATAACTTCATGGCTGACATGCCAGTTACTCACATTGACCCTGTGATATCCCCCCCGATCCTTCAGCCACCCTTGACTATCCAAGTACCCTTCCTGACATCCTGATTACCCACTTTGGGGCTTCATTAGTCTCTGACATCCTGATTACCCCATGACCACTGAACTCTAACCACCCACTGACCTGACCGATTGCCCACTAACCACTTGACTACCGCCCTCAGCAGAGCTGACTAACCCCCGACCTGACTCGCTCTTCCAACCCACTCCAGCTAATTTCCTGACCCATCCACCATCTCACCCAAATGCACTCTACCCACCTATCACCTTAATCACTGCCAACTCAACCCCCACACATCTGCCACCCCAAATCTACACCCTACTATCCCCTTCATCCTCTATCCTATCCATTCACTCATTTACTGACATTCACAGAGGACATTTGAATTCACCTTACGGTAGCTAGTGCTCATAAAGGGGGAGAGATATCTTGTCTTCTCTTGGTGGTATGGCACTGCACTGGAGCTCATCATGGGAAGCTGCACATGAGGTACGGAAAAGCATGAGCAGGAGCGCAGTCTGATGGTGATTGCCAACTTCCTAAAGATCCAAGCTGATCTGTGCTAAATGATCGTGTGACAGTGCAGGAAAGACTGTCCCTGTCTGGGCTGCACTAAGCTTCAGATATAATATTGCATTTTCTTCATTGCTGTGGTGTGTGAAGCACGCTGAGCTTCAGTACGTTACATTGCATTACTGAATGGATACGGTGCTGAGCATTAATTACATTGACGTTTCCTACTCCAGTAGCAGTTTGACAGTGAACTGACAGACATTAATAGAATAATCACTTTAAATTCCTTTTATGGACACACAGGTCTGTTAAAATTCACTCAGCATCGGTTTCAAAACTCCTGTATTTCAAAAACTGAAGCAACTCCAGCCAACATACCAAGATTTTCACTCAGGTGTCAGTAACCATCAGCAGCCATTTATGTCATGCATATCTCTTTCTCCCCTTCTGTTAATTGATTACTTTGATGAGAACAGCCAGCAATGCTGTTAAGAATCCTCCCCCATTCGTTCCTGGCTGCAAGCATTTTCATTTCCTCCAGTGAGCCAATGTTATTAATCTACCAAAATATGAGATAATGACAACAGTGTTTGTGGCAACAGTTGCTGAGCATAGGTGACTTTCAACACTCTCAATCTTCCTAGACAAATTCTGCTGTCCCAGGCTTGACTCCTCCTTAGACAGCTTCCCTCATTGTCTCAATCAGTATCCTCTATAGATCCATCAAAGTACTGATACAGTCATAGAGTCATAGAGATTTAGAGCACGGAAACAGACCCTTCAGTCCAACTTGTCCATACCGACCAGATATCCGAAATTAATCCAGTCCCACTAGTTAGCATTTGGCCCATATCCCTCTAAACCCTTCCTATTCATATACCCATCCCGATGCATTTTAAATGTTGTAATTGTACATGCATCCACCACTTGTTCTGGCAGTTAATTCCATACATGCGCCACCTTCTGCATGAAAAGGTTGCCCTTAGGTCTCTCATAAATCTTTCCCTTCTCACCTTAAACCTATGCCCTCTAGTTTTGGGCTCCCCTACCCTGGGCAAAAGACTTTGACTATTTACCCTATCCATGACCCTCATGACTTTATAAGCCTCGATAAGGTCACCCCTCATTGTCCAACACTCCAGGGAAAATAGCCCCAGCCTATTCAGCCTCTCCCCATAACTCAAGCCCTCTGAACTTGGCAACATCAATTTAAATCTTTCCTCAACCCTTTCTGAACCCTATCAACGTCTTTCCTATAGCAGGGAGACCAGAACAGAATGCAGTAATCCAAAAGTGGCCTAACCAATGTCCTGTACAGCCACTATATGATCTCTCCACTCCTATAGTCAATTCACTGACTGATAAAGGCAAGCATACCAAATGCCTTCTTCACTACCCTGTCTACCTGCAACTGCAATGGAACTATGAACCTGTACCCCAAGGTGTCAGGTGTATAAATGCTGCCCTGATTTACCTTTCCAAAATGCAGCACCTCACATTTATCCAGAGTAAACTCCATCTGCAACTTCTCGGCCCATTGACCCATCTGATCAAGGTCCCATTGTACTCTGAGATAACCTTCTTCGCTGTCCACCACATCATCAGTTTTGGTGTCATCTGAAAACCTACTAACCATACTCCTATATTTGCATTGAAATCATTTATATAAATGATAAAACTCAATGGATCCAACACTGATGTCTACAAAAACTGCTTACTGTTTCAGGATTATTCCCAAATGTAAAGATAACTGCTGGTTTTCCTGACTATAAACTGTCTTCTTGAACTCCTCTACCCTGCATCCTGACCTCCGAGAATAAGTGTGAGGAGCTCAAGGACATCATTTTCATGAAGGTTGAGACCAGCTATTGTGCTGCTCCAAACATTTCCTTGCCACCCCACACTAAACCTTCCCTAAAATTACCGATGACTTTACCTTGCACTTGCAACTTATTTCCCTCTTGTTGCCCCTCTTCAAGCTTAGAGTGTCCATGACACCAACCTCCTGCTCCTTTGAGCTTTTTCTCATTAAGTCATTGACCAGCCAAGTTCCTTTCCTGGACCCCTTTTTTTTAGCCAATACTGTTATCTGTCATCCCTCCCTCTTTCAAATTTGGGAACATCATCACTTTCTTCAAAATTAACAATTCTTGACCCCTCCATTCTTGCAAATCACCCTTCCATCTCCAAGCTCCATTCCTTGTCCAAAGTGGTTGAATGTGTTGCCAATTCCCAAATCTGTGTCCATCTTTTCCACAGCTCTGTATTTGAATTCCACCATCAGGTGTCTTTTATTGCCACAGGAATGGAATGGCACTGACCAACATCACCAACGATATCCAATGTGACTATGGAAAAGTTAAGTTGTTTCCCTCATCCTGTCCGTAGCTATTGACTCAATTGACAAAACATTCCTTCTCCAATAACTCTCTTCCATTTTCCAGTGGATGTGACAGCTCTCATTTGGTTCCAATCCTATCTATTCCATCCAGCAAGACGATCATCTGCAATAGTTTGTCTTTCCACTTTTCTATCACTCTCTCCCATCCTTGTATGTTTCCTGTTTCTCATTTAACTGTGTCCTTGGCAGCATCGTCTGATAAGAAACATCTCAATCAAAACAAAAACATTGCCCGTCGCCACCTTATCACTATGTCTCTGATGCCTGCATCTCCATCTATGATTTATTGCATTGCTTGTCCAGCATCCAGTCTGTTCCAGATGCTGGAAGCTAGAGTCAAAAAATGTGGAGCTGGAAAAGCACAGCAGGTCAGAGGAGCAGCAAAGTTAACATTTTGGGGTTGGAACCCTTCTTCAGGACTGGGGAGGGGGAGGGAAGTCCAGAAATAATTGGAGTTGGGTGGAGCCAGGGGGAGGATAAGCAAGATGGAGATAGGTGGATGCAGGCAGGGGGTTTTTGTGGTTGGTCAGTGGGAAGGGTGGAGTGGATAGATGAGTGGGAAGATGGACAGGTTGTGGGTGGAGAGATGTTAATGATGTAGGTAGGGAGATATTGTAGTTGGCATGTGCAAAGGGTGGAGTGGATGGGTGAGTGGGAAGATGGACAGGTTGGGGGTGGGGAGAGATGTTAAAGCTGGTGAAGGCAAATCTTTAAAGCTCTAAAATCTCTCCCCATCCCCCGCCTGTCCATCTTCTGACACACTTACCTGCTCCACCCTTCCCACTGACCAACTACAATAACCCTATACCTGCATCTACCTGTCTTCATCTCACCTACCCTCCCCCCCAGCATCACCCCCCCACCTCTATTTATTTCTGAGCTTCCCTACCCCTCCCCAATCCTGAAGAAGGGTTCCAGCTTGAAACGTTGACTTTGCTGCTCCTCGGATGCTGTCTGACCTGCTGTGCTTTTCCAGCTCCGCATTGTTTGACTTTTCCAGATAATCTTCCCTCTAAGCCAACAACTGATGCTGCTTGGCCTGCTGTGTTCCTCCAGCTCCACACTACGTCATCTCTGACTCCAGCATCAGCAGTTCTTACTAACTCTCACTGTAAAGTCCCTGTCTAGTTTGCTACAAGTTGATTCCCTTCAATTACCACACATGCATAGTCATGCACAAGCAACTTAAAAGGTCAGCACTCCTAAAATAATTGACTGTACACTCCAAAAAAAAAATCTGAACTGCGCCTCCAACTACATTTTGGGAAGATCAAAATTGTTTTCTTCCATTTCTGCTGCAAACTCCATTTCCATTCCACCAATTTCTTCACACTTTCTAGCAATTTCTGAGGCCAAAGCAGACTGTTCATGTCCTTGGTTTTATCATTGTCAAATTGCCTTCTTCCAAACGTTTCTGATTTTGTCCCACCTCAACTCATTTGCTGCTAAACACTTGTTCTTGCCTTAGTTAACTGTAGACTGATCTTGTCTGATATTGCGCCTTCCACTCTATATGCACTTAAGTGCAGTTAAAACCTTGCTGTCCTTGTTCTAACTGTATGAAGTCCCTTTTTTCAAACTACCACCATTATTCTTGCTACTTATCTCAGTTATTTGTCCAACAATGCCATGATTTTAAAGATTTCATCCTTGTTTTTGAATCTCTACATAGCCTTACCTCAGCAACCTTTTCTTCCAACCTCACAGCCTCCTCAGGTCACCAATGCCCTGTAATTCTGATCTCTTGAACATCCCTGATTTTAATTTCTCCACCATTGGAAGCCATGTCTTTATCTGATTAGGCCCAAAGGTCTGGAAATCGCCTCCCAAACTTCTTCACCTCTATTTCTCTCGTTTCCTTTAAGACACTAATGAATACCTGTCCCTTTTATCCAGTCCTTTTATCTCTGTCATATTTCGTTTTGTGGCTCAGTGTCAAATTTTACTTGATCTTTTATTTCTGTGCAGTGCCTTGATGGTGCTGTTAATGGCGCTCCATAAATGCAAGTTCTTATCATTTTGCAGCTGGGAACGTAGCAACAACACAACAACAGAAGACCTATTAGCCTTTGTAGTCCACCCTGCTATTCAATGAGATCATGGTTGATCTGCAACCAATCTCTACAGTCTTTGCCTCATAGTCCTTAGTACCATTGATTACCAAAAAAATTATTCATCTCAATTTTAAAATGAACAATTCATTCAGCATCATTATCATCTTTGGAAGAGAGTTTCAAATTGCTGCCGTTCTTTGTGCACAGAATGTTTACCAGGTTCACTTCTGAAAATTCTGGTTTTAGTTCATTTTTTGTTGATGTTATCTAACTTGATTCAAACCAGCCAGCAGAAATTGTTCCTTCTGTTTATCCAGTTCCTGTTAATATATTAGAAACTTTGATCAAATCCGTCTGGACCTTTATACTCCAAAGAATACGACTCTAGTTTCTTTGTCATTTCTCATAATTTAATATGTAGTCAAAGGCTGGGATTCAGTTCAGATGATGGGGTCTCACACATTGGTACGAGACCCATTCAGGTGGCTTTAGGCCAACATGACCAGAGGTTTGTTGGGCCGCAAACAAAGAGTGTGAGAAAGATGTGTGGACTTCGCCTAATCCCTGAGCCAGCAGTAAATCTGATTGGGCTCAGGGCCAATGGGTGTCAATAAGCCCATGACTGAGCCTATCTGGCTTTGCTGGTGGCCAAGGATTCTCTGTCAGACCGAATCAGGGGGGAGGTTTTGCTTTTGGGGTGACTGATATAGGGTCACTCCTGTGGTAAAGTGAACCGAACCACCTTTGGCTCCTGCAAAACAAGCTGCATAAATTCTAGCCCAAGCTCTCATTCATGTAAATCCATGCTATACTCCCACTAAGGTCAATATATCCTTCCAAATATGTGGTGCTCAGTCATCTATCCAAGGCTCTGTAAGGGTGAAGCATGAAGTTATTACATACCGTAACATGAGATCAATTTCTTTGGCTCGTTTAGAGTCTGGACTCAAAATATCAGAGGCCACTATCAATTCCGGTTTCTTTATTTCTGCTCACGCCAGCAACATTTCTTTTCATGTATTCACATGCTGGACATTCATTAGTTGAATAGCAGTCAATCTTTAAGTTTATGACTTAAATTCTTGCAAATGGAATATTTTCTTTGGTAGGGTTGCCAGAGATATAGAAAGGACAAGACAACTGACCAACATTATCAGATCATTTCTAAGGACTTAAAAGAAACAGTTAAAATCTGGAGCAGATCTATTTAAAGAAAAATAATTTATGTTTGTTTCTCCTGCTACGGGCTTTTATGCAGATTGCAAGAAACGTTGAAATTTGGATTTGTTATTGAAGAATTTATTCCACACCTGTCTCACATTATAATTGTTCAAAGTCAGTTGAATCTATGTAAAACAATAGTGCTTCCTACATCTTAAGACGTTTCAGTCTATTTGGTTCCCAGCTGAAATCTGACTGAATAAATTAGTTTTAGAGATCAGCTTTGCCTGCAATCTCTACATTCTAAAATTGAATGGAGGTCACACAGCTCAAATCAAATTACAGTGCACGGATACAAGGGAAAAAAAAGTGGTAAAGACCACAAGTCAAGATTTATTTTTGCACAGGCACTGCCAATAAAATTGGCATTATAATTGAATTATTGAATTGGCTGGAGGTCTTTTCTTTTAGAAAAGAGAAGGCTGGAAGGCTGACCTGATAGAACTCTTTAAAGTTATGAAAGGCTTTGAGAGAAGAAATATAGAGAAAGCATTTGCCTTTGTCATGAACACCAAATCTAGGGGCTATAAGTTCAAGAATGTCATCAAGAAATCAAATAAGATCTTCAGGAGAAACTTCTTTAACCAGAGGATTAAAGTCGCTGTCACACGGAGGGTTTAAGATGACGAACATTAATGCATTTAAGGAGAATTTGGGTATGTATATAAATGAGAGATTAAGAGGAAATTATGTTGGTAGTGCCAGTTTAAGAGAAATGGCAGAAGGCTCACCTGAACCGTTAACATCAGCATTGACCAATTGAAACAAATGGCCTCTTTCAAGACTGTAAACATTGGTCGCTTTATTTTAAAATTTCTTTGACCATTTGTCCTGTGAGCAGAAACATATTCTGGGGGTCCAATAGCTTTTTGAAACTTCATCAACTGCTTGCACTTCATCTGGGTACCTAAATGTTGATGATTGTAATGCTGTTTAGGGCATCGTAAATGATCCAAACTCCATCCTGCTCATAATGTTAAACTCATAGATTTTCCAGCACCAGTCGTGGTAGATCAGAGGCATCCCCAGATATACAAGACCTCTCACAGAAATACAATTTAACCCCATTGAAGTTATAATGAAACAATAGACTGAACTTTATCCAATATTTGACCACATCATATGATATTGCAATATAATGTAGAATATGGAGTTATTGCACAGTAAAAACACACCTATTCTCCTTCCCTAATAACTCACTCAATCAGACCGAGGCTAGCTAGTCTCTGAGTTATTCGATTTCATTTGAGAAATACACAGTGTGACATTGAGATGTTACCCCTCAGATGGTAATGAGGGGTCTGAACCCCTAAAACTGGCAGGGCTGGGGGTTTTGTGAAAATTAAAGTGCACAAAATTGGACCCAACCTGCATACTCCAGTTTTTAATGCAAGCAGGACTGGGGTAAACTGCCAACCCATTCCCAAGTAGAAGATTATCAGCATAGAATGATACTGCATGTCATATCTGTGTGCAACAATTTGTAGTTAATGCAGAATGATCAGGCCTCCTGAGGTTCAGGAAATCTGACAAAGAGAAAGAGGTTGGTGCCAACTGGATGTGCCACTCATCTTTCCAATCACACTCCCAGCTTCCCCATGCTGAACATCTTGACTCCCAGCCTCGTTTTCCAACTTCCTCCTCAAGCCTCTGAAAGTCTATCCCCGTACCCACCCCCAACCCTCCCTCCACACACCCTGGCTTATGATCCCACCCTAAAGCTTTTGAACTTCCTGCCCATTGTCTCTGATTCCGTATCTAAAGCCTCCAAACTTTACCACCCACCCTCCTTCGCCAGGACTCCAACATTTCCTTTACCAGGTATCAATAACCACCTTCCCCAAACTTCAGTCCAACTCCTACCCTGAATTGAAAACCACATAGCCCACACCACACCAGGATGGTTCAATCTACTCTCCATCATGCCCCTACCCCAGTTTGACCTCCAATTGTTTGGATTTGCCACCTCATCACTAGTGCTCCCTGTCTAGCTGGTAACCAAGCCTGTCAATCAGGTTGACTTCCAGACAGGAAAAATGGCAACAACATCACATGCATACCATGGACTTCAAACTCTACAACTCAGCTGCTGGGTTTCCATTGCATCATTAGACTGCCCTGAATCCCAAGGCAGGTCATAAATTTAATACGTCCTCAGCTCCACACCCATCCACCAACCACACCATGCTATCTACAGCAACAATAAATACCCAAAAAAAAACAAACTATGTCACTAGTGCTGAGGTTTATTGCAGCATTCACAAGTGAAAAATGAGACCTTGCCAATGTGTATGACGCAGTGTCACTTCACATAGTGCATTTACCTATTTAACTCTTTAGTAATTCCAATATTGAATATTAAATCTGGCATAGCAAATTTGTGGTGTCTAGCTCATGCATTATTTTCTTGGAAGAAAAGACTGTCGTACATTTCACAAGCTAATTTTGCATACAATAAGTCACACAAATGGTAACACAGTCTACTTCAAGAATAAATATTGACAAGGACACCAGGGAGATGAAGATTCAAATGGATGCAATGAGATATTTTACCTTCAGCTGAAAGGGCAGATTGAACCTCAGTTTAACTGAACTTAATATGAAAGCCAGTCCCCAGAATTTTTTGTAATTGCAGTGTTTGGAACATGCATTATGAGGCTTGTTTGAGAGGCCAAGTAATTATAATAGTATTTCGTGAGTGCTTGTGTTTACGTAGGTACGGAAAAGTGTTGACTTAGCTTGATTGACATCTCTTTGAGAATCCACTAACATTTTTTTCCTGTGCCTGTTTCTTTTTACGTATCACAATGTTGATTTGCAAAATGTTAAAAGTTTCAAGTGCTTAAAGCTACTGTTATTGACACTCTAATGGACCCTCCCATTGTTATTCTTTAATAAGCCTATAGGAACACCAGTTTGCTTTCCAAAAAATTACGAATGTTTTTTTCTATGTTTCAAGCACAACATTGTTGCTATAGGGTTTGTTGGTTCTGTACATAGTGTACGGTGAATGGGCATTGAGGAGCCATGATTTGATGTTGACTTGACATGGGAGCATGGAGGTGGTATGGAAAGTGGGTGGGGATGATTGGGAGTGAAGGGCGAGGGTTGGAAGGCCTAAAAAGTAACTAAACAATTGGTACAATATCCCAAACAACTGAGACAGCCTTTTTAACCATCCCACCTTGACACTAGGCCAGCGTATGGCTGTCTCAAAACTGCTTCTGGAGTGGTTTGGCCGACAGTAAGTTGCCAACATCACTGGAACAAGGCAGCTTAGAAAGGGGCATTTAAAGTAAAGTGGACAAACTGAGCTTTCCTGACTCAAACTATTTATCTCAGGTGCAAAAATCTCTGACAGCACACTGCCCCACCCATGCTTCACACGAGTCCCAAGCTAGATTTTTTTTGTTTAAGTTTCTGGAGTGCACTTGAACCCATATCTTCAAATTCAGGGATATCATACATGCTACCTCTGAGCTATGGCTGATGCTTGTATGATCGGGAGTGTAAAACAACTGACTAGACTGTTGAGTTCCTTAAATATCCTCAAATTGTTTTTTGTATGTTTGTTTTCACAGGTACACCTTGTTTGTGCAAACCAACACCACATTCAGTTTGTGATTGAATCAGAGATAGTAGGAACTGCAGATGCTGGAGAATCTGAGACAACAAGGTGCAGGGCTGGATGAACACAGCAGGCCAAGCAGCATCATAGGAGCAGAGAGGCTGACGTTTCGGGCCTAGACCCTTCATCAGAAAAGGGGGAGGGGAAGGGGGTTTTGAAATAAATAGGGAGAGAGTGGGAGGCGGATAGAAGAGGGATAGAGGAGAGGATAGGTGGAGAGGAAACAAACAGGTCGAAGAGGCGGGGATGGAGCCAGTAAAGGTGAGTGTAGGTAGGGAGTTAGGAAGGGGATAGGTCAGTCCAGGGAGGACGGACAGGTCAAGGGGGCGGGATGAGGTTGGTCGGTAGGAGATGGAGGTGCGGCTTGAGGTGGGAGGAGGGGATAGGTGGGAGGAAGAACAGGTTAGGGAGGCAGGGATGAGCTGGACTGGTTTTGGGATGCGGTAGGGGGAGGGGAGATTTTGAAACTTGTGAAATCCACATTGATACCATTGGGCTGCAGGGTTCCCAAGCGGAATATGAGTTGCTGTTCCTGCAACCTTCGGGTGGCATCGTTGTGGCACTGCAGGAGGCCCAGGATGGACATGTCGTCTGAGGAATGGGAGGGGGAGTTGAAATGGTTCGCGACTGGGAGGTGCAGTTGTTTATTGCGAACCGAGCGTAGG
>NC_063338.1:30290166-30303107 GCF_021869965.1 Rhincodon typus | reverse complement strand
CCAGCTCATAGGCTGGGCCAGGCTGCATCACTGAACTCTGATTGCTCTCAATGCATACTCTTTTTGAGCCCACCTGAATACTCTCAGCATGCCTGCCTTGTATTTCCTGAGCTTGGCTTTTTGCACTTTGACCTCTCATCCAGGGAAACCAGGCTTAAAGTACAGGTGAGACAACAAGGTGCAGGGCTGGATGAACACAGCAGGCCAAGCAGCATCATAGGAGCAGAGAGGCTGACGTTTCGGGCCTAGACCCTTCATCAGAAAATGGGGAGGGGAAGGGGGTTCTGAAATAAATAGGGAGAGAGTGGGAGGCGGATAGAAGATGGATAGAGAGGGTAGGTGGAGAGGAAACAAACAGGTCGAAGAGGCGGGGATGGGGCCAGTAAAGGTGAGTGTAGGTAGGGAGTTAGGAAGGGGATAGGTCAGTCCAGGGAGGACGGACAGGTCAAGGGGGCAGGATGAGGTTAGTCGGTAGGAGATGGAGGTGCGGCTTGAGGTGGGAGGAGGGGATAGGTGGGAGGAAGAACAGGTTAGGGAGGCAGGGACGAGCTGGACTGGTTTTGGGATGCAGTAGGGGGAGGGGAGATTTTGAAACTTGTGAAATCCACATTGATACCATTGGGCTGCAGGGTTCCCAAGCGGAATATGAGTTGCTGTTCCTGCAACCTTCGGGTGGCATCGTTGTGGCACTGCAGGAGGCCCAGGATGGACATGTCGTCTGAGGAATGGGAGGGCCCTACCGCATCCCAAAATCAGTCCAGCTTGTCCCTGCCTCCCTAACCTGTTCTTCCTCCCACCTCAAGCCGCACCTCCATCTCCTACCGACTAACCTCATCCCACCCCCTTGACCTGTCCGTCCTCCCTGGACTGACCTATCCCCTTCCTAACTCCCCACCTACGTTCACTTTTACTGGCCCCATCCCCTCCTCTTCGACCTGTTTGTTTCCTCTCCACCTATCCTCTCCTCTATCCATCTTCTATCCGCCTCCCACTCTCTCCCTATTTATTTCAGAACCCCCTTCCCCTCCCCCTTTTCTGATGAAGGGTCTAGGCCCGAAACGTCAGCCTCTCTGCTCCTATGATGCTGCTTGGCCTGCTGTGTTCATCCAGCCCTGCACCTTGTTGTCTCGGATTCTCCAGCATCTGCAGTTCCTACTATCTCTGATTCAATTAAAGTACAGCTGCCTTGCTTGCCAATTAGCACACACACAAAGCCAGGAAGCTTGTCATTTTGTCAACAATCTAGACAACAATGTAGTCAAGGGGAATAGCCTTCACTTAGGGAGTCACGGCACAGCAAGTCAAGAGCAACCTCTGATCAGTACAGGCCCAGCTCAGGGTGGCCAGAATCAGGATCCTTCCAACAAAATAGGCAAGGAGCTCAATAAAGGGAAGCACGCTGCCTATCATGTGCCCTTTGGGCATTGGCTTGTCCCGGAATGAGAGATGTAGCTTTTAAGCGAAATGAAAGGCACAGCATTTATTTTTGGTGCAGGTAGGGAGGTGTCCCAAGTGCGTGAGTAGACAGCACAGAGAGCACGCAGGGTTGGGGGTGCTGGGGTTTGGAGTGGGTGAAGGAGAATGAGGAACATGTCACAGCCAAGAGTGATAGAATGGTCAAGCAGGAGCCTTGGTGGAAGGTGTGTACAGTAGCAGAGATAGAGTTTGAGTGGAGGCTAGCAGAGAGAAGATTATGCCTTCTACACTGGCAGAATGGAGGAGGGCAGGACCCTCCCCGTGACTTTGCCTACAAAGTGCTGATTCCTCACTTTCTGCCATGTCCAGGACAAATATCAAGAACTGTGCAGGGTCTCTCCAGACTGAGAGCTTGTCTGTATGCACAGAGGGGTTTTAAAGATAATGCAGATATAAAGGATGCCAAAGTACTAGAGTATATCCACAAAGTTGCGAGCTATTCTGGGAACAGTATGTGGTTAGATGGGGAAAAAAGTCAGATGGGAGAGACACCATAAGGGCTTGGTGAGTAATCAATGAGGTGAGTTTGCTAAGATATAGTGAGAAAATTCGGTTGGGTTCCCAGCAAGAAACATTCCAAAAATCTCAATATAGCACAAAAAAACTAGGGTCCTGCCTTCAGTCCCTTCATTGTAATTATTGATTTGATGTTAAGTATTTGAAACCTCAGATTTAATACCTGTTGTTACTTTAGTTACAGCTTATCAACCTGAAAATGACTCTTTTATCCCTACTATCTGCCACCTGAGGATGAAGCAATCCTTTATGCACTCAAATATATTATGCTCAACACCATCTTATGTTGTACAAGAGCCTTTGATATGGCATCTTGCCAAAGCCCTTTGAAAACCTAAGTACATCATAGCTGGAGGTTTTCTCTATCCATGTTGCTCATCTCTTTCTCAAAAGAACTCCACTAAATTTGTCAAACGTGTTTTCCCATTCATAAAACCACACTCACTCTGATTATAGCAAGTCTTTCTCAATGATCTGCTTTAACCTCCTTCATAATAGATTCCAGCATTTTCCCTAAGATAGGTGTAAAGCTAGCTGGCCTGTAGTTCCTGTTTACTGTCTCGCTCTTTCCTTGGATTTAAAAGAGAGAATCATAGATACTATTTTCCAATCAGATGGGAACTTTACAGATTCAAAGATATTTTGGAAAGTCAAGACCAATGCATCAGCCATCCAAGCAGAATTTTATGACCTAAAATGTAGGCCATCAACAAATCTTGGAGACATAGCCTTTAGATTTTTTTATAAATATGCCCAGAAATGCTATCACACACAACGGAGTGCCTTTCCCACCACCAAAATCACTCATGTAGCCAATTAGCCAGTTGATGTAATAATTTTCCCAGTAACTTTTTCCTGGTGCGTGTGATTGCTTTTAGTCTCTCCCTCTTAATTTGTTATTACTTTTAATTTTCATTACTTACCAAGGATGGTATGTCTTTCTCCGAATCTTTCTTTCAAACTCGGAAGTATCTTGTCTGATTGCTGTGCAGCATCTTCTTAAAATGTCTGCCTCTGCACTGGCAGGAAACAGAAATCTGCATTGTACCAAGTCCATAAATTGTGGTCAAGTGACCATAGGTCCAAAATGGGACATTGAAAATTGACCCACAGCTGGAGAAATTGGGCTCGGCAGAAAATTGGCCAAACTAATTAAACAGCAGCTGTCGGCTAAAGGGAATAGTCGAAACCAGGGTCAAAGAGGTCACAAAGGTTCAGGGGAACCAGTTCCAACCAGCCTGAGAGTTGTACATAGAACATAGAACAGTACAGCACAGTAGAGGCCCTTCGGCCCACGATGTTGTGCCGATCTATTATCCTACTAAGATCAAACTACCCTGCATACGCTACATTTGACTGTCCTCCATGTGCCTATCCAAGAGTTGCTTAAAAGTCTCTAAAGTATCTGACTCCACTACCGCTGCTGGCAGCGCATTCCACATGCCCACCACTCTCTGTGTGAAGAACCTACTTCTGACATCTCCACCGTACCTTCCTCCAGTCACCTTAAAATTATGCCCCCTCGTAATAGTCATTTCCGCCCTGGGAAAAAATTCTCCGGCTATCCACTCTATCTATGCCTCTCATCATCTTGTAAACCTCTATCAAGTCACCTCTCATCCTTCTTCACTCCAATGAAAAAAAGCCCTAGCTCCCTCAACCTTTCCTCATAAGGCTAGCCCTCCAGTCCAGGCAACATCCTGGTAAATCTCCTCTGCACCCTCTCTAAAGCTTCCACATCCTTCCTATAATGAGGTGACCAGAACTGAACGCAATATTCCAAGTGTGGTCTAACCAGAGTTTTATAGAGCCGCAATATAACCTCGCAGCTCTTAAACCCAATTCCCCTGCCAATGAAAGCCAACACATACAAAACTATACAAAACCCTGGTTTGGCCACATTTGGAGTATTGTGTCCAGTTCTGGTTGCCTCATTACAGGAAAGATGTGGCAGCATTGGAAAAGATGCAAAGGAGATTTACTAGGATGTTTCCTGGAATGGAGGGAAGGTCTTACGAGGAAAGGTTAAGAGAGCTAGGGCTTTTCTCTTTAGAACGACGAAGGATGAGAGGTGACTTGATAGAGGTGTACAAAATGATCAGAGGTATAGATAGAGTGGACAGCCAGAGACTTTTTCCTAGGATGGAGGTAACTATTATAACGGGGCATAGTTTTAAAGTTAGTGGAGGTAGATATAGGGCAGACGTCAGAAGTAGGTTCTTTACTCAGAGAGTGGTAGGGGCATGGAATGCATTGCTGGAGAGGGTAGTGGAGTCGGCCTCATTGGGGCATTTAAGCAGCTATTAGATAGGCATGTGGATGATAGTATAAGGTAGGGGTAGAGGTTAGATAGACCTTAGGTTTAGGGTAAAAGTTTGGCACAACATCGTGGGCCTAAGGGCCTGTACTGTGCTGCACTGTTCTATGTTCTACATCATACGTCTTCTTTACAACTCACTGGGTAGTAACTCTGAGGGATCTATAGACGTGGACCGCAAGATCCCTCTGTTCCTCCACACTGCCAAGAATCCTGCCATTAAACCTGTGTTCTGCATTCAAATTCAACCTTTCAAAATGAATCACTTCACACTTTTCTGGGTTGAATTCCATCTGCCACTTCTTTGCCCAGCTCTGCATCCTGTCAATGTCCCGTTGCAACCTACAACAGCCCTCCACACTATCCACAACTCCACCAACATTGTGTATTGGAGAAGCATCAGCCAGACTTTCTAGCACCTTGACATCCAGCCAGTGGCTGAGTATATGTACTTTACACCTCCCTGACATAGCAACAGTGAAGGGCATTGGTGTGACCTCATTGGATGATTTGATCTCTGCTCACACCCTCATTGGCCAAAGGCTACAGAACATTCTGGAAAGGTCTAGGACAAGGGGAATAAAAACACATACATGGATGCCACCTTGTCAGTGAAGAATTACAGCAAGTCTTGTGGCAGAAGATTATGTGATGACCCAGGAGAAGATTTGTCCTGACCGTGAGACCCACCTTTGTGGAAGACTACATGTAGAGCAAATATTGTGGGAATTGGGAAATGCTCACATGGTGTTTTTAATAAGGAATATTAATTAATAAAATAGAGTAGAATTGCAAACCAAATTGTGTCCCTTTGTCTGTATCCAAACGCACTTATTGGTGAGAAAGTGTTTTCAATGCATAAAATGGTTGAAGTGACCTAAGCACAGACAACAGAATGGACAACCAGAGGACAATAAAAACAAGGCCTCCGTGGTGTTCACTCCTACTAATGCTGTTGCAGACAGTTGGACCTGCAACAGAAAGATTGGTGAGCTGAAGTCAAGTAGACTTTTCCCTTTTGCTGGTTCTCTCACCACTTACTCCCTGGTCAGATTGGCAGCCATGTCCCTTGGGACTCAGCCAGTAGTGGTGTTACTAAGCCTCTTGTGATGGACGTTGAAATCCCAAACCCAGTGCACATTATGTGCTACTATTGTACTCAATACACTCAACATCTCTTCCAAGTTGTGTTCAAAATGGAGGAGTACTGATTTTTGAGTTGAGGGAATGTAGGTGGTGGTAATCAGGAAGAATTTCCTTACCCATGTTTCGCCTGAATCCATGAGATATTTTACAGGGCCCACAACTAATGTTGTGAATTCTCTCCTGTCTGTATACCTCTGCATCACCGCCTCTGGCAGGTTACCCCATGACTGTTACTCTCCCTTCTGTATTCAAGTTTGCCTTCTCATTTCCCCAGGATCTGCCCAATGTCCCCAGTTAACACACTCTTTAGGTTCCAATTACCACCTTTCCTTTCCATTCAATCCATCATACTTTACTTCTGCTGTTTAGCTTAATTTAGGTTCATATCCAAAGTAGGTTGCTCTCCCTTTTGAACCATTGCTTATTCCAGATAATCTGGCTAGGCAATGTGACTGCCTCATTCTCGAAGGCTAGTGTGCTCATTTAGCCTTCAGCTCTGACACAGCAAGTGCTCAAGTAAGAGCTGGCAGACTGTATTTGAACGAGCCCTACCACGAACTCATCAACATGTAGAGGCTTCAGCTCTAACTCTAAGCTTTTGAAACTTTTATTCCTGAGTAAACCAAGATGGTGAAGAAATTTGTACTCCCCAGAGCCTGGAAGAAACTGCCTACCCCGCCTTATATAAAAACAATGTGGCACATGCATTGGAGAACTGAAATAAACACAAATTGCTGAAGAAACACAACAGATCTGGCAGCATCTGTGGTGAGAAACACAGAGTTAATGATATTTCCAGCCCAGTGTGCCTTTTTCAGAACTGCCTTGTATTTATTGTCATATTAGCGTTTACCCATTTTTGGTAAACATGATTGTACCCTCAAACATAATTGTAGTAGACTGGTGTGTAAATGAGAAGTTATGAAATGCTAATGAATGCAGAAGAGCTTCCCACCAATTACAATCTGGAAACACATCCTACTTGCAGAGTTCAGAGAATGTAACAGAAAAATCCACTCACACACACTGGAAGGGTCACCAGACCCGAAACGTTAACTTTGATTTTTTTCTTCACAGATGCTGCCAGACCTGCTGAGCTTTTCTGGTAACTTCTGTTTTTGTTCCTGGTTTACAGCATCCGCAGTTCTTTCAGTTTTTGTTAAGTTTAATCCACTGTTGGGAAACAGAAATTTTGCCTCCTGCCCAATTAACTAGCACTGCCCACCATTCCAAAAGTTCCATGTGAGCCCAGTAAAATTCCAGGCACAGCCAAGAGGATGGACTGGGACTTCTGGGCAGAAGCAAAATGTGAAGAACCCCTATCCGAATGCGGCTCAGTTCTCGATTTGTTTATGAAGATGTGCCCAACAGCGCTCAGAGGAGAGAAAATTGAAATGCACTGCTTGATTCAGCTTGAACAACTTAGTCTTCTCTGAACGTATTTTGCTATTCAGTCCAATGATTTCCAATTTTCTCAGAAAATAAATCCAATATTTTTGTTTGGGGAGTTGGTGGGGGTGGGGAGAGGGCAGTGCTGGCAGTTGGCACTGTTATTCAAATCTGCAAGAACATATTATAATAGTCTTATCATGAAGTTTAATTAATTATTCAAAAATTTACACATTTAAAAATATTTTTGCAATTACTTAAGATTTTTACAAAAAATAAAATATGCTTGTCAGTTGACTGTTGTTCAGTTCCATGGGCAATGAATCTTCCAGTACATCACTCAAGCGACCATTCTTGGTATTAATCAAGTCATCAGTTTTTGTGTTTAAGCATCATCAGGCCAATCCTCATTCATTCCTTGTCCAGTATTTACTAGTGAGCCTTAATTTTCTAGCCCTGTTGCAAATGGTGGAACTATTTAGTTTCAATCCAACTTGTGATTGAATGTAAAAACCAAAAGAACTGCGGATGAAGAAAGGTCACCGGACCTGAAACGTTAACTCTGTTTTCTCCTCCACAGATGCTGCCAGACCTGCTGAGCTTTTCCAGCAACTTTGTTTTTGTTGTGATTGAATGTGTAGGAAACGGACTTCTCGGCTAGAGTACCTATGGAAGCCTTGGCTCATTTTCATCTTGCCTATTCCAAGCCTAGTCCTGCCTTAAGTCTAGTGCTGCTTCAAATCAATGAATCAACAAGGATCAGAAGTCAACCCAGAGATCTCCCCAGAGACCTCGATCTATATTTTAAAGGATTTGCAATGTCAGAGCAAAACACAAGCAATGGCACAAGGTCGAGATTGTATGCTCTAGTTGCACCTGAAAAATAAAAAGATAAATCCTTTGTTTTGCTAACAAACTGTCCTACAATGTACTTAAAGATACTATGAGTGAGTTTACTTTCTTAAAACAGGTGTATTTTAATTCTTGTCACCAGTATTAGATACTAACCTGGACAAATAAGAAATGTGCACTCCAGAAGTCATTTAATAAGATTGTTTGGGCACTTCAGCTGATTTTATTTCTTTCAAATTGCTATCATCAATAGATGTTGGTTCAAGATTGCTGGGTCTAAACACAACAAAAAAGCAGTTTGATTTGGCAGTTTCATAATGATTGTTTCTTGCTAATTGATAGCTTTCCTACCCAATGAATCAAAGTGGGTCCACATTTAGTCAATGATATACTTCAGCCAATCAGTAACATTAACATAAGTGATTATTTTAGTTAATTACTATGTTTTGCCCTACTCAAATTATGACAGATAATTTAAAGGTGTATAACTCCCCCCACTGACTCCCGACCCCCACATAATTCAAATACTACGAGGAATCAGCTAATTTTCTTTGTCTGATTTTCTTTTGAACTAAAAGAAAAAGCACAACAATGCTCCAAAGGGATTTTAAGATTGAGACAATTACAAAACCACATTGACCTATCACTTTAACTTCTTTTCAAAATTAGCACAGAAGAATCCATTTGGCTATAAAAGATAATCTCCACTGCAGGAAACCAGAAGGAACAATGGTAAAGAATGCACATGGTTACCACTTGATGACAAAAGGAACTTAAAATTATAAAGATTCCACCTCCTGGCATTATATTGAAGCAGGCAAAGAAATAGACACCCAACTCCATATGCAACTTACCAGAAAGATGCTATAGGATATTCAGGAGTCTGCTTGGAGCTGCAGACATTATGCCTTCGCAAACTGCTTTTAATTCTCCAGAGACAGAACCCCTATACAAGCAAATTTATCCCGATGGAGCCAAAGATTGTAATGATTAGTTCAGACTTGGCTGCTTTCCAGAGAATCTAGATCCAGACAGATTGTGCAGGCACCACTGTCTGTTACCATATGGCCTGAATTGGTTTACTGTTACCTTTTGAGTGTCATGTCATCTAGGATGTAGCTCAATACTGGTTATATACCTGTGCATCTTCTGACAGAACTACGTGATTGAACTTTAGGACAAGCCTACAAAATGTGAATGCAAACCTCCCAGCAAGCATCCGGTGCTCAGAGATGCAAGCAGGGTGAGAGACACACTCTCTACAGCTCTTCAGTTCATCAATGTAGAACATATGGCTGGAGAAATTGTCTCCTTCACTAATGCAGAACTCTTAAAGAAAGGTGCACCTGCTGATTCATCCAAGGGGAGAAAAGATATATCATGGATTCCTCCAATCAATAGCAATTAGATAATTTTCTCTGGCAGGCAGTCAAATACTTCAGGGAAGCTTTAATTCTGCTTTCAATATAAAATTTCAGAAGTACTGTTTGTTAAGAACTGAGACATTGAATTCGAAAATTCAAGAACTCCTGCCACTTTTGTAGCAGCACTCAAGGAGCTCTTTTTGAGATATTATGGCTATCCAGCTGAGCTGATATGCTTGATAAAGAATCAGAGCATTGTTTGAGATTCCTATAGTCATCTGCATAATTGAAGCATTTTACAAGGCTTCAAACCTTTTACAAGGTTTCAAATGATTAAAAACAAAATTATTTTTTCTATCCTCACCATGATGCAAACCCATTCAGTCATGAAGTAAACGATTATCTGAAAGATATAAAAGACAATTCAACAGATCACAGCACATTTGTTGTGACAATGCACATGGCTGAATAAATCATCTCCCTCTGCTAAACAAAGAACTCCTATGTCAAAATGCAATTAGCAATGAATTTAAAAAAGGAACACACATTTAAGTATATGGAATAAATTAATTCTGGAGGAATTAGACACTTTAAACTAACTTTACAGTCATATGACATTCCATAAGAAGTGGGTGAACAATTAATTTAGTCCCTCTAGTAATATGAGGTAATTCCTAGGAACAGTGTAGCTATTTAGAAGAGACATTCTACAGTGTCACCCTGTAAAATAATATTTTGATTTAAATTTGACAAATCTCCTAAGATATTTTGATTTTTGTTGTCATGCCCCTTAAGGGTTGTTTACATAAATTTTGTTTACTTTGCTCATTTAAAACAGTATGAGGATACAAGCATTTTAAGTCATTGGTTGTAACAAGGAATACTTAAGGTTAGGCAGCCTAGTGAGACACATCATGCTCAATGATATATGAATAAGGATATTTGACTTTATGGGAGAGTTGTGAATTATAACAAATATTATTCAATAAAAATGAAAAAAAGTTTTTTTATGACTGAAGGCAAGATGGAGCCTAAAGCTTCCACTCATTTTTAGTGTAAAACTAGGCAAAGGGGTACAAAGATTGGATGTCAGATGCCCGCATATCTTTTCTTTCAACTAATTAATTGAAGGGCTGTTGTGGCACAGTGGTAGTGTCCCTACCTTTGGGCCAGGAGAGCTGGCTTCAAGTCCAGAGGTATATAATAATATCTTTCAGCAGATTGACAGGAGAATATCAACTTTGCATGTATCGAATAGTTTGTGCCCACATGGCAGAGATTCGCTCAGCAGGACAAACACATGATGGACAAGTGATTGTTCTACCATGTATATTGAAACAAATCAACACAGCTTAGACCATATCATTAGCAAATATAAAGGAATTTGATCTGGACTATTATATAGTACCTAGAAATTCCAAGATGGTAACTGCCACTCAAATCAATCAGCTGTAGTCAGCATTTATCATCTACGTCAACAAATAGTTTGAATCACTACTACGCACTCTCAGTGAAGAGAAAATGTTTGTTCATTAGGGAGAGATGATTGGTGGTGAGTTTAACCTGAGGGTCACCACACCTCAGGTGAGGGGTGAAGTTGAGAAGGTGGGAACTTCATGGTGACCTCAACTGGTACAGGAGTCAAACTTGCACTGCTGGTATCACTGCATCACAGGCCAGCCATCCAGCCAATTAAGGAGACTCCAAACCTTCAAACATAGAAATATGCTTCATAACAAATAGGTGCAGGAGTTAGGCCATGTGACCGCTCAAACCTGTTCTACCAACATTGACCACGGCTGGTGTTCAGCCTTAAATTCACTTCTCCACCTGCTCTGCCTGTCATTGAATCTTTGAGAAATAAACATCAGTTTATTTCAGCCTTAAGAAACCCAAACAGGACATTCATAACCATCTGGGATAGATAATTCAAAAGATTCACAACCCTCTGAGCAAATCAATTTATCTTCACCTCAGTCCTAAATAATCAACTTCTTATCCTGTGCAGTGCCCCACTTCAGTATGTTTTAAATTTCTCAGCTCAATGAAAGTACTTATCAGAGTCAATGGACAAGCTCCTACAGAATCTTATATATTTCAATATCACTTCTCATTCTTCTAAACTTCATGAAAGTTTACTCAACTTTTTATCATAGGGAAATCCTGGCAGCCCAGGAACCAATCTAATGAATTTTCACTGTACTGCCAGTCGGCATGTATTTTTTTTCCCTTGGGTCTCACTAAAGCCCTCTCCAAATGTCATAAGCCTTCCTTGTTCTTATACTCCAATCCCCTTGCAATGGAGGCCAAAATGTCATTTGCCTTTCTAACTGCCTACTTTATCCGCATGTTAAATTTCCAAGTTCATTGGGTGAGCACTGTTAAAATTTTCAAAACTTCAGTTTGAAAAAGTGCCATACTTCTCTAATAAATCTGCTTTTCTCTTCTTTGTATCAAATTAAATAACCTCACACTTCCCCATATTATATTCCCCTTGCTATTTTGTTGTCCACTTATTCAAACTGCCCATATTTGTTTGTAGTATTGGTATTCTTCTCACAACTTTCATTCCCACCCAAATTTTCATCATCAGGAAACATGGAAGCAATACTCTCAATTTCTTCGTCTAATGCATGGAATCTGCCAGGACCATTTAGCTCCTGACCTCATTACAGTCTTGCTGTAAGTATGGAGGACAAAGTGCTGAATTTTAGAGGTGAAGTGACATAAATTCATTTGCGTGAGTATGGCATTGTGGAGTCCTGGCCAAATTGAAGTTGACGGGAATTAGGCAGGGCTCCCGATTGGCTGGAGTCAAAGCACACAGGAAGATGATCATAACGT
Organism: Rhincodon typus; assembly: GCF_021869965.1. NCBI lineage: Eukaryota > Metazoa > Chordata > Chondrichthyes > Orectolobiformes > Rhincodontidae > Rhincodon > Rhincodon typus. Next base: position 30,291,203 of record NC_063338.1, on the reverse strand, counting down.
TTAGATGCCAGGCACCCATAAGAAGAAGTGGAATTTATGGTTAAACTGTGAGAGAGATATCCAATCCAGGGGAGCATCAGTAATAAATGCTGCTTGCTGTAAGCAAGAGTGCTACAAATTGTCCAAGACTAAACAGTATTTATCCATTGTAAAAGCTAAAGGTCTGTTAAAAGACCTGTTGAAAAATACATGCTGCTTTTTTTTCACACATAATAGAGTCACTGGTCTGTGATTTTAAAAAAAAAGCTTTTCAGGATGTACAATGCTTAGTAGGAGGCAAAAGTCTTAGAATCAGATTGAAACCAATAAATAACATTAAATACTCAAAAACATAGAGCCATGGTGCCTGGTAGCATGAAGCTAAAAAGGCTGATATGACTAATTAAGTAAAAAAAAAGCTAATTAATTTAGTTAAATGGTCCAAAGTGTTTTGAAAGCTACAGAAACAGGTAAAAAGCTGACAGTGAATAACAATGTCAGAACTTGAAATGCAACAAAATTAACTTCACAAGAAACATGTTCCGATTAAATAATATGCTTTAACAGATAACCTCTGTTCTTTAATTCACATAGCAACAACCTGTAAGAAGTAAGCAATTTGTGGGACTCTGATTGTTCAACGACCTTGTGATTTTTAAATGTGAGAGATTAGGAAAGAAAGCTTTGTTGTATTTACTGCTAATGATTTAGAAGACGTCTACAGCATTCATAAGTGACAGCATTTTAAAACAGATCTACAACGCCAAGAATCATATAAACATATGAAATAGGAACTGAAGTAAACCATTCAGCCCCTCAAACCTGCACAACCATCCTATAAGATCAAGGCTAATCTGTTTGTCTTTGAAATTCTACATTCCCATCTATTGTCAATAACCTTTAATTCCCCTGCCTAACAAGAATTTATCACCAAAAGAACTGGGGATGCTGTAAATCAGGAACAAAAACAAAATTGCTGGAAAAGCTCATCAGGTCTGGCAGCATCTGTGGAGGAGAAAACAGAGTTAAGGTTTCGGGTCCGGTGACCCTTCCTCAGA
>NC_063338.1:30267760-30289766 GCF_021869965.1 Rhincodon typus | reverse complement strand
TTGACTCTGTTTTCTCCTCCACAGATGCTGCCAGACCTGCTGAGCTTTTCCAGCAACTTTGTTTTTGTTCAAGAATTTATCACCACTGTCTTAAAGAAAACAATTCAATCACCTACTCCAGTGCCTGCTAAGTCAGAGGTCCAAAATTGCACAACCCTTGGAGAAAAATAAATTTGCATCATCTCTGTCTTGAAACAGTGTATCCTAATTTTAAAACAGTGCTCCCTAGTTCTGGACTGACCCACAACTGAAACATCATTTTCATCTCCACCTTGTCAAGAGCATTCAGGTTCTCATACATTTCAATCTATTCACCCCTCATTCTTCAAAACATGCCCAGTTTGACAACCCACCCATTCCAGGGATTAATCTAGTGAACCTCCTCTGCACTGCCTCCAATATATTCTCTTTAAATGAGGAACATAACATTCTAAATGTGATCTCACCAAAGTCCTTTATAACATCCTTATGTATATGACCCATTCCTCACATTATAAAGGATAACATCTCATTTGTCTTCCTGATTATGTACTGTTCCTACACATTAACATTTTATACAATTGAATACCTAAATTCCTCTGCACGTTGGAATTCTGATATCATTCTCTGTTTAAGTAATTAGCTGCATCTTTTCTTCCTGCCAAAGTAAACAAGTTCATATTCACACATTATACTACATCTGCCAGATATTTTCCCATTTATTCAACCTCTCTATAGCTGTCTGAAACTTCTGTATGCCTTCTGCACAATGTACTTTTCATTTGTGAACTCAGCTACCATGCTTTCACTCCCCATCTGTGTCATTGATGAAAAATGTAAAATGTTGACGGTCGAGCATAGACCTCTGCAGGACTCCACTCGTCACATCTTGCTAATCAAACAAGGGCTCATTTATGCAGAGTCTCTGTTTTTTTTGCCAAACAACCAATCAACTTCTTATCAATGTTACCCCTCCATTATGAGGTTTTATTTCCTGCAATACCCTTTAAAGTGGCACCTTATCAAATGCTTCCTGAAAATCCAACTACAGTAGATCCACAAACTCCGCTATATCCAGATTGCATATTTCTCTTTCAAAGAATTCCAAGACTTTGTTAAACATGTTCTCCTTTTGCTGAAACCGTGCTGACTCTTCCTGATAACCTTGAGTTTAGTGCATAAACTATATTGACTTTAATAACCAATTCTAACATCTTCCCATGATAGGCATCAAGCTAACTGGTCTATAGTTTCCTGTTTTCTGCTCCCTCCATTCTTGAAAAGAGGCATTATGTTTGTCAATTTCCAGTCTAATGGTATCTAAGGAATTTTGGAAAATTTTCACCAATGCATCCACTACCTCATTAGTAACATCTATTGAGACCCTAGCAAAGTCTAATATCATTTTTTGAGCAATGAATTAGATACCTCATTGGACAATTGTTGGGTACATTTTGATGGTGTAGTATGTAAAGAAAAATACCCTGCCTACCTTGTAAACAAAGGTATAAAAATCCTTGTGGAGAAAAGTTTAACACTTTAACTGAGCAGCTTGCTCAGTTCCTGAAGGGTACAATCAGTAGGAGGTTAATTGCCCACTGGGTGACTGTATAACTCCTTGTAATGTATTTATGCCTAATGAGTGTATTATTAGCTGGTGTATTGCAAATGTGCACATCATATTGTCAATTAGTATTTCTGCTAAACGTAGTTTAAACAATTGTGTTTAAATTTTGCTTTGAGTGTGTCTCAGTATTTTTCATAATTTTCGTCTCCAGCCTGTTGAGTAATCTGGCAGCAGGATTGGGTAATATGTTTCTCAACACTACCACATCGCTGCAGGAGGTCCTTAAGTTAGCGTTCTTGGTTTAACAAGTGTCAGTGTCTTTTTGGATGATCTTCAATATAAGTTCAGAGATGGGATGTTCAGACAGGTTGCACTGTGCTCAGTTCTTTCCACAACATGCGGCAGGACCTAGACAACATTTCTTTTGGGCAGATAGATGGAAAGTAATTTTCATTTCACTCAAGTGTCAGGCAATGAACATCTCCAACAAGACAGAATCTAACCATCTCACTTTGTCCTTCAATGGCACTACAATCACTGTAGATAGGCATATATAGCAATTTTCCACACAGTGCTGGATGGATGCCAATGTTGGAACTCTATTGGAACAACTTGTCAAAGTGTGTGGCTAGTTCTGGAACACAAGTGTTCAGTATCACAGTTGGAATTTCTTCAGAGTCAATAGCCTTTCACTGTGTCTAGTGCTTTCACTGGTTTCTTGATGACACGGAGAGTGAATTGAATTGGCTGAAGACTGGTCAGTGTGATGCTGGGGAGCTCAAGAAGAGGCTGAAATGAACGCCCCTTCTTGAGAGCAATTAGGAGTGTGCAAAAAATGCTGGCCTTGCTAAAAATGTTTGCATCAAAAAAAAATAAAAATAAAGCATTGAAAACTGAAGCCCCAACATTGACCTTTTTGAAATCCAATAGTTACAGCCTGCCAACTTGAAAATATCCTCTTATCCCTGGTCTCTGCTTTCTGTCCATTGATTAACCTTCCATCTATGTTAATACATTACCACTCAACTCCAAGAGTCCTTAAGTTCCATACTAACCTTTTCTGTGGCACCTTATTGAATATCTTTTGGAAATCCAAATACATTTTATCAACATTTAGATTTCCATAGACTAAGCCTCTTAGTCAGAATAAGCCATTTTGGTGAGAGAATTGTTTAGCTAGTACTTTTACTCATACTCACATTCCACTGAGTAGACTATAAGTAGAATAGAGGAAATACATGGAGTTCAGCCATTGTGGTTCTTTCTCTGATGCATGAAACTAACACAACATCTATCTGGTTTCAACTCGATTGCCATTACCCATTGGATCATTTCAAACATTAGGGAAATAAATTTGTCACTAATTACTTACCAGAGTCAATGAAATTAATTTCTTAGAAAAGCTTGCTCTCAGAGTTTCAGTGATTGAGGGATTGTGTTCAAAACAGTCTGGCTGCACTTCCATTATATGTTCCCACAATGTATACATCTTAATTAAGGAATATTGCATAATAGATCACTCGTTGCTTGTATAAAGCCAGCGGCATGCATTATTCAATTGATCATCATTTGGGGCAGAATCTTTATAATTTACTTGCAGAACACTTTTGAGTGAAAACCTAAAGCATTCAAGGATAGATTTTCTAAATCAGCCTGTGGGATCGAGTGGCTATGCAAAATTGACATGGCACACATTTACCATCATATTCCTTTTGTGTATTCAAACAGCTTTTGCCTTTGGGCCTTTCTCAATGTGATAAGGAAACAATCATTCTTCGCATCATGGCTGTGTTTGACTCACAAACTTTGCTCCTCTGAGAAACCTCTGTTCATATCATTAGATGCCAAACATCTCACCTGGTACTAGGCAGCGCTGAGAACAGCAGATTTGAATACTGAAATGGGTTGGAATAAAACCCTACTGGAATGTTAGTGACAAAACAAAGATAGCTTAATGAGGATTTACTCTAGTGATGTCGAACATAAGGCATCCAAATGGAGCACATCTGCTAGCTTGCATTAAGTTTTCTTGACCTATCCTTTTTACTATACTATTTGAGATCTTTTGTGTTTAAGCTTACTCTTGGTGAGATTTACAATACTCTAATCAGCAGTAAAACACTTCAGGGAAGGATTCAAAAGAAAGACAAGAACCCCCAATTGACAAATATAAATAACAATGCAGTAAAACTCATTGCTGACTGGCAAATATGTTTTCTCTGGCTATCTGCCTATCTTACATCATTGTAAAGCGTCCTCAATGCATCAACTCATGGCTGATTCTTAGAAACCGGACATGACTCCTTGAAACAGGGATATCTTTAAAAGACTACATTTGATTGTCACTGAAAACAAAAATGGTCTTCATTTATTCATTCACGGGGCAAAGGCATCACTGGCGAGACCAACATTTATTACCTATCTCTAAGCTGCCCTTGAGTAGGTGGCAGTGAACAGCTACAGTCAGTGTGGTGACCGTACTCGCATATTGCTGTGAGATAGGAAGTTCCAGCACTGCTCCAAAGATGATAAACGAACACTGATATATGTCTAATCAGGATGGTTTATAACTTGGAGGAAAACGTGAAGTTTGTGATATTCTAATGTCTACAGTGCTGTCCTTGTTCTTCTGGGTTGTGTAGGTAAGCATAAATGCTGCATTAATCATTCTGGTAATATTAGTAATTACCTCGGCTGCCATACATATTTATGCATATTACAGTTACACACGATCAAAAGCATCAACCTGAAGATAAGTCCATAGATGAACAGGTAATACTTGATTCTTTATTTTTTTTATTTTAAAAGCCTTTAACAATAGTTTTGCTCAATATAAGGTATAGCTCTTGGCTGGGTACAGTGCATTATAAAAATAGTTGCTTTTCTCAAATATTATGTATTTTTATTTCTCTCTCCTGTCATCTATCACATTGCCTGATTGAGCTAACTCCAAGTTTATTGTCATCCAGGTCTTCTTTAACATTTCTACATAGCATTGCAAAGAACAGTTTATACACGATTATACTCAATGACCATTTTCTGTGATGACCAGCAGACCTGAATCTTGACTAGTAGTAGTTGTTCTCTCCTCTGGATTACATTTTCTTGAATCCTGTAAAATGACTGACTTAGCTTTCAGGTTCTGGTTCTAAATATGCACAAAATGTAGACCTGCCTTTTCTAATTTGTGGAATTTACCATTCAGTTTTAATTCTGTCTGGAATCCCTGGCCTGGCCTGAGACTGAATCTATTAGAGAGCCACAGCAATGTGTCATTGTCACGAATGCTTAAATTCTGTTATCTCACAGGTCCGACTTGATGTACCAGGAAGTAACGTTTTTGTGTAAAATACAACGTGACAGGAAAGTTCCATCAAATTTGCCCACACTATAGTGCAGCTCATACCAGTTGCATTGAGACTTGGTAAATGTTGTTGCTCTTTTAAGATGATGGCGATCTGCTCCAAACATATGGTGATGCAGGAGACTTGTTTTTATTCACTTATGCCTCAAACCAAAGAAGTGGTCAGCTTATTCTACAAGCCAGTTTGCTATCACTATCCCCAAAGTCTTCTTTGATCTTGTTATAGCTGAACAAATCAGTTTTTATTTCTTACACTGAGGATTGAGGCACATGTTACTGTGAGGAGCAGAAGGAAATCTATACCCACAAGTTGCTCAAGCATTTAATAACAATATTCACTTTTATTCTTTATGGATCAGGACATTGACATTGAAATTTCTATGTTTTTTTTCCTGCCATGCTCTTCTTTTCACATTAAGAGTTACTCTTTAACTGATTCTCTCTGCCAATGAATGGCCTGCTGTAATCTTAGAAACTAGACTGATCCAACAGTACATTGGGAACAGTAGAATCAGCACAGACAAGGACCAGGCACTTATGCTATAACATGTGTAAAACATAACAGGGTATTCAGCACAAACTCTTTACTGAAGTAAAGCTAAAATGTTTGCCTATAGTATGTACGTGTGCTTCATGGTAAAGGTCACATGACTACAGCAGAGTAGGGGAGACATTTGTACATGATTGTATTTCAATCCAAATATCAACAGTGCACATTCCTCAAACCCTTTGATCAAATAATGTCTTCAGGACATCTGTGTCTGTTGGACGCTGTAGGATTTATTGAATTCTGACGATAATAATGTCATTATACATCATATAGTATCTTAAATTAATGGATGTGATGTTAGTTTTGTTTAATCGGTCAGTTCAATGTTGCTTTCCTGAAAGTGGTCACTTATTGGGAATTAGATATCTTGTTACACTGGGAATCTGATTTCATCGTATTGATTCCGTTGAAATATTCAGCCAGCAGCAACAAGCCCATAAATAACAGGCATACTGCTATTGACTCACACTATGCAAAAGCTCAGCCCTTCTTGTGAAAGTCACACAAATATCCACCATAGCACATGACAGTAAAAACTTCCATCTACGACTCTAGGAAAAGGCGAGAAAGCTAGGTTGTATTTCCCTTGGCAGCAGTTTGCTTTATCAATTGCTGAATATTTGAAAAGAGTTTGTTCCTGCTAACAGACATTGGTATCTATAACCACTGTGGCATGATTTCTAAATTGCATCCCTCACCACCACCACCCCACTAAGGCTAAAAGTGATGCATTCATTTGTGAAGATATAGATGTCAGCTTGTTCTAATAAACTTTTAACTCTGCATGTAGCACTGTAAAATAATTGCAGAAGATAGAAGACAAGTGCATAAAATATTTGCACGACAGAAAGCAAATGAGGCAGCATACAGCCAAGTATTAAGCCTCATGCATTTCATTCCATTTATTGTTACATACGTACTGTAGCAACTACACGCTGTTGGCATATATAGAGCAGTAAAATACATTGACAATGTGTATTCCTGATTGCTAATGACATGAAAACTATCACCCAACAAGTTCCATTTCAGCTTAAATGGAAAAGGTAATGGAGATGTCACGCTTCAGTAAGAAAATGTGTAACAACTTCTTTGGTTTTGGCACAACCTTCTTGGTAGCACAACTTGTACAGTTCTAGTCTTTTTGTTATAGATCACTGCAATAATTGTTTTGTTGTTGGTGCTTTTGCAGATCTTTGAATGATGATACAATCTCTGATTGAGGTCAGATTTGAGCACGATCATACAGCATGGAAAGTTTTATCAGATAAGTAAAGCTTGTTTTCTTTTTCCTTATAATCAGTAAAAATTATTCAGTAGAGAAATAATTTGTTTAAATTTATAGTTATATCTTTCATGGTTTGAGAAACCAAAATGCATTTAAGATCAGGAAAGTTCATTTTGGACAGAATAGAGTTAATATTGCAAAGTGGCATGAAAACCTCTTATGACCATCAACCTGGTGAATATTGAGACTTAAGAGTATTTGATAGTACTGAGTCTGTATAATCAGCACAAAGGAATAAGTGATTTTCAAATGGTTATGTGATCAAACGTGCCGAGTTAAAGCCTGAATATGTGTATTAAAAAAGATTGTTATGGATATTGTGCAATAGAACTAGTATCTTCAATGTTAACTGAGAGTATAATTATTTTAAGCAAACAGCAATTTGATCCAATAAATCACTTTTATTACATTAAATATATTTATACTGGAAGCTTCTGTTCTTTGAATGTGTCATTCAAAAAGAAAGGCTATTGCTTCTGAATGTACTTTAAACTCACAACAAGTTCCATTTTTCTTTGCCAGGTACCACCCTCATTTATTTCAGGATAGCTGATCTGTTAGAAATTGGGGTCACCTACTTTTTCTGGTATTTCCTATGAAGCATGGGAGCTCATGTAATGGCTGCTAAAGCAGTTATTTAATTTCCCCAAACATAAACAAGGACAAAAGGAAGGTGACAATAAATACCACCAAGGCCACTATGTTTCATAGGTTGGCAATAAATAATTATCTAATGTCCTTCAGACTCCATTATCAATGCAATGATAAAGAAAGTAAAAATCTTGTTCCTGCAAAGAATGAAGAATATTTTGGTGTGAAGATGGGAGATGAGGCAATGGTTATTCTAACGTTGTGAGTAGTTTTCCTGCACTTGTTGGCCAAAAGGATTCAGACACATCATTGACACAGTGTAGTTTGCCAGCCTTAAAACTAAGGCATCAATAAGTGCTCAGAGTCAGAAGGCAGTCTTTGTAGAGGGCAATCTTCATTAGGGAGCTGTCTTCTTCAGATGGAAGATGGACCAGAAAAAAATTGAGAGAAGGCACAGCGGTGAGTAACTGTTGTTTCTTACAGACTAAATAAATTATTTGAAAATTCCTTTGGTCAACTTAGGTAACTTTGGTTACAAACCTGTAAAATCTAACTGAACCATGGCTCATGATGTGATTTTACCAAAAGGTAAGGTGAAGATGCATTTGCCAAGCCCATGGCCTGAACACAGAAATCAAACCGTGTGCAGTCTGTATTGCTCTGAACCACACACTTGCCATCTAGCCACGTCAGCTAACTACCTCATTCCCATCCCCAACAATCTACAATAGAAGTAATTTGATGTTATGTAGCTCCAAACGTCCCACTTTTGGAAACGTTCCTCATTCATTTTTAATTGATTTTGACTTCCAAAGAAAGCAGGAAAAGTATTAATGTTCCAGTGTTGAGTCACCATCAGCATGAACTTCGAGATCCTGATCCCACATCGAGTCAGCATCAGCCAGTGAATGTGATTTCTGTAGGAAAAGCCAATTTGTGACTGAAAGCAGATTTCAGTGAGGCTTTTGCCACTGAAGTTCAAATGTCTCACACATAATTTCTCCCTGAGGTTGATTAGTAGAATCCCTTTCTGAAACCCCTGTGTGGATATAGCCTCGATCTGATGGAGACACTTATCCCCCATTCCTTGTTACCCTTCCCTCTTCCAGCAGCTCATCCGGCCCTGTCTGGCGTCTCTTCATTCTCACTATTCCGAGATGATTACATAAAAGTACGCCCATGTCTGGGATCATCTGGTTGGTGTAGAAGCCTTGAAATCAGTATAAGTCCTTCAGCCTTTTCCACATCACATGCTGTAGATTTTACAACTGGTTGGAAGAGCTCTTCCTATTGCTGAACACACATTCAGTTGTGTGTAGCTAAGTGAGGCTGTTGGTTGGACCGCTGCGCTCCAAGGTACAGCTCAAACATTAAATCAGCTTTATGCACTGAATGATGCCATGGTTTGCCTACTCTGTATACTTCCAGTGATGCACACAGAGACAATATTGGAGGTTGGAAGACACTCTAAGCACTCAAAACACGGATGCTAATGAGTTTAATTTCTCACCTGTACGTTTATTGAATTTCACCAATGTATCAGTGCAACAAGGTGATTTCCTACTGCATTAAAACCATTGACGAGTATAGAGGATAACTATAACTTTGCTGCCGTTATGTTTCATTACAGCAAATCAGCAATATCTTACTAATAATTGCATCAATCAACAAACTATAAAACTGTCAGTTACAGGCAATGTTTTTGCTGCTTCATCACTTCTTTCCATTAAATGTTATTTAGTATTACTGCAAGTTGTCGTTATTTTATAATTTGCATTTACAGTGAATATAAGTGCAGAAAAGTATCTACAGATATTTTAATAAAGCATATACAGGGATAAATCAGCTGCATGATATGTAGGCCAATACGAAACTCACTACCTGTAAAGATGGTTATGGCAGAAACACTCATAACATTGAAGAAGTATTTAGATGTGCATTTGCAATATCAAGGTACACAAGGGAATGGGCCAAGTGCTGGAAAATGGAACTAGAATAATTGGGTGGAGATAGTAGGAACTGCCAATGCTGGAGAATCTGAGATAACAAGGTGTAGAGCTGGATGAACACAGCAGGCCAAGCAGCATCAGAAGAGCAGGAAAGCTGACGTTTCGGATCTGGACCCTTCTTCAGAAATTTCAGTGCTTGGTTCTGACTGGCACAGACTTGAAGGGCCTTTTTATGTGTTGTAGATTTCTATGGCTCTATGACTGAACAACTTTAAGAAAAATCAGGTATTGGAAATATACAACAGGTTTGTCAAATTTTGAAAGTTGTAGTGAATGTTTCTGATTGAAATATTCCACAAACATTCTCTTAAAAGATAGAGTGATTCCATTGGTAGCACCATTCTCTTTGAATTAGAATATTTTTGTCTCAATGTAACACTGGAGTGCACAAAGCTGACTCTCCACGCAGCAGGGCAGGAGGGTTGTGCAGTGATAGAATTACCTTCTCTTCGATACAATGATAAACCAAGATTTGTCTGCCTATCCAACTATATCTGAAGCACTTTCACAGCACTATTCATAATCGAGGGACAGGTTTACTTGGTTAACATTGCTCCTTAAAGTAACATCATGGAAAAACAGGTTTACCTGTTTTCTTGGGTCTTGCTGCATTTCCCTATTTAACAACGTCTGGCTTCTAGTGATGAAAGGGGTCAGAGGCTATGAAATGCTGCTTAATGAAAGCAGATGCAGTGGCAGTTTGATTTCAGCTCCCCTTGCCCTTTGAAGGTTACTCATGTGGGACCTAAAGATTCTCATTGGCATTCTATGGAGGAAAGTTTAAACATTACTGTCAACTATTCTTCTGGGTCAACAATAGTTTTGTTACATTCCGAGTGATTTGGGCTGGGCATGCTCATCTGATCTACAAAGTAATTTGTTTAAGGCCATTAAAGTAATTATCTACTTAATTGTAGGCTTTCCACTCCACTCACTTTAATGTTTTAATTCACATGGAGACTGATCACCTTTACTAAATGAGTATTATTTTCGCATGATATTGCCTGCAGCTCAAATGTTGTCTTGAAGATGTGCCATCATCTTATACATATGCAACTTCTTTATTTTAGTTGCTGTTTGCGTTTTTTAGAGCATCTCCTGCTTTCTGATCCAAAGAAATGTTTCTGGCATTACTACTGTCTCCACAATAGATTGCGCAAACTTATATTAGTTCTACAGTTGCTGAGGGTTATCAGCCTGTCAGCCATTCTATCTTTTTTACCTCCCACTTTTTTGGTAACAACGTTGCACATAATTTACAGCAACTGTGTTATTTTGCTGAAAGGTGGATTAGTATTGGGATGTTGGCATTGTATATCTTCCAGTCATTGCAGTTAAAGAGGAACACAAATTGGATCAAGATCTGACAGCTGGAAAATTCAGTTCAGACCCATATATTTCTGGAATCAGTGCCACATTGTTGATAATTCAACTCTTTAATGTTATCAAAAAAGTCATTGTTTCATATAGCATTGTTAAATTGGACATATAGCTGAAAAAATGTAGAGTATGGGGCAAGAGCACAGGAGTGTCACAAGTTGGATAGTTATTCAAAAAGCTAGTGCAAGCTAGTGGACCCAAGGGCCTCCCTCAGTAGTGTATAATTCAATGAAATTAAACCTCTTTTATCTTCTGCTGTGTTAGAATGTGGCTGCTTTCTGACCTTTGCCAGGAGGAATAGAAAAGAACATATTATTTGAATGGAGAGAGACTGCAGAATTCCAGCGTGCAAAAGGATCAAGGTGTCCCAGTACAGGAATCACAAAGGTTTAATTTTCATTCCTGGGTTGGGAGCATTGAGATGGAACATTTCCCAACTCTGTAAACATGACCCAAGAAAATGTTCCCCAGAAAACCAGGTTTTCATTCTGGGGTTCTGAGGAAGGGTCACCAGACGCAAAGCGTTAACTCTGATTTTTTTTTCTTCACAAATGCTGCCAGACTTGCTGGGCTTTTACAGCAACTTCTGTTTCAGTTCCTAATTTACAGCATCTGCAGTTCTTTTGGTTTTCATTCTGGGGTATTTCGTTCCTTAGGAATGAAAACAGAGATTGATGGCTACGGATGTGGATTGGCACAAGACTTCCCTCATTTCACAGGCACTGTATTGCAGTTTAATCAAAAAGAGTAAGGTAATTAAAAACATTCCTCAGCCCTCACCCCTCACAATCCCTGCCATTGACACACACTCCAATCCCATCTCATGTCAATCTTGTGCCAGCTCATACTCCCATGCCATTCTATGCTGCTTCTTTACTCATCCTTATGGACCCTTTTATCGTCAATGCCACCGATATTCCTCTATCCATCTCTATGGCCCCTCATACTATCTATGCTATTCTGTGCTCCTCTGCACTATGGCTCCTTGCATCTTGTGTCACCCTGCACACCTCTACCAAAACCAACAACCCTCATACCCCCATTCCACTCAATGCATCTCTTTCCACTTTCATGATCTATCATGTCCCTTATGTTAACCTACAAGCCTCCCCTCCAATTATCCACCTGACTCTATTAGTTCCTATAACAACTTAGTATCAACCCATGCCAACCTATAACTCAAGACCTTTTACCATTCCCTCCCCAACCAATCAACCATGGGCAATTCCTAGATATCATGTTCATATTAAATAAAGCTATGTGTTTATTAGTGACATCACTATTAAAAAAAGTTATCGAATAAAAAAATTCAAAATGACAAAATTCCTTTAATTGATCTCTGTGAAAACAAACATTTCTATTCGATAAGTAGCTGGGGTTATTCAGCAACATGCTCACCTGACAAACTGACGTTTTTTTAAAAAAAGTCCTGGCATTTTTAGAAGCTCTTTGACAGTTTTGACAGTTTCTTTACAACATTGACAGCTTTGGCATTTCTTTGAAAGCTTCAAAGATTCTTAAATGTCTCAATGAGTTTATGCCCTTTTTATGTGTACAATATGTCTACTCTTAATAATCCCATTGGGTGCCTTGCCCCTCTGAAAGGATATCTTAACTCCACCAAAAGGCAGCTTACCTTCTCAAGTGGTACCCCTGGACCACATCCAAACAGGTATTTTATCTCCCCAGAAACAAGAGTGGTGGCAGCTGATGGTTCAAATGGTCAGCTGCCTCTGGAAAGCACACGTGTACAAATTGCAATCTGAGTCCATTGCCACCTCTGAGTTTGCATGTGGGTTTGATGATTTCTGTGTGTTCCACTACATTTGCCGTGACAAAAGTCTTGGTGTGCAGGGAGAACAATTAACTAAGAGCTGTACAGACCATTAATGAGACTGTTTCTAGAGTTCTGTGTACAGTTTTGAACTTCTTACTTAAGGAAGGATCTACTTGTGTTGGTGGAAGTTAAGAGAATATTTGTTAGTTTGATTCCTGAGATGAAGGTTTTATTATAGAGAAAAGTTTGAACAGATTGGGCTTGTATCCTTTGTAAGACGGGATCTTATTTCAACATGTGATTCTGGGAGGGCTTCACAGGTTAGATGCTGAGAGAATGAGAAGGAGTTTCTTCTCTGCTGATCTTTAATCTGTGGATTTATCTCCTCAAGAAAGGAATGTTGTTGAAATCTACTGCCTGGGCTGTTGCACTGACTTTGTCATGGTGAAACAATTTAGAGTAATCTGGTATAAATGGCATTGGTAACAGGCTTGGTACATTTCGTGGGTGGATGATTGAGAGATCCCAAACAGGTCCCCAGTTGCATAAGAGTTTAACGCTGCTGAGATACTGGGATAGTATGGCCACATAGTCCTTCATGTTGTGAGTCCCTCTTCAGCAGCTGGCACAGTTCTGTCATCATGTCCCAGGATATATTCAGACTGCGCTTCACTCAACCGGAGGAAATGGCGTCGAAGATGATAGACTCTGTCCCTCCCGGAGTTACTGTACATCCCGAAGGGAACCTCAGCTAGAACCTCCTCATGTGGAGGTCATTCGGCATCTGCTGGAGGTTGATGTTGGTCCTGAGCTGTCATTATACATTTGACCTCTATTTTTCAGCAGTGCTAAATCCTGCTGGCTTCAACAGTCACACTTGCAACAAACCTGTATAGGAAACAGAAGGAACAGAACCACTCCTTCGTGACAATGAGCAGTCAGTATTCACATCACTCACAAATAACGATTTAACACACTGCTTCATACAGTGGGCCATAGAATAACCCAATATTGAATGTTGACAAAGAACAAAGAACAAAGAAAATTACAGCACAGGAACAGGCCCTTCGGCCCTCCAAGCCTGCGCCGATCCAGATCCTCTATCTAAACCTGTCACCTATTTTCCAAGGATCACTCTGCTCCCTGCCCATTCATGTATCTGTCTAGATATATCTTAAATGATGCTATCATGCCTGCCTCTACCACCTCCGCTGGCAACACGTTCCAGGCACCCACCACCCTCTGCGTAAAGAACTTTCCACGCATATCTCCCTTAAACTTTTCCCCTCTCACCTTGAAATCGTGACCCATAGTAATTGAGTCCCCCACTCTGGGAAAAAGCTTCTTGCTATCCAACCTGTCTATACTTCTCATGATTTTGTAGACCTCAATCAGGTCCCCAATCAACCTCTGTCTTTCTAATGTAAATAATCCTAATCTACTCAACCTCTCTTCATAGCTAGCGCCCTCCATACCAGGCAACATCCTGGCAAACCTCCATTTTCTGAAGAAGGGTCCAGGCCCAAAACATCAGCCTTCCTGCTCCTCTGATGCTGCTTGGTCTGCTGTGTTCATCCAGCTCTACACCTTGTTATCTCAGACCTCCTCTGCACCCTCTCCAAAGCATCTGCATCCTTTTGGTAATGTGGCGACCAGAACTGTACACAATATTCCAAATGTGGTCGAACCAAAGTCCGAAACAACTGTAACATGACCTGCCGACTCTTGTACTCAATGCCCCGTCCGATGAATGAAAGCATGCCGTATGCCTTCTTGACCACTCTATCCACCTGCGTTGCCACCTTCAGGGTACAATGGACCTGAACATTCAGATCTCTCTGTGCATCAATTTTCCCCGGGGCTTTTCCATTTACCATATAGTTCGCTCTTGAATTGGATCTTCCAAAATGCATCACCTCGCATTTGCCTGGATTGAACTCCATCTGCCATTTCTCCGCTCAACTCTCCAATCTATCTATATTCTTCTGCATTCTCCCACACTCCCCTTCACTATCTGCTACTCCACCAATCTTAGTGTCATCTGCAAACTTGTTAATCAGACCATCTATACCTTCCTCCAGATCATTTATGTATATCACAAACAACAGTGGTCCCAACACAGATCCCTGTGGAACACCACTGGTCATTTTGAGAAACTCCCTTCCACGACAACTCTCTGTCTCCTGTTGCCCAGCCAGTTCTCTATCCATCTAGCTAGTACACCCTGGACCCCATGCGACTTCACTTTCTCCATCAGCCTACCATGGGGAACCTTATCAAACGCCTTACTGAAGTCCATGTATATGACATCTATAGCCCTTCCCTCATCTATCAACTTTGTCACTTCCTCAAAGAATTCTATCAAGTTGGTAAGGCATGACCTTCCCTGCACAAAACCATGCTGCCTATCACGAATAAACCCATTTTCTTCCAAATGTAAATAGATCCTATCCCTCAGTATCTTCTCCAGCAGCTTCCCCACCACTGATGTCAGGCTCACCGGTCTATAATTACCTGGATTATCCTTCCTACCCTTCTTAAACAAGGGGACAACATTAGCAATTCTCCAGTCCTCCGGGACCTCACCCATGCTCAAGGATGCTGCAAAGATATCTGTTAAGGCCCCAGCTATTTCCTCTCTCGCTTCCCTCTGTGACCTGGGATAGATCCCATCTGGACCTGGGGACTTGTCCACCCTAATGCCTTTTAGAATACCCAACACTTCCCCCCTCCTTATGTCAACTTGACCTAGAGTAATCAAACATCTATCCCTAATCTCAACATCTGCCATGTCCCTCTCCTCAGTGAATACCGATGCAAAGCACTCATTAAGAATCTCACTCATTTTCTCTGACTCCTCGCATAACTTCCCTCCTTTGTCCTTGAGTGGGCCAACCCTTTCTCTAGTTACCCTCTTGCTCCTTATGTATGAATAAAAGGCTTTAGTGTTTTCCTTAACCCAGTTTGTTAAAGATATTTCATGACCCCTTTTAGCCCTCTTAATTCCTTGTTTTAGATTGGTCCTACTTGCCCGATATTCTTCCAAAGCTTCGTCTGTTTTCAGTCTCCTAGACCTTATGTATGCTTCCTTTTTCCTCTTTGCTAGTCTCACAATTTCACCTGTCATCCATGGTTCCCTAATCTTGCCCTTTCTATCCCTCATTTTCACAGGGACATGTCTGTCCTGCACTCTAACCAACTTCTCTTTAAAAGCCTCCCACATATCATATGTGGATTTACCCTCAAACAGCTGCTCCCAATCCACATTCCCCAGCTCCTGTCGAATCTTGCTATAGTTGGCCTTCCCCCAATTCATCACTCTTCCTTTAGGACCACTCTCGTCTTTGTCCATCAGTATTCTAAAACTTACGGAATTGTGATCACTATTCCCAAAGTAATCCCCCACTGAAACTTCAACCACCTGGTCGGGCTCATTCCCCAACACCAGGTCCAGTATGGCCCCTTCCCAAATTGGACTATTTACATACGGCTCTAGAAAACGCTCCTGGATGCTCCTTACAAATTCTGCCCAATCTAAACCCCTAACACTAAGTGAATCCCAGTCAATGTTGGGAAAATTAAAATCTCCTATCACCACCACCCTGTTGCTCCTACATCTTTCCATAATCTGTCTACATATTTGTACCTCTATCTCACGCTCGCTGTTGGGAGGCCTGTAGTACAGCCCCAACATTGTTACCGTACCCTTCCTATTTCTGAGCTCTGCCCATATTGCCTCACTGCTCGAGTCCTCCATAGTGCCCTCCTTCAGCACAGCTGTGATATCCTCTTTGACCAGTAATGCAACTCCTCCACCCCTTTTACCTCCCTCTCTATCCTGCCTGAAGCATCTATATCCTGGGATATTTAGTTGCCAATCTTGCCCTTCCCTCAACCAAGTCTCAGTAATAGAAATAACATCATACTCCCAGGTACTAATCCAAGCCCTAAGTTCATCTGTCTTACCTACTACACTTCTCGCATTAAAACAAATGCACCTCAGACCACCTGTCCCTTTGCGTTCATCATCTGCTGTCTGCCTACTCTTCCCCTCAGTCACACTGACTTCATTATCTAGTTCCTTGCAGGCTTCAGTTACTACCTCCTTACTGCCCACTAACCTCCTCATTTGGTTCCCATCCCCCTGCCACATTAGTTTAAACCCTCCCCAACAGCATTGGCAAAAGCAGCCCCTATGACATTGGTTCCAGCCCTACCCAGGTGTAGACCGTCCGATTTGTAATAGTCCCACCTCCCCCAGAACCGATCCCATGTCCCAAAAATCTGAACCCCTCCCTCCTGCACCATCTCTCAAGCCACTCATTTAACCTGCCTATTCTTTCATTTCTACCCTGACTAGCACCTGGCACTGGTAGCAATCCTGAGATTACTACCTCTGAGGTCCTACCTTTTAACTTGGCTCCTAACTCCCTAAATTCTGCTTGTAGGACCTCATCCCATTTTTTACCTATATCATTGGTGCCTATATGCACCACGACAGCTGGCTATTCACCGTCCCCCTTCAGAATGTCCTGCAGTCAATCTGAGATATCCCTGACCCGTGCACCTGGGAGGCAACATACCATTAGGGAGTCTCGTTTTTGACCACAGAACCGCCTATCTACTCCCCTTACGATCGAGTCCCCTATGACTATAGCCCTTCTACTCTTTTTCCCGCCCTTCTGTACAGCAGAGCCAGCCACGGTGCCATAAACCTGGCTACTGCTGCCTTCCCCTGGTGAGCCATCTCCCCCAACAGTATCCAAAACGGTATACCTGTTTTGGAGGGAGATGACCACAGGGGACACCTGCACTGCCTTCCTGCTTTTTTTCCTGCCTTTTGGTCACCCATTCCCTTCCTCCCTCAGCAATCCTAATCTGCGGTGTGACCAATTTGCTGAACGTGCTATCCACTACTTCCTCAGCATCGTGGATGCTCCAAAGTGAGTCCATCCGCAGCTCCAGAGCTGTCATGCGGTCTAACAAGAGCTGCAGCTGGACACACTTCCTGCTCATGTAGGATTCAGGGACATCAACTGCGTCCCTGAGCTCCCACATTGAGCAAGAGGAGCATAACATGGGTCTGGGATCTCCTGCCATTTTTACTCTTAAGCTTAACTTAGTCCTACTATAATATCAAATACTAGATAAATGAAATGAAAAAAATTTGTACCAAATCACTTTACTTACCAGCACACGATTAAAGAAAACAAAAAGAAAACAAAAAGAAAAACACTTACCTTATCAACACACCAGGGTCGTCTTTATTTGGTCAGAGGAGGGGGGGCGGGTGGGAGACACTACATGTGTAGTGTCTCGGGTTTAGCCACTCCCAAATATATCAGTTCACTCACTTTCCCAGAGCGCAATTCGACCGCTCCCACTCAGCTCCGCTGCCGAAATGAAGAACTTACCTCCCGGCAGCCCCCCGGTCCTCGCTCTCACTGCTCCCACTGCTGCTGCTGCTGCAAAAAATGGACTATGAAGAACTTCTTTCCTTGTCCTGCCAATGTTATTGGTATCCACATGGACCACTAAAACAAACTGCCCAAAATGTCCTTTCAGTGACCTTGTTAAGAAAAAAAATGTCCAGGTACCTCCTCAGTGTTCAAATGAACTCGCTTTCACAATTTTGTAGACATGAGTCCTCAAACAATATTAAATATGCAGTGGTTGCTGGAAAAGCTCAGCAGATCTGGCAGTATCTGTGAAGAAAAATCAGAGTTAATGTTTTGGGTTCGGTGACCCTTACTCAGAACTACTGGTAGCCAGGAAAATGTCATTTTATATGCAGAAGATAGGGTGGGGGAGGGGTTAAGGAGTAAATGATAGATAGGTAGAACCCAAATAGAGAGAAGAGCAGATTGTCTACTCTTTTGTCTGTCCCTGATCTGGCTAGGAGGGTGAATAGCTGTTAAGAAGCAGAGCTGATAGTCCCCCAGCACTGCACAGCTCACTTCTACCTCCTTTCAAAATCCATAAACAGGATTGCCCAAGCAAACCCATTGTTTCAGCCTCGTCTAGCCCTATAGCACTCATCTCTTCCTACCTTGACTCAGTCTTTTCTCCTCTGGTCCAGTGCCTGCCCTCATACATCCATGACTCCTCTGACTCTTTACGCCAGTTTCAGAATTTCCAGTTTACAGGCTCCAGCTGCCTCCTCTTTACCATGGACATGCAATCCCTTTACCTGTCCAACCCCCACCGGGATAGTCTCAGGGCTGTCCGCTTCTTCCTGGAGCAAAGTCCCCACCATCACCACCCTCCTCCACTTTGCCAAGCTTGTCCTCACCCTCAACAACTTCTCTTTTAACTCCTTTCATTTTCTTCAGGTCAGAGGGGTGGCCATGGGTACCTGCATGGACTCCAGTTATGCCTGTCTCAATGTGAGGTATGTGGAAAATTCCTTGTTCCAGCCCTATTCCGGCCCCCACCCACAAATCTTTCTTCGATATATTGATCATATCATGTGCTGCTTCCCTCTTTCGTCCGGAATTGGAAAAGTTCATCGATTTCGCTTCCAGTTTCCACTCTGCCCTCACTTTCACCTGGTCTATCTCTAACTCCTCCCTTCCCTTCCTCAACATCTCTGTTTCCAATTCTGGGGATAGATTGACCACTAATATCTGCTATGAATCCACTGACTCCCATAGCTACCTGTACTGTACATCCTTGACCCTGCTTCGTGTAAAGACTCCATTCCATTCTCTCAATTTCTTCATCTCCATCACATATGTTCAGATGAGTCCAACTTTGACAAGGGAGCCTCCGAAATGTTCACCTTCTCCCTCCACCGAGCATTCCCCAGCACCATTGTCAACAGGTTCTCAACTGTGTCTGACCCATCTCCTGTACTTCTGTCCTCAGCCCCTCTCTTTCCTCCTGCAGCAGTGATAGGGTTTCCCCTGTTCCTACCTACCATTCCACCAGCGTCCACATCCAGAAGATCATCAGCTGCCGATGCCACCACCAGATACATATTCCTCTCCCCTCCCTTGTCTGCCTTCCGCAGGGACTGTTCCCTCCGGGTCCATTCTTCCTTCACTCCCAACAGACACCCACAGTCCTACGGCACCTTCCCCTGCAACCTCTGAAGCTGTAACACCTAGCCATTTACCTCCTCCCTCCCCAGTATCCAAGGGCCTAAACATACTTCCAGGTGAAGCAGCACTTTGCCTGCACTTCTGACAATCTAGTCTACTGCAGTCACTGCTCACAATGTGGTCTCCTCTACATTGGAGAAATGAAGCGTAGACTGGGGGACCACTTTGCAGAACATCTACATTCTGCCTGTAAAAAAGATCCTGAGCTTCCAGTTGCCTGCTGCTTTAGCACACCACCCTGTTCCCTGGCCAACATCTCTGTCTCAGGCTCGCTGCCGTGTTTTAGTGAAACTCAGCACAAGCTGGAAGAATAACAACTCATTTTCTGCTTGGGGACCCTGCAGCCCTCCGGACTCAATACTGAGTTCAATAATTTTAGGGTCTGAACTCTCCCATGTCCTAGCCCCTACCCCTTCCTGCTCCCATGATGCTGCTTGACATGCTGTGTTCATCCAGCTGTACACCTTGTTATCTCAGATTCTCCAGCATCTGCAGTTCCTACTATCTCTCCCACACACGCGGTCTTGTTATCACAGTCTGCCATTAAACAGTACCCATTGTTAGTTACTAACAGTCCCCATTAACAGCTATTTAACAGCTATTCACCTTCCTAAGCCAGATCGTTATCAACTCCTTTGTCTGTCCAACTGTTCTTTTCTGTCTTTGGGCTCCATCCCCACTGATCATTTACTCCTTATCCCCTTCTCCCACCCTGTCTTTTGCATATAAACCAACATGTTTGTAGCTACTGTCAGGACTGACGAATGGTCACTGGACCCAAAACGTTAACTCTGATTTTTCTTTACAGATGCTGTCAGACCTGCTGAGCTTTTCCAGCAACTTCTGTTTTTGTTCCTGATTTGTAGCATCCACAGTTCTTTTGGTTTTTAATAAATGATGCAGTGTCTCATAATAATCTGAAGGCATATAGCATTTGAAAGAAAACAGATAAACTGATGGTACAGATAGCAATAAATAAATAAATTTCATTTGATAGCCGTTAAGCAGACATGGTTGAAGCATGACATAGTTTGGATCTTGAATATTTGAAAGGAACCTGACTTTTAGGATGGACGTAAAACGAGGAAAAGGTGACAGTTGTTCTCTGTCAATTTAATGTTGGTATGAGGACAATAGAGAGAGGTGATCCGAGTTCACGATACCAGTGTACAGAATCTGTTTGGGTAGAGATGAGAAATGATTAATATAAGAAGTTACTCATGGGATGAGTGTACAGGCCCGTAACAATAACTACTCAATAGGATTGAATATAAAATAATAAAGAATCGTTTCTCTCATCAGAGAAGAATGACAAAAATCGTGGGAAATTTTAATCTGTACGTAGATTCAAAAAATCAGGTTGGCAAAGTTTGTCTAGGAGATTTTAGAATGTTGTTAGGATAGTTTTTTGCACTATGTTCTGAGCCAATCTTAGTATTAGTCATCACAGTGGAAGACACCAGTAGCATACGAGAACTTCCAGGGATCAGCTTAATGGCCATCATAAAGTGCTGGGAAGCTGAAAAGTCTGAAGACGAATAATTCTCCTGGGCCAGATGGACTATGCTTCAGCATTCTGAAGGAGATAGCTGAGGGGATTGTGGAAGCTTTGGTGGTGATCTCCCAGGAATCACTAGAGTCAGGACGGAGGTAGAAGACAGGAAATTATAGGCTGGTTAGCCTGACCTAGGTTGTTGCTAAGATTTTAGAGCCCATTATTAGAGATGAGATTGCGGAGTACTTGGAAGTGCATGGTAAAATAGGACAGAGTCAGCATGACTTTGTCATGCCTGACAAATCTATTAGAATTCTTTGAGGAGTTAATGAGCAAGTTAGACAAAGGAGTGGATCTATTTGGATTTGCAGAAGGTCTTCAACAAGGTGCCACATAGCAGGCTGCTGAATAAGATAAGAGCCCATGGTGTTAGGGGCAAGGTACTGACATAAATAGAGCATTGTATCAGAGATAGTAGGAACTGCAGATGCTGGAGAATCTGAGATAACAAGGTGTAGAGCTGGATGAACACATCAGGCCAAGCAGCATCATAGGAGCAGGAAGGCTGACATTTCGGGCCTAGACCCTTCTTCAGAAATGGTGGAGGGGAAAGGGGTTCTGAAATAAATAGGGAGAGAGGGGGAGGCGGATAGAAGTTGGATAGAGGAGAAGATAGGTGGAGAGGAAACAGACAGGTCAAAGAGGCGGGGATGGAGCCTGTAAAGGTGAGTGTAGGTGGGGAGTTAGGGAGGGGATAGGTCAGTCCACGGAGGATGGACAGGCCAAGGGAGCGGGATGAGGTTAGTAGGTAGGAGATGGGGGTGCGGCTTGAGGTGGGAGGAGGGGATAGGTGGGAGGAAGAACAGGTTAGGGAGGCGGGGACGAGCTGGGATGGTTTTGGGATGC
>NC_063338.1:30196865-30247760 GCF_021869965.1 Rhincodon typus | reverse complement strand
AATGAAAAAAATTTGTACCAAATCACTTTACTTACCAGCACACAATAAAAAAAACAAAAAGAAAAACACTTACCTTATCAACACACCAGAGTCGTCTTTTTTTGGTCAAAGGAGGAGGGCGGGTGGGAGACACCACATGTGTCGTGTCTCGGGTTTAGTCACTGCCCAAATATATCAGTACACTCACCTTCCCAGAGCGCAATTCGACTGCTCCCACTCAGCTCCGCTGCCGAAATGAAGAACTTACCTCCCGGCAGCCCCGGTCCTCGCTCTCACTGCTCTTGCTGCTGCAAAAAAAAAATGACATTGGACCTTATTCCAATGAGAATAGCATCAGTTATGTGACAAAGAGATGGTAGGAGATTGGTAATTGCTGCATGATTTGAGACCTTATGCTCCCATAACTATAACACCCAATTGTTGCATAGAAGAGAGTGTTGCAGAATACTCACAGTTCAAGATGAGTAGAGTCAGTTTTGTCCCCCATTGGAGTCCGTCAGAATTTCTATTAACTTTGTGCTTTGTGGCCTATATGTACCATTTTTAAGGTCGCCTGCGACTACTTCAGTTTCACAGAGATGTCTGTCTTTAGTCTGCAATGACCAATGTCATGGTTAGAATTGCTTGTGACCAGGATTTGCACCTCACAGATTTGAATGGTACATAATTTCATGTGCACGATGGTATAGTTACCAATGACCGCAGCCTGTATTTTGCAGGTGCACGATTGATGCAACTGCCCCTTGAAGTGCCTTCTCCCCCTCAGAAATGCAGCCCCTAAATAGCAATTGAAAGACAAAACTGACTCTGCCCTCCAGCCATGGTCACAGCCATTTTCCATCCATAGTTTGAGAGAATATAGACGACAGCAGAAATTGAGGCTGGTAATCAAGACACCCATCCACTCCTTTGAATCTCCATGTCCCTTTCCACTTTAGACTCCCTAGGCAGTCTACACTTCTGATCCCCCACATGTTCCCACCCACCACGTGGAAATACAACTGTAACATTCATGTTCATCCTCTGAGAGTCGTCCCTGCAATTTAATCCCATTCACCACTGTCGTGCATACTTCGCCATTGAAACCATGGTAGCAGTGATCACTGGTAGTCCCCATCAGAAGCATCCAAGTCCTCCTATGAACTACTGTATGCCCTTTATCATCCTTGTCTCCTCTGCTCCCCAGGTTGCTGTCTCTATTCCTCAGCATTGAACTGTTCCACTCCCCTACTACAGCAGTTTCCCAGGTAACTGCTTCAAAATTCATTCCACTGACTCCCAGGCATAACTGTGACTACAGTGGGGACTTGGTTGGACAACCCTGACCCAATGACTGACCAGATCCCTGACTGCTGTCTGTGCAGCTCCCTGAGCAGGGATGGAACGTGAATCCCTTGACTGCTCGAACTGGACTTGCAGGTCTGACTGTGGCCCACTCTCCCCGATACACTCGCCCTGAGCACCTCAAGTGGACAACTGACCATGCCCAAGTCTCCAGATTGTGTTTGCATGATGTCCTTGACTGATTGTATCGGGAACCCTTGATCCATAATAGACACCCCCCAAGGACTTAGACTTTGAGATATTTGGCTGATGCAGAGGTGGTGTGCTTGGCATATCCCCTGCAGGTACATGCTATTATTGTGGAATTGATATAACACAGTGCCACACAGCAATACTTTCAACCTTCCCCACCCACCACCCCCAACTTGACTGCTTATTGCTTACAAGCTGCCTGGTTTCATGTTTGCACTAGATGGCAAGGCGGGACAGATATTCTGTGAGGCTTTAAGGAGTGGCTGGGGAGATAAAATGCCAAAAGGCAAGGGAAGGCAGGGATGCGATGAGCATCAAAGTAGGCACAGAGTGGGTGAGTGTTAACAGAGAGATCCAGTAGCCATCAGTCACAGCCTGGTCCAATCCGTAAGCTGGGTGTTCGTCCCTTTCCACGCAGCATCCTTGCAGCAGCCTTAAAATGAAACGTGCCAATGCGCTCCGTATTGCTGCAATGTAGTGCAGACCCTTACCATAAACGGATGCGCTGTGATGATAACATGTCAGAAGACAAAGTTCATGGGTGTGTGATGTGTGCCATCGCTGCCCATGGAGTGTGCCCTGAGATGCTGGTACCAGGTGTCCAAGGTGGAGCTGGAAGGAGCAAGTGGTGAGTTGGCATTGCCAGGTAAGTGCTCAGATTTTGATGTTGGGAATTCTCAATGTCTAGCTTTTGTCTCAGCTGGCGTCAGAATAGGAAACATCATATTAATGGGGGGGAAAGAGATCAGTTAATAATTAGAGTGGTAATGAGTGATAATGCATACTCACCGCTCACTGGTGAAAAATCTCACCTCGCTGTTCAACACTTCGTTAAATAAAACAGGACTTTTGACCCTCAATGTCAAAAAGCTCCCCATTGGGATTTCTCATCTGATTTTTCCAGCTTTCCCACTATGGCCCATATTGTTTGGAGCTGGGAAGATTTCACTCAGTGTTTCCGTCACACTCCCAATCAAGTTCGGAAGGAAGCAACTCCAAAAAATTCCCAGCGTTCATGCACCAGTTCATCAGACAAATTGAAGAATTTCCAAGCTTTCAACAGATTGGGCATGATGCAAAATGAAAGAGGTGTGAGAAACAAATTCTTACAATCTAAACAATCACAGAATTGTGGACATGATAAGAATTAGGAGCAGGATTAGACAATTCAGCCCTCGAGCCAACCTTACCATTTGATATGATGACGTCTGACCTCATTTTGGCCTCAACTCCACTTTCCTGCCCGTTGTTCATAACCCTTCATTACTAGTTAAAAATCTGTCCATCTCCTTCTTAAATTTACTCAATTTCACAGCAGCCACCACACTCTGAGGCAGTGAATTCCATGACTTTAAGTGAAATAACTTTAAATGAAGCACAGTTTCTCATAGGAATCAATGTTAAAACTGGAGTTGGCCTCCTAGGGATGATTTCTGTCCACAAAAACCAGTGCAAAAGTTGAAATACTGTACCATACATGAGTAGCACCGACATAACTTGCAAAACAAATTGCAAAATATAACAGACATTTTGTATAAATTCAAAGTCAACAATATTCACTATTCTCTCTTTAACAGTCCTGACGCAGCGATGTTTTGCTTCCTCTCCTGCTGATAGATTTGAGATGGCTGGTAAGTCCATTGCACAATTTGCAGACACTACTGCATTTGGAGAGGTGTTGCTGGGAAGGGTAGTGCCTCTCTGTGTAGGTACCTTCCCAAATGAACTTTCCTCTGTTGCTCTGGTTTGACATTGAGGCCAAGGTATTAGGCCTTAAATGCTGCTGTTGTTCCCTGATCCAGGGCCTGTTTCTATGAAGTCATGTCGGCTAACAAACAAAGCAACCTCACATTTTCAGACACTTCATGAAGGCTGATGGAGTGGCCTGGGCAAATATCCAATAGGAGCAATACGTTGAAGGCAATGGTTTCTTTGGCACAATAGGCCCTCCAGGAAGCATAGCCATGCAGAGAGAATCAGTCTTGGAGGATTGTACTGTATTCCAGGCTTTCTTATTTCAGCACCAATCTATACACTGATACTCCTTGGATTGAGTAGCCCCTCATTGTTCAGCGTTTCCCAGACTGGTACACTATTAAGCACTTAAACTTAAAATCAGCATTCACAGCAAGGACTTAGTCTGGGTAAGCTTTAGCATTTTAAATCCTGGTGCTATCTTTCCCTCTTCTGAAATTTATATGCACTGGGGTATAAGTCTCCAAAAAGAGTCGTGTTTCATAAATAATAAAATCTCATTTGCTGATTAGACTGCTTTTTTGATGATGTTCTTCAAATGGCTCAGGAACTCATCATCTGCTCCTGTATCAGTAAAAACTGCATCCCCAGGCATTCTAACACACACTTATTAAACCAGTCAAATTGCTCACCAATAACAATGAAATTTTCGGATTATGAATTCTCATTCTTCTCATTCTGTAAGGTCTCCACTGGCTTCTGGCTTCTTCTTGGATGACCATC
Organism: Rhincodon typus; assembly: GCF_021869965.1. NCBI lineage: Eukaryota > Metazoa > Chordata > Chondrichthyes > Orectolobiformes > Rhincodontidae > Rhincodon > Rhincodon typus. The sequence continues at coordinate 30,243,746 of NC_063338.1, read as the reverse complement.
AAACTAAGGGGCACCTGGCGCTGTTTTTGGTCTTCAATCCAATATGTCAAGTGTTTTTCCATCTTCTCCATGATGATGCTTCTAGACCAACTCACTCTAAAGGTGCAGCACTTAGTGCATTTTGCTTGATTTTGTCAGCATTACCTAGAATTGTTCTCACCACAAGGTCCAGTCCAAGGACTCTAATAATATCAAATGCTCGTTCTCCTGTTCAAGCCTTGAAAGCATCTAATGTCATTGCTAGAAGGTTATGGATTGGTAGTCCTCATTATTAGGATTTGAACACAAAAATCAAAGCCAACATGTAACAGCGCAGTACTAAAGGAGTTTTGTATTTTTGACAGTACATTTAAGTGTGATGTTAAATATCAAGGCTTGGTTGAATTCCCAGGTTGGTGTGAAAGATCCCACAGCATTATTTCAACAAAGAACAGAGCATTCTTCCCAATATTTCTCCCTTAGTCAGTGTTATCACGAAAACATTTGACTGATCAGTATCACGCTGCTGTTAGGGGAAGCTTGCTTTGTGCAAATCGACAGCCATATTTCTGCCATTACAATAGCAACTATTAAAAAAACTATTTGATTGGCTGTAAAGCACTTTGGAAGGTCCTGTGATTGTAAAACGTTCAATTTTTCTTTTAACTTCACTCTGAACATTTTCATCTTCTTTCTCACTGAATAGCAATGGAACTCAATATGGGTACCAAATGTCAGTCCATTGTTGCATTCCTGAAATAGTGGGGTCATTGACAACAGTCATTTAGCTTTCTTATCTATTCTCTGTAAGTGATCTAACAATTCATTCCACTGAAAAAAGATGTGTTCCGTTAGTAGCCACATATCTTTAAATTTCAGTCACAGCCCTGCACAAGTAGCTTACATGTACAATACACTTCAGAAAAAAAAAAAATCCATTGCCAAATGTACGATGAACCTGGATCCTGCAGTGAATACATTAATGAGAATGAATCATTGATGGTCCAAGGTGGTTGATCTGCCAAGAAGTTGTTACCTTTTATGCACATCATGCTATAGTCCTGGCACTTTGGTGGCAGAGCTGAACAATAAACCCTCAAATCTCTCTTTCAGGCTGTTGTCACACTAACAGGTACTTGGTAATTTAGAGCAATTACAACACCTTGTTTAAAAATTCAGTTTATGTTAATGCTGTTTGGCTGCTTGTCAAAAATAAGCAAGCTATGGGCCCAGTGATTTGGCTGGATTATTTGAGTAATATAAGCCATGACCCTTGCTCCAGCTCTCTATCTCTCTCAGTGCCTTCAGGCAGGATGTTCCAGCCTTTGCCATAACTGGTGAATTTTGTCGTGTTAGAGGCAAACCAATCAAATCCTTGCTGCTGAGATAAACATCATGATGCAGTTCTGCCCTTACAGAGGTGACTCCAGTATGTCAGTGGCAGATAATGAGAAGCCATTCTGCATATATTTGCATCTCAGTAATACTATAACTCACTAAAGTTAACTATTATTTTTCCAATTAACTTCTACCCAATCCAGAAACTCAATGCCTCAGGAACCCGACAGCAAAAAAGCAGTCAAGTACCTGGCGAGCATTATCCATCTGGGGGTAAGTACTTGCTTCTTTGATCTTATAGTGATACCACTTAAATAATCCTTACGACCACTTGCGTTGTCACTTCTCTAAGTATAACCAACTCGTGAAAGTGAACCAAGTCAGCCTGCCTCATTAGACCATCTCTAAAGCCAAACTGTAAACAGTAAGCAGGGGCAGCAGGGCACAGCATATGGCTCAAGGCCATTCTTTAATGCATTCAACAAACAATGGGCCACTCATGGCTCAACAACACAGTAATGGTGAAAGCAAAATGCAAGGAGTGACAGTATCAATCCAAGGGACTGTACTCCAGTCAGTCCAGAGCGGGTCTGTCCCAGTCAGTCTAGGAGGAGGGCTCCAATGTGTCTATGGGTTATGGCTGTACTGCCAGTCTGGGGTCTGGTGAAGGGTTTGCCCAAGGTGTTGTCCAGGCTGAGGACAGCTAAGATCTGAGCAGCTGGTGAAACAGAGAGAATGTTCTCAGGAATGCTGGGGTAGTCGGGTGTTGTAGATGTGGAATTGGATGTTGTGTGAAAGGCCTCATAGATAAGAGGATGACAGGGGTATGGGCTGATGTACCAGAGAAGCATGTGCCAAGCTCCTAGCCCCCTGCTTCGGGGCACTCAGTGATATGTACATGTGTGATTTACAGTTCTGTTTGTATGGAGCTGTAGGCTCGGATCCTTTTGCATGCCCTATTCAAAATACCTCATTGGCTGAGAAGCATTTCAGTTTGCACCATTGTTTTCAATAAAAGCCAAGTTATTTTCTATCTACATGTGAGGCAGGAAGCCTAGCTGGGAGACATCTAGGCTTTGCATTAATTGCACTAACCTGTAGCTGTACCACAACGGGTATTACTGCAAATAGAGACTCATGGAGGGCTGCAATATTCTGAGCCATCTCTCCATTAAAGAACGGACTGAATAGGAAGCATTCAATCTACAGAAGGCTCCCCCGAACTTTACTATTCTCCCAGATATCAATACTCCCACTCTGCCCACTGTCTCTGTCTCCCTGCTATGCTGCAGAATGTTAAGCTCTTACACTATACCTTTGCAAAGCTGTGCTTTATCTGTGAATGAGCTTCTAATATCATTATTTGCACAAATTCTAATGATTCCCCACCTTTCAGGTACACTTTGTCTCATATACTGATAATGCATATCATGGTTTGTGGAGACTTCAGATATGAAGAACATCTTGAGCTCTTGCTTCTCTGTAGATGTTGTGAGCTATCACGGTGACTTTGATGAATAGTGTGCAGGTTTGCTATGTGTGCTGGATCCCAGGTCTAATATCCTGCTGTTGAACTGATGAGAAAAATGTGTTCCTCTGAACACAACCTCTAGATCTTTGACTGCAGAGCTGAAGTTCTAAGCCCATAGTTCACTGCGTTGTGAAAGGGAGTACAAGATCACACACAGTGTTGATAAAGTGAGACATTCAGCTTCTCCTTGCAATTGGGGAAGATGTTGTACTACTTTCACTTCAGATAACCATGTAGGCACCCAATGGGAATACAAGACTACATCAAAGGTTTGAACAATGAAAGTGTTCATATATTTACATGTATAACATTTCTATTCATTAATGAAACTCTAGAGACACCAAGGTGATCTCAAAAGAATTTAATCTTTCTTTGCTTACCAATAGGTTCAGATTCAAAGTGTGTGGTTTTCTGCAGTCCTCTGAGTATGGCTGTTTCAGGAATGGGCTAACCAGATTGTGTCCCTGAATCTGATCTGGTAGCTAGGGCACCCACTCAGGTGATTGTCCATGAGGGGCTGGAAGATGCTGGTGAACTCATGGTTGATTTGTTTCCTGAGGTTTTACAGGCTCTATCCTCTGAGGTGCTGGGGCTGGACAGCCTCTTTGACCTCTTGTGGTTTGCTGACTGTTGACCACTCATACCTTTGGCAAAAAAGAGAAGCAACTAGTTGATAAAGAGGCACAAAGCCTTATGTCAAGGAATTTGTGAATATTTGAAAATCTCCAGAGCAGATTGCAATGATCCTGACTGGTTTCCACCATGCTGGTCTCTCTGTCAGTGCTCTATATGTTTTGTTCCTCACCTTCCAACTGGACTGGGCGGTGAGGATGCAGAGGTCAAGAATCTGTCTGTCAGCCTGGACTCTCTCTGCTTTTTATTGTGCACCAACACGTCCTGCAATGAGAGAAATAGAGGGATGGAGAGTGATAGGAATGAGCAGTGGGTGAGCATGCACAGCCCTGCCTGGTGGATTGCCCTCACTGGTTATTGAGTGGGAAGCGTAGTACCCAGGCAGAGTTACGAGCTTATCAAAATGAGGTGGTTGCATAGCCCTCAGTGCTCAGCACTGCTGAGATGGTTATGTCAGCAGGCCCAGATGGCAGGTTTGTAGACTGGCAGACTGAGTGATGGCCCTATCAGTGTGAGATTGCAGTGCAAAGGTGGCGACATTTACCACTGTGAAGTGCAGGAGATGGTTCACGCTCAGTATCACACATCCTTTCTCGCTGCCTTGAAGCACTGGCCTTTTGTAAGACCTTGGCATGGGCTGGCTGGCTCTGATGGGGACAACTTTAGTTCCACTTCCTTTCTGGCTTAAACAGCCTGGAGCAGAGGGACGATTCTGTGAAGACCCATTTTCTGGCACCTTGTCCACCCTTCCGAGCCCCGGGTGGGGGTGGGTGGGTGGTGATGACCACACGCTGCTATCATGCTCCTGTCTGGCCGTGGGTAAGGAGGTGCCCGAGTGACCTTTAAGTTTGGTGCCAGAATCTTCGATTGCAGAAGGTGCCGTGGGGAGGGTCAAAAGATTCCTTGTGGCATCTGCAGGTGAATTGTTTAAGTTGCCATGAAACTCTCTTATGTCTGAAATGAGCTGAAAAGTAAATGCTCACTCCAGCAAAGTCACCATGGGCCATGGTCGATGTGGCACCATTTTTAACCTCCAGTATCACACTCTAAAATGTTAAAGTCACGTTACATGCCTAGAACTGATCAGATTTGAAATAAAAATGTGAACACAAACAGTCTGAAAACGGAAAACACCCGGTGGTCTATCCAGTTCGTCCCACTCAAATGTCATGTCTTGTGCACCACAGTAAATACACATCCCACATCAACCAAATAAAAGCAAAATACTGTGGATGCTGGAAGTCCAACCCACACAGGCAGCACTTTCTGTTTTTGTTCCACCTCAACCAAAGGTTGGCTCTCTCCTGAGAGAGGCAGGAAATAAGGTTTTTGAAAAAAGAACAAATCTTTTTATAGAAAATAAAACAGGACAATTCTTTCGCTGACATCCTTCGGCAATTAAAACTAGACCAGAGATTATTCTGGCCCTGATTAAGTTTATAGGTAACAGCTGGTTGTGAACATGTAATAGTACATTTATTTAATATCTGTAATTGCTGTTCATTACCATGAAGTATTTTTGTAATAAGCAATTGCATCCTCTACTGCCAAAATAAAAACCTAGCAATCTGTCATCATGTAATTATACATTGTGTTCTAATATATGCGTTCGGTTCCATAGCTCAAACTGCAAAAGGTTAAGAATTGAGATTGGCTTTTTTTGTTTATGGATGCTTGAAAGTGCATTGCAAATTCGTTGCAGCAAAGATTTATATTTAGATTCTCTTGATGGTTGCCATTCGTAATGTGTCAACTCTTTCTTGTAACACTATGTCAGTTCCGTTATCAGAGGTCAACTCTGAAAACAGCACTGATAATGAAACTGATATCTTCATGTTCTGGATGTCTATATTGAGCAGAGGGTCATCTTGCTGTTAAGAGATTCACTCAAAATTCATTTCCAACAACAGGGGCTATCAATTTAAGATCCAATAATAAATTAAGCGACATGCTGGCTCCAAAATGTTCACATGCTTATTCCTAACAACAAAAGCAACTCGCCACAAGCTAAAATTATTCTTCTTTGTGTGAAGTAGTTTCATGAATCAATCAGTTTGGAAGTATTTCCACATCAGTTAATTATGGAAGTTTCAGTGGATAGAAGTGTTCATGTCAATCTACTCTGTAAGTGTGAAACATGGACTGTTAAGGAAATGTATGTCAAAGGTTGATGTGGTGTTAGAACAGCTACTGCCATGTCCACACTGGTAAACAAATAAGCAAGCAGGAGATATGGATGACAGTGTGTCTCAAAGAAATTGAGAACAAATTGCTACATCATGTTGCGATTCTACACATAATCTGCAAAATTGATTATTCAGAAAGCAGGAGTTCAAATCCCACCTTGGGGGCTATTGTGAAATTGAATTGAATTGTGAAGAAATGAATTGGGGCACCTCATGCCCTTGAATAGAAGCCAGAGGTTCTAGCTGTCATGGTCCAGAAGTTATAATGAAGAGTTAAGGTTGGTACAGTTTGTGGTTTCCTACATGTTAGTCCACATAACGTTTGTTCCAGAGAGTCAGTTTCTTGTTGAGTCAGATATCTTGAAGTTTATTTACAATATCAACTATTTTCATGGCTACAGTATCACAGACTTACACACATAAGTTAAGTCTCACTAAGCTCTGAATGACCTGGATCATGGCAGATGTGTGGCAAAATTAAGTGAGATATTTGGCAATGTCCATTTCAATGGTGAGAGCATCTCCCCCTCCATCTTGTACCCTTTACTCAAGTGATGTGCTGAGATTCTCACTCGGTAGCAGCCAGTTCCCAATTGACACTCATCATTGCTTGTTAAATATTTTGTTAACTGTACAACATACTACCTGTTGCATTTTTACAAAGTTTACTGTGCAAACTAGCCATCAGGAAACATCAAAATGGAAACCAGAGTGAGTCCTTGGCATATTCAACTTGTATCCTTCTCTGAAAATCCTCGATATTGCACATGGCCAAACAGCAGAGCAGGGTATGGTCTACTAGCATCAGCTGTACATACACTGCCGCCAAGGACATTGGCAATTGACCTTCAGGAAGGCCAACATCCTGGCATCCTCAAATGCATTGGCACTGTACCCTGCAAAGTCAGACTTCTGTAGCAGGGCACAACAGCACTGTATGGCCGTACTGGGTACAAGTACCACTTAGGGCCAAGTAAACCAGCCTGTGGCATGGAGCAGGCTGTCTACTGGAGCTTTTCCCTCGGCGTGCATTCACCTGGTGTCAACAAGGACTGCGTGTTGTGTGTACACCTTCCCTTGCCCTACCATACCTTGCATTGGAAATTGGCGCAGGCACAAAACCAAATAATGTGCCACATCAGTCTCACACTTCTACAGTAGTACGTGTGTCAAACACACTGTCTCTGCAACAATCTGCGGAACATGTCTAAAAGACTCTGGGGTGTAATCCACGGTGAAGTCCATGAGACATCCAACAGACTGGGCAGAGCAGCACGGTTACTTGCTGGCAGAATCCAGTGCCAGTACCAGGCTCCGGCCACAGTCAGCATCTGGTTAGAATGGATTTGCACAGGGGTCTTGTGCCTTTGTGTTCCACAGAGTGGGTCACGGTTAATCTTTAGTCTCAGCAGGTGCCAATCTGGAGGTGGAGAGGAGGAGGAGGGATGGCATCATTGCGGAAATGTTTTGCCACCAGTCTGGGCTCTGGGCAGGTGAGGGTTAGCACTGGCAGATCAGGTCACTTGAGGGCTGGGTCACAGTCATCCCAACACTTTGGTTTGCAGAACTTAAAGGGGGATTCAGGCTGGAGGAAGAGGGAGACAGGTAGTCAGGTTTTAGGAGCTTACATGATGACCTTGGGAAATGCGAAGTCTGTGGGGAAGACGAAATGGGCAGCTAGAAAGGAGAGCCTGATGTTGACCGGGGAACCCCCGTGGCGTGCTAGCACTGATGTTGAAAGCCGTTGGCAGAGGAGCACTCACTGTCATTCCAGTCAGGAAGCAGATGGATAGTGCACAATGTTGAAGAAAACGGCAGTGATGGGACTCACACTGAGGGAGGTCAGTAAGCTGACTCACGAGGAAGGGGGCTGCCACTGTAACTGGTCACTGGGCCTTCCCAGAGAAATAACATTGTCCATCAGCACATGATATCTTGGCAACACGATCATGTAGGGTCCTTACTCACTGGCTATCCTGCATCATTGATAGTTTCTCTAGTGCTTCCCTTCCCTTTCACTGATACAGCTGAGAACCTCCTCCAAATGTACACTTGGGCTCAGACAGCCAGCCAATCAGGAGAAATGTTTTCTTTACTCGTGGGATGTGGGTGTTGCTGGCTGGCCAGCACTTATTGACCATCCCTAGTCGCCCTTGAGAAGGTGGTGGTGAGCTTCCTTCTTGAATGATAGCAGTTCACTTGCTGTTGGTTGACCCAAAATGCCTTAGGGAGGGAATTCCAGGATTTTGATCCAGCAACAGTGAAGGAATGGCAATGTATTTCCAAGCCAGGATGGTGAATGGCTTAGTGGGTACTTGAAGGTGGTGGTATTCTGATTATATCTGTTGCCCTTGTCCTTCTAGATGGAAGTAGTCATGGGTTTGGAAGGTTCTATCTGAAGATTTCTGGTGAATTTCTGCAGTGCATCTTGTAGATAGTACATACGGCTGCTACTGAGTGTCGGTGGTGGAGGGAGTGAATGCTTGTGGATGTAGTGCCAATCAAGCCGGCTGCTTTGTCCTGGATGGTGTCAAGCTTCTTGAGTGTTATTGGGGCTGAACTCATCCAGGCAAGTGGGGAGTACTCTATCACCCTCCTGACTTGCGCTTTGTGCATGATGGACAGGCTTTGGGGAGCCAGGGGGTGAGCTACTCACCACAGTATTCCTACTGTCTGAGCGGCTCTTGTAACCACTTTATTTATGTGGCAAGTCCAGTTGACTTTCTGGTCAATGGTAACCCCAAGGATGTTGATAGTGGGGATTTCAGTGATGGTAACACACATTGAATGTCAAGGGGTGTTGGTTAGATTGTCTCTCACTGGAGATGGTCATTGCCTGGCATTTGTGTGGCAGGAACATTAAAAGACTTTTGAAATAGGGATGGAAACGAAGGTGTTGGAGTGAGCCAATGCCATGAACGTGCATTGTTACCACTGCTCCCACAAGATGTATTGCTGATTGTTATACACCCTCTACATTGTACCTCATTAATGACCAAGGAGTGATTCCACAGTTTGGAAAGATATGTTTAGGCCCAACGCAGAGAACATGGAAAACAAGGACTCATGAAATTTTTAAAAAGTTACATTACAAACTATTTCTGTAACATTGTCAGCTGTTAGCCCCAGATGCCTTCTGTATGATTTCCTCCTCCTTTCCAGCCCACCGCATGCACTGAGCTATCCTGTTCTACAAATGGGCTGGAGAGAAGAATCTGCTTCAAGGCATAGCACATTGGCTCTGGAGGTTTGATTTGTGACCCCGGGGACATTTTGATCAGGACAGCACAGACATGCTGAGGGTCTTCTCTCCAGACACATGTTGACCTTCCTTGGCTGGAATTTCAATGGTTGGAAAGGGGCAGACGGATGGAGAGAGGTGAGAGGCCCAGTCTCCTCCGCAGTTTCCTGAGGAACTGTGTGTCACTCCTCATCTGGCTGGGTGCTTCCTAGCATTGTCCTGTCTCCTTGTGAGGAGAGGGCACCCCTGAACCAAGTTCAAGGTTCCTCACCCAACTCTCATCCTGCTTTCGGACCTGAGGATCATTGCACAGGACGATAGGATACAGCAACTCTCCAGCAGTTCCTCAAGGTGCTGGTCCTGGTTCTTTTTGACAATGGTTGCCCCTTCCATGGAGGCAGCCAGATGGTCACAAGACTGGATGCATTGCTGCAGTGTCTGAATGAGGGCCAGTGTCTTGTGTCCACCTGCCTGCTGCTACTCTTGGTTGTGTATCTGCATAAAGTCCCTTATTGCTGAGACCACAGCTGCCCAAAGCTCACCAGGAGCTTGGCATCCAGCAGTCCTCTGGCCGTGGCAGGGGTGTCCAGGAGGCAGCCTTACTGTGAGTACCTCTGATATCTCCTTGGCATAGGGAGGTTGCAAATATATCCCCTACAAGAGTACGGCTGATTCTTGGGAGGATGGGTGCACTCTGAGATGCAAGAGGCCAAAGGTGTTGCGGCTACTGCTTAGGCATTGCACTGAGCACCTGAATAATTTGAGCATTGCGATGAATTTCAGGGAGAACTTACTCTGGAGCCGAGGCATAGATGTTTCTGCATCCCTGCAGGAGCAGGTCCAATCTTCCACTATGAGGGCAAGTATCCTTTCCTTGGACTGGGTGAGGAAATGGATATCTGGCAAATACCCACCTGTCTGACATCACTCTGCCCTAGTATTGGCTCTCTCCTCCTGTAATGACACAAAGGGGTGAATGAGTCAGATACAAATGGCTGTTGATGCTGGTGCATGTGAGCGAAAGGTGTTGAGGTGCTTCAAGGGAGTGAGGCGGCAGCGTGGAGGGCATGCAGGGATAGTGGTGCAGGAGGATGAGGATAAAGACAGCAAAAGAGGTAGATGTTGCAGGAATAGAGGGGGTGTCAGAGTGAAAGTATAGATTGGAGGTTGGCATGGTAGCACACCCAAATATGAGATAGCAAACAGCAGAAAGCTGCACTTACCGTGATGGAGCGAGAAGGTCATTCATCTTCTTCCTGTACTCAGCCCAGTCCTCTTCACCCTAAAGATTGCACTGACCTGGGTGGCAATCTCAGTCCAGATTGGCATGGTTTGATGGCATGGCCTCCTTTGGACTACACCATCCACAAGAACCTCCAGGTCCCTCTCAGAGAAGTGTGGTATAAATCTCCCCTTCTCTAAAATCTCTCCTGAGACAACCAGACAGGGTAGCTTCCAAATACCACTGCTCCTGCTGATGCAGTGTAGGCTTTGGAACCTGGTGCGAATGACGATCTCAGAAAAAATTATTTGTGATAGAATTAATAGTCACAAGGGAAAATGTGGATTGTTTTACAAAAGCCAGCATAGACTTGTAAAGGGAAAATTGTGTCTAACTAACTTGCTGGAGTTTTTCGAAGAGGTAACAATGTAGATTAATGACGGGGATGTTGTCGATGTGGCATACATGGACTTTCAACGGACATTTGATACAATGCAACACAGCAGACCGGGGACGGAAATTATAGGTATTAAATAAAAGGGACTGTAGCAACATGGACACAAAATTGGTGCAGAGTTTAAAATAGAGTAGAACAGTAAATTGATATTTTTCAGGCTGGACAAAGGTTTGTCGTTCCCCAGAGTTCAGTTTTGGGACCCTTTGTTTTCCTTATAAAAATGATATAGATCTTAGTGTGAAGGAGACAAATTCAAAGCTTGTAGACCTGGGAAAATTGTAAACTGGGAAGAAGTGTAGAACATCAAAAGGACGTTAACATGTTAGTGGAGTGGGGGGATAGATAGCAGATAAAGTTCCATGAAGAAAAGTTCTTTGGTACAAAGGAAATTGAGAGAGAATAGAAAATAAAGAATGGAAGTCTAAAGGTATGTGGGAATAGAAGCCCCTGTGTATATATAAGCGTAGGTCATAAAGGTGTCAGGGCAAGTATAGAGAGCTGCTAATAAAGCATTCAACATTCTAGAGTTCACAAATAGGGACACAGAGTGTAAGAGCAGGGATATATCTTATGGTCTTATGTTATGCTGAACTTATATAAGACACTGGTTAGACCTCAACTGGGGTGTTGTGTACAATTCTGGATGCTGCACTATATTAAGGATGTGGAGTTGGAGACAGCACTGAAGAAGTTTATGAGAATCATTCTAAGGGATGAGACACTTCAGTTATGAGGAAAGACTGGAGAAATTGGAGCTGTTTTCCTCAGAGAGGAGAAAGCTAAGAGGAGATGTTATAGAAATTTCCAAAGTCTTGAAGGTTCTTGATAGAGTAGACCGGGAGAAACCATTTCAGCTTGTTAAGTGGATCAAGAATCAGGGGCAAGAACTTTAAAGTGTTTTGCAAGAGAAGCAACTGAAAGGTCAGAAAAAGAATATTTCACCTCGTGAGTTGATGGGTCTGAAAGCACTGCCTGAATGTGTGCTGACAGCAGGGGCAATTGAGGCATTAAAGACAGCAGCAGATGCTAATTTAAATAGAAAGAATGTTTGGGCTATAAAGCAAAGCAGAACAATGGCACAATGTTAAAATACTCAGAGAGCCAAAATAGACAATGATGGACTGAATGGCTTCTTTCAGCACCATATCAACTCTGCGACTGATTCAGTTGTTAATCAAAAATCTATCTACCTCTGCCTTCATCATTCTCTGAGGAAGAGAATTACACAGACTCATGACCCCACTGAGAGAGTGCATTTCTCTTCAATCCAGCCTTAAATGCAAAACCCCTTGTTTCTTAACAATGCATCCCAGTTCAGATCTCTTCCACAAGGAGAAACATTCTTTCAGCATTCACCTTGTCAAGTCCCCTCAGGATCTCACATGTTTCAGAAAGATAACTTCACATCTCTCAATGGTGAGGCAGCATCTGGATATTGATTTTGTGTTAGTCAACAGTAAAGCAGTGCATCTTGGACAATGACATTCAGACCGTTGCCATGAACCATAACCCTGTGCTGGGTGGGATTTATTGTGATTTGTGCAGAAACAACAGCAGGCTTTATTCAACTTAAAGTAAATAACCTTGCAGTAAATTCTAGCCTCAAATCCTCTTATTGTCTTGATAATTGTGTGAAATAGATTGCAACATTTTTATGAATTACTCGCACATATCTTGATTAATGTTTCCTGTCATTTAACATTGCAGAAGAATGGAAAGGATTCAAAAGGGAATGTTTTGTAAGTATGAATGCTTTGAACACTTCACATTTAGACAAGCAGAATAATAAAAGAAAATTGTGTTTCTAAAACTAAACCCACTGAAAGAAAGCTACAATTTGTTTGTGTTTTAGAAAGGGAAAGACAGATGGCCCTTACAAGTATAGGCAACAGGTGTACAGACTTTCACTAGGGTATTTTGAACAGGTAACATTTCTTATGCGTATTATGTATTTATGGAATGTAATATCATTCAAATGCAATTGCTGACAACTTATCTAATAATCTAAGTACCGTTTAGACATTATTTTCTAGCTGTGCTTGAATTTCTCAGCAAGAATCAAAGTAATTTTCAGGTTGAATTCCCACTTCCATTTTTTTTTCCCTTGGATACCTCTAAGTTTCTTGAAAGTAACATTTTGGTCAATAAGCTGCTACACCAGTGGTATGTAATTGCTTCATTTAAACCTTAGAGAGTCAATGAGGGAACAAAATGAACACAACTGGAATGAACTGCATTGCTGAAACGTTAGCAGTGATCCATTTCACAGATTCAACTTCTAGTCGAATGCTACTGTTAAATTGAACAATAGATTCTCTTAACTGCGGTAAAATGAATACCCGGGTGAATTGCAGATAGCAGACAGTCCAAAGCCAGTCCTGGGGCAATACCCGTGCAAGTTAATGCCGTTGTACCTGAAAGCTATACACAGCTGAAGTGCATCCACAGGCTATCTGTCATTTTGTATCATTTATACAAGCTGCTTTTTTTTAGTTTCTTCCCTGGAAAATATCTAGTAGAGAGGAGGGCTCCTTGAAAGGTACCAATTGATGCCAATCAGTGAGTTTACATGTAATCAAAAAGACCATAGATTTGAATAACGTTATAAGAATTCCTCTCATGAACCCCAAGCATATTGATGAAGTTAGTAAGATATGGTCCTGACAGTGATTAATAGTTAACCCACTTACTGTACCATCTTATATTAAAATGGTGGTGAATGATTGGTTGGTAGTAATAGATATGATGTTCCTACTACTAGTAGTTGCTTTTAGGTGTAGTCACTGACTTGCCACAGGGTACTAGATCTGATTTACTAACTAAAGGGAGCTTGTCCTTTTACAGGTCTGGCTGAATATGGCATCAGACAAACCAGCGACATCAATAAGTTAGCCCCGACATCAATATGATAACTGAGGTACCACTTTGATTTGGAATTCTTGACTATTTGTTTTTAAGGTGAAGAACAAGTTGAATTCAACTGCTGTCAGTTGAATTCCTCTCTCGATGTGCTACATGTCCTCATGTTTCTATCTTCTTGGGTGCAGCCTATACAATGCTAATTTTTACAACCATCCCTCCAACACATTGAAATTTCTTTGCTTGGAAAATAAGGTCATGATTGTTACGTTGCAAAACTCTTTCTCACCTCCTACTGATACCCAACATGTAACTAGTTACTGAGAACAAGACTCTATATCTGTATATTGACCTCTCTTAAATAGGCCTACTTTCACTAACTAGCATTCACACTGGGATTCATATAGCTCCACATGCTGTAAAATTGGCCTTATTAACAATCGTGTAAGTAAGGCTCTAGTAATTTGCTTACCATCCAGGTTTAACGCAGACGTGAAATGTGGTAATCAAAGGGGATGCAGTAATCAAAGGTGATTTCAATCTACATATTGACTGGGTAGATCTAATGACCACCAATGCTGTAGAGGAAGCATTTCCAGAATGCACTTGAGTTGGTTTTCTGGAGCAATATGTTAAAGAACCAACTAGGCCAGAAATTATTTTTTCTGCTACTATTATGCAATGATAAAAGGCTAATGAATAATCTTGTCAAAGATTCTTTAGAAAATAGTAACCACATTAATATATAATGAGTAAAGTTTGAAAAAGATATGATTCAATCGAAAACTAAGTTCTAAAAAATCTAAACAAGGACAATTATGAAGGAATAAAGAGGTTGTGATGGATTGGAAAAATACATTAAATGCTTTGGCAGCAGACAGGGAATAGCTAGTATTTGAATAATTAATAATTGGTTTACTAAAACCATTTATCCCTTTAAGGCGCAAACATCCATCACAAAAAGCAAGGGAGCCATAGCCAACAAAGGACATTAAAGATAGTATTTGATCAAAGAAAGATGCTTGTAAAGTTGGCAAAAGAAAATTGTTTAATTGCAGAGAATTGGGAGAATTTTAGATTTCAGCAAATGAGGATCAAGGAATTAATAAAGGAAGAGAAAATATCATATGAATGTAAGCTAGGAAGAAATATAAAAATGGAATGTAAAGGATTTTATAAGTATATAAAAAGTAAAAGATGAGCAAAGATACATGAGTACCCATTACAGAGGCAGGAGAATTTATAACAAGAAATAGAAACATGGCAGAGAAGCTAATAACTCTGAAATAACTGAGGTAAAGGGTCCAGTGAGAATGAGGAATTGAACAATGTAGTTATTAGTAAAGAAAAAGTAATATTGGAGAAATTAATAGGATGGTAAGTTGACAAATGCCCAGGATCTGATTATTTTCATGCGAGAGTGGTGAAAGAGATGACTACAGACATAGTAGAAGCTTTAGTTATCATCTGTCAAATTTCTGTTAATTCTACAATGGTTCCTGAAGATTGGGAGATTGCAAATATAATCCATTTTTTAAGAAAGGAGCTGTTTCAGTTGTTTCAGAGGCGGGAGTCCGGGAGGAAGCGCGAGGGCAGCCTGGGAAGGTAAGCTTTTCGATTATAAAAGTCTTACCTCGCGTGATTGCGGCCTTTCAGTTGTTTCAGTGGCGGGAGTCCGGGAGGAAGCGCGAGGGCAGCCTGGGAAGGTGAGCTTTTCGATTATAAAAGGCTTACCTCGCGTGACTCCATTTTTGGAGTGAGTAAGTGAGGTAATATATTTGGGCGATTGCTTTACCGAAACACTACCTAGGTAGTGTCTCCCACCCATCCTCCTCCTCTAACCAAAAAAAAAGGTTCTGAGCACCGATTTGGTAAGGTTACTAGTTTTTTTTTTCAATAGTTGTTTGGGAATTCAGAACAGTGGGAATGGATGTTAGGGCAGTTGCATGCTCCTCCTGTAGAATGTGGGAGGTAAGGGTCACCACTAGTGTCCCCACTGACTTCATCTGCGGGAAGTGCACCCAACTCCAGCTCCTCGGAAACCGCGTTAGGGAACTGGAGCTGGAGCTGGATGAACTTCGGATCATTCGGGAGGCTGAGGGGGTAATTGAGAGGAGTTACAGGGAGGTAGTCACACCTCAGGTACAGGAAAAAGGTAGATGGGTTACAGTCAGGGGACAGAAAGGGAACAGGCAGACAGTGCAGGGATCCCCTGTGGCCATTCCCCTCAAAAACAAGTATACCGTTTTGGATACTGTTGGGGGGAAACGACTTACCGGGGTAAGCCATGGGGTACAGGTCTCTGGCACAGAGTCTGTCCCTGTTGCTCAGAAGGGAAGGGGGTAGAGGAGGAGAGCATTAGTTATTAGGGACTCCATAGTTAGGGGGACAGATAGGAGATTCTGTGGGAATGAGAGAGACTCGCCGTTGGTGTGTTGCCTCCCAGGTGCCAGGGTCCGTGATGTCTCG
This sequence comes from Rhincodon typus, assembly GCF_021869965.1. Classification (NCBI taxonomy): domain Eukaryota; kingdom Metazoa; phylum Chordata; class Chondrichthyes; order Orectolobiformes; family Rhincodontidae; genus Rhincodon; species Rhincodon typus. The sequence goes on along the minus strand of NC_063338.1, from coordinate 30,227,831 downwards.
GATCGTGTTTTCGGGATCCTTAAGGGGGAGGGGGAGCAGCCCCAAGTCGTGGTCCACATAGGCACCAATGACATAGATAGGAAAAGGGATGGGGATGTAAGGCAGAAATTCAAGGAGCTGGGGTGGAAGCTTAGAGCTAGAACAAACAGAGTTATTATCTCTGGTTTGTTACCCGTGCCACGTGCTAGCGAGGCGAGGAACAGGGAGAGAGAGCAGTTGAAAACGTGGCTACAGGAATGGTGCAGGAGGGATGGATTCAGATACCTGGATAATTGGGGCTCATTCTGGGGTAGGTGCGACTTCTACAAACGGGATGGTCTACACCTGAACCAGAGGGGTACCAATATCCTGGGGGGGAAATTTGCTAATGCTCTTCGGGAGGGTTTAAACTAATTCAGCAGGGGGATGGGAACCTGAATTGTGGCTCCAGTGTACAGGAGGTTGAGAGTAATGAGGTCATGAATAAGGTTTCAAGGTCGCAGGAGTGTACCAGCAGGCAGGAAGGTGGTTTGAAATGTGTCTACTTCAATGCCAGGAGCATCCGAAATAAGGTGGGTGAACTTGCAGCATGAGTTGGTACCTGGGACTTCGATGTTGTGGCCATTTCGGAGACATGGATAGAGCAGGGACAGGAATGGTTGTTGCAGGTTCCGGTGTTTAGATGTTTCAGTGAGATCAGGGAAGGTGGTAAAAGAGGGGGAGGTGTGGCATTATTAGTCAAGGACAATATTACTGTGGCAGAAAGGACGTTTGATGAGGACTCGTCTACTGAGGTAGTATGGGCTGAGGTTAGAAACAGGAAAGGAGAGGTCACCCTGTTGGGAGTTTTCTATAGGCCTCCAAAAAGTTCCAGAGATGTAGAGGAAAGGATTGCAAAGATGATTCTGGATAGGAGCGAAAGTAACAGCGTAGTTGTTATGGGGGACTTTAACTTTCCAAATATTGACTGGAAACGCTACAGTTTGAGTACTTTAGATGGGTCAGTTTTTGTCCAATGTGTGCAGGAGGGTTTCCTGTAGATAGGCCAACAAGAGGCGAGGCCACATTGGATTTGGTACTGGGTAGTGAACCAGGCCAGGTGTTAGATTTGGAGGTAGGTGAGCAGTTTGGTGATAGTGACCACAATTCGGTTACGCTTACTTTAGCGATGGAAAGGGATAGGTATATACCGCAGGGCAAGAGTTATAGCTGGGGGAAAGGCAATTATGAGGCGATTAGGCAAGATTTAGGATGCATAGGATGGAGAAGGAAACTGCAGGGGCTGGGCACAATTGAAATGTGGAGCTTGTTCAAGGAACAGCTACTGCGTGTCCTTGAGAAATATGTACCTGTCAGGCAGGGAGGAAGTGGTTGAGCGAGGGAACCGTGGTTTACTAAAGAAGTTGAATCTCTTGTCAAGAGGAAGAAGGAGGCTTATGTAGAGATGAGGTGTGAAGGCTCAGTTAGGGCGCTTGAGAGTTACAAGTTAACCAGGAAGGACCTAAAGAGAGAGCTAAGAAGGGCCAGGAGGGGACATGAGAAGTCTTTAGCAGGTAGGATCAAGGAAAACCCTAAAGCTTTCTATAGGTATGTCAGGAATAAAAGAATGACTAGAGTAAGATTAGGGCCGGTCAAGGACAGTAGTGGGAAATTGTGCGTGGAGTCTGAAGAGATAGGAGAGGCGCTACATGAATATTTTTCGTCAGTATTCACACAGGAAAAAGACAATGTTGTCGAGAATACTGAGATACAGGCTATTAGACTAGACAGGATTGAGGTTCATAAGGAGGAGGTGTTAGCAATTCTGGAAGGTGTGAAAGTAGATAAGTCCCCTGGGCCGGATGGGATTTAGCCTAGGATTCTCTGGGAAGCTAGAGAGGAGATTGCAGAGCCTTTGGCTTTGACCTTTATGTCGTCATTGTCTTCAGGAATACTGCCAGAAGACTGGAGACTAGCAAATGTTGTCCCCTTGTTCAAGAAGGGGAGTAGAGACAACCCTGGTAATTATAGACCAGTGAGCCTTACTTCGGTTGTGGGTAAAGTGTTGGAAAGGATTATAAGAGATAGGATTTATAATCATCTAGAAAGGAATAATTTGATTAGGGATAGTCAACACGGTTTTGTGAAGGGTAGGTCGTGCCTCACAAACCTTATTGAGTTCTTTGAGAAGGTGACCAAACAGGTGGATGAGGGTAAAGCGGTTGATGTGCTGTATATGGATTTCAGTAAAGCGTTTGATAAGGTTCCCCATGGTAGGCTATTGCAGAAAATACGGAGGCATGGGATTGAGGGTGATTTAGCGGTTTGGATCAGAAATTGGCTGGCTGTAAGAAGACAGAGGGTGGTGGTTGATGGGAAATGTTCATCTTGGAGTTCAGTTACAAGTGGTGTACCTCAAGGATCTGTTTTGGGGCCACTGCTGTTTGTCATTTTTATAAATGACCTGGATGATGGTGTAGAAGGATGTGTTAGTAAATTTGCGGATGACACCAAAGTTGGTGGAGTTGTGGATAGTGCAGAAGGATGTTACAGGTTACAGAGGGACATAGATAAGCTGCAGAGCTGGGCTGAGAGGTGGCAAATGGAGTTTAATGTGGAAAAGTGTGAGGTGATTCACTTTGGAAGGAGTAACAGGAATACAGAGTACTGGGCTAATGGTAAGATTCTTGGTAGTGTGGATGAGCAGAGAGATCTCGGTGTCCATGTGCATCGATCACTGAAAGGTGCCACCCAGGTTGATAGCGTTGTTAAGAAGGCGTACGGTATGTTAGGTTTTATTGGGAGAGGGATTGAGTTTCGGAGCCATGAGGTCATGTTGCAGCTGTACAAAACTCTGGTGCGGCCGCACTTGGAGTATTGCGTGCAGTTCTGGTCATCGCATTATAGGAAGGATGTGGAAGCATTGGAAAGAGTGCAGAGGAGATTTACCAGGATGTTGCCTGGTATGGAGGGAAGGTCTTATGAGGAAAGGCTGAGGGACTTGAGGCTGTTTTTGTTAGAGAGAAGAAGGTTAAGAGGTGACTTAATAGAGACATACAAGATGATGAGAGGATTAGATAGGGTGGACAGTGGGAGCCTTTTTCCTTGGATGGTGATGGCTAGCACGAGGGGACATAGCTTTAAATTGAGGGGTGATAGATATAGGATAGATGTCAGAGGTAGGTTCTTTACTCAGAGAGTAGTAAGGGCGTGGAATGCCCTGCCTGCAAAAGTAGTAGACTCGCCAACTTTAAGGGCATTTAAATGGTCATTGGATAAACATATGGATGATAATGGAATAGTTTAGGTTAGATGGGCTTCAGATTGGTTTCACAGGTTGGCGCAACATCGAGGGCCGAAGGGCCTGTACTGCGCTGTAATGTTCTATGTTCTATGTTCTATGGTCTAAGGGAGATGACAGGGAACTGCATACCTATTAGCCTGAAGTCAATGGTAGAGAAGTTATTATAGAGAACATGATTACTGGACATTTATAAAATAATCGCTTGATTGGACAGAGTTAAGAGAGATTTATGAGGGCAAGTCATGTTTTACAAATTGTTTTTTAAATACGTTATTAGCAGTGTTGATCAGAGAGAAATTGTGGATGCCGCATATCTGGATTTTCACAAGACTTTGACAAAGTCCCACATAGGAGGTTCCTAAACAAAATTAAAGTGCATGGGATTGGGGGAATATCCCAGCATGGATTGAGGATTGGTTCACAGGGACTAAACAGAGAGTTGGAACAAATGGGTCATTCTTGGACTCACAGACTTACAATGGTGGTCTCATTATCAAAGGTAGGATACTCTTGCCCTGGAGAATAGGGGTTGAGGCAGGTCGGGTTGGGGAGCAGCATGTCAATGAAATGGAATGAACCTTTTGTCCTTTGGGGTGAAAGTGAGTGAAATGGGTGCAGTTCTATACAATTTAGAGGAATGAGAGATGATCTAATTGAAACGTGTAAAATTCTGAGAGGCATGATTAGATGGAAGCTGAAACAGAATTTGGCCTGGTTGGACAGTCTGGAACTAAGATTCATAGTTTCATGAGAAAGGGTCAGCCCTTTAGACTGAGCCGGCGAGGTAAGTCTTCGATGTGAGTTTTGTGAGCCTTTAGAATTGTCGATACAAGTGAGCTGGGATGCTCAGTCATTGTGTTCTGTCGAGTTTGAAGTTGTTAGATCCTTGGGATCTGAGCAAAATAAGGGAGATGGGAAAAGGAAAGGCAGGTGGAGTTGAAGTAGAAACTCAGCCATGATTATATTTGAGCCATGCAGCCTTCACCTGCTCCTGTCTATGTTCTTATGTTTTATTAATGCTTGTCTATCACTCTTTCCTTTGACAAAATTGCTGAGCAGAAAATTGGAAGTGCAAGTGCTAATGGATTCAAGTTGTGAGTTAAGGCAGCTAAGGTTGCAAGTGGGACATTTAAATGGGAAACATGTTAATGTACCGTGAGCGCTATGCATCCATCATTCATAAATAAAGCAGACATTACGTTGAAGGGGCTGCTGTGAGAAAACTGCATTGTTTATTTGAGGGTGAATTTTTCAGAGCTATCCAGTCTCTGTCCACCCTGATGACTGTAATCAGCACTCCAGGAATGCAGTGCTCGTGAGAAAATGACCAGGAAAGTGTAGAAAACTTTCCATGATACCTGGTGACACGCTCGGAACACCATCAAATCTTACCACCCTGCCCGTCAGTGGATACCAGGCCCAGCTGAAATTTTAGTAGATACGCTTCAACAGAACTGTGCCATCCACACAGTAGGACCCTTGCACAAGTTACATTTCTTTTGGCCCAGTCAGTTGCAGACAAATTTAGGGTGGTCCTCCATTTAAAAAAAAAACTTAGCCTCTCCCAGTTAGTATCTGCAGTTTAGGGAAGGATATCTAACTGCATTACTCAGCACATTAACAACAATCATAAACTTTCACCGCAAGCGGTAACAGCACCATGAGACAGCATTGTTGTATGCAGTATAACACAAAAGGTATTGTCAAACTCTGAAAACAGATTCCCCAGTAGTGGAAACATGCCTGTCAATGTCTGTGTTGCTGAAAGAAAAGGGAAAGAAAAAATGGAGAAACACTCACCTTGTTAATACCCACATTTGAAGGTAACTGAAGAATGGTAGCATTCCAAACATGCAGCAGTTGTGGGCAGAAGAAAAGCACAAAGTTTAAATGCTTTGTGCAAATTGGTTGGCAAATTCCCAACATTATCACAGCAATTAAATTTTAAAAAGTAAACACATTAGTTGTCAACATTTTGGGATATCCTAAGGCACTATATGATTACAAGTCATTATTTTACCCACAAGTGTTATCAAATATATCACTCTTACCTTGAAACCTTGTTTGGTAAACATTAACTGATCTTAGGTACAGAACAATGTTACCCCCGATGTATGAAATAACTGGTACCTGCCAAACACTCCATTCACTTGTGCCCAAGTGAGGTTCTGATGTGGAGATCAATGTTTGGCAAAGTCGTGGTGACAAAATAACAGGATGGAAATTTTCAGTAAAGGCTTAGCAAAGGTATAAGCAATGTAGTCAGGAAGATTGGTCCTAATTCAAGATTCTTTTAAAGTCAATTTGCTTTATCCTTTCCTTAGATGCTCAGTTCCTCAAATGCCATCTTATTTCTTCTCTCTTTGGTGCTATAACAAGTGATTCAGGCAAAGCACATTTTGTCTTCTACCACTGTAGAATTTAAGTATGTGGTGGCATAGCAGTTATATTACTGGGCTCATAATTCAAGAAGACAGACAAATAAAATCCAGAGACGGTGGTTCAAATTTCATGATAGCTGTCGTGGAATTAAAACCAAACTAATTAAATAAGTCTGGAATTAAAAAGCTAGTGTCAGTAATGGCGACAGCTGTAAATGGTAACAAGCTGGTAACACTGAAGATTTCAAGGAAGATAGATATTGCTGTTTGCTGGGAGCCGTGAGCACTGCACAAATTTCATTATAACATATGACACTGAAGAATACTTTGAACAATAACAGAAATTCAGGCCTAATAAAGGATTCATCGGAACAGAAGAAACCTGCAGCTCTGCGGCAGAGGTATAGGCTGCACTTTGAGGCAGGGGTCTTTGGCAGTGGTCCTGTGTCTGAGTGCAGCTGAAGAGCAAACAGGTTGTGTGAGCTAAAACTAAAACAAAATCCCAGGTAGGGAGGAGAAAGTTGAAGACTTGCTGGAATTCCAGCTGAAAGGACATAATGTAATCAATAAAACTGCATTGGGGGCTGGGTATCAGCCGATCGCTGTAGGGGAAGGAGGGGTTTAATGATGGTGTTATAGGTAGCAGCCTGGGATATGGGCAGGACAAGGATGGCTATGAGAAGAGGGGTGGCACTGGGAGCTTGATATATAAGGAGGAGGAGAACTGATAGTTAATGGGAAGACATGGAATGCTATGGGAGGTGGGTGGGGAGAGAGTGGTGTCCAGGTGATAGAACTGATGAGTTCATCAACAGAAAAGGGTTCCATTCCATCAATGTGCAGGTCATCTGTAAGCACCGGTAACATTTCTTACCAGGTTGGTACCAGCTACCCTGGCAGCTATCATGATTCCTACATTCTTGAGAACTCTCAGATGCCTGCTGCTGCATTTGAGGAGTCAGATGCATGACAAGAATGGTTACTGAGAGAAAGGGGTTTCCCCAGTGATCAAAACTGATGACTCCATTATGCAACTATTGGCAGTGTACGTGCAATGCAGTGCATTCTACAACTAAGGCCATGGTGGACCAGATGGTAGGACTCATGAAGATGTGGTTTGACTGTTCAGAAAGGTCTGGAGAAGCCCCTTCAGCATTCTCCAGACAGAATGTGCTACATAATTCAAGCATGCTGTTCTGCGCACAAATGGAGCAGACAATGAAGGGATGGGATGAATGCTGAGGAAGTGGGAGAGTGAGAACAGTCCTTCAAGGAGGATAATGAGGATGTCAGGCATGAGGAACATCCTCTTGTGCATGACAGAACCAACGGCGTTACATGTTGCATGCGTGACAGAACTTCATTGACACTCGGTTCCAGTAGACGAGAGCTGGGTTGAATAATCAATGGGCAATGAATCACAGTAAAAGTGACTGAGAAATGATTGTGAAATGGGAAGTGGCTAAGAACTGGTGAAGTGCTTCATCAACGATTGGGGTGGGATTGTGCAGTTGCACATGCAAGCCAGTGACATCATGCTGCCTCTGTGTTGTGAGAAGGACTGGATTATGACTTCTGTGGCACAACATTGACAGTGAGGAACAACTCTGGACTACCAACGCATAACCACGCATTTGAAATGGCACCACTACAAGGGTTGTGACAATATCTTGACAAATGTATGAATTTCTTGACAACTACATGAATAGGATGGGAATAGAGGGATACGGTCCCCTGAAGGGTAGGGGGCTTTAGTTATGATGGGCAGCATGTTGGTGCAGGCTTGGAGGGCCGAAGGGCCTGTTCCTGTGCTGTAATTGTCTTTGTTCTTTGTTCTTTGGTCTATCTCAGGGCATGCAGACAGTGGTAAGGTCTTCCAGCTACAGCAAGTGGGAGAATTGGTTTAGTGTCAGATAAGAGGGGTGTCATAGAGGCAGGTTAGATAGTTAATGAAGTGTGTTCGGGATGATTGTAGAACTAAATCTATCGCAGAAAACTCACAGCCAGAAACCTTTCGTGAAACTTAACAGAAACGACACTTAGCTAAAAAGTGCTAAGTTTTTCTTGGGGAAGTCAGTAATCTAAATAGCAAACATTTTGGAAAGCAGACATTTATGTCAATTGGCATCTCACAAATTTCAAATTACACATACAAGTGTCACAATATTATCAGATAACAAGCCTTGGTTGACAAAACACTGTTTACAAACAACAGAGATTCAACTACATGGTGCAGGAGCATCATACTTAACATTAAAAATGTGCTACAAGCAACACAGGGGACATCAAATCTTAGAACATCTGTATGTACTTCACAATCAGGGACTCTCACTCCTAGGTAGGAATTTGTGTATTTACTTCAATCTTATTCAAAAACATTAAGAGATTTGTTCTGGACATATTGTAAGTTGCAAAACAAATCTCTCTCCCAACTTTTATCACCTTTCTTAAGGCAGATTGTTATTTAATATTTTCTCGTTTTTAATTAGTGGCGGGTGAATTTCCCCACTCCCTCTGACTAAGCAAGGAGCACATCAAAACTGATAAAGTTAAAGTATGTTTTCCTTTACATCTTCATATTGGATGTGAAATCTGGCAACATAAGGGCACATACAAACACACATTGAGATATAGAATCAGAATGGATAAAGAGATTACTGCACTGGTCATGATTTAAATACAAAATGGCTGAGAGATACTGGAAAATCATTCACACGCAGAGGGTGGGGTGTGTATGGAATGAGCTGCCAGAGGAAGTGGTGGAGACTGGTACAGTTACAATATTTAAAAGGCATCTGAATGGACATATGAATAGGAAGGGTTTAGAAGGATATGGGCGAAATGCTGGCAAATGGGGCTAGATTAATTTACAACATCTGGATGCGACCGAAGGGCGTGTTTCTGGACTGTTCATCTCTGTGACTCTATGTTTAACTTGTAATCCTATCCTGTATGGGCCTTTCTTGGAGATAATTGTTTCTGAAGCAGATTATAATACAAGAACCAATATTCCAGACCCATCAGGCAGTACCAGGATGTAGATTGTGTGATTGGAGTTAACTTTGGAAAAGTTGCTGGATGTTTATTGTAATGTCCAGTCACAAGATCATAGCAATTATTTTGCTGGGATGCTCACTGTGTTTTAAAAACATATATGCATGAACAATTTTTTAAACTCTGTTTCTGGCAAGTTTAAACAACAACCAGTCAACTTGTTCACTTCTTCAGTTGTGTTCCCTGAAGATTCTTTCTTGCTTGATATGATATTGTTATGATTATTGAGGATTCTGCTTTGAAAACACTGGAAACCATAAAACTCACTTGAACGTGTCCCTTCCCAGTCATTTCATCATCTAATCTGTGATCTAAAACTGTCATAACTAGTTGTTCACTATGCTGGTGTTGAAAGTTGATTCATTTCATTTGCAAATGTTTCCATTGTCTTGCATGGGGTAAATTTACTATTATCGTTATACATTTATTTAAATTGTTACTTTTACTACTAGGCCGACTTTTCTCAAGTCTTTTATTTTACAAATTCAGATGATCTGGCGATTTCACTATTCTCGAAAATGTGTTCTCTCTGGACTTAGAAGAATAGTAATTTTTCAGTAGAAGATAGTTGTCTCAGAGTAGGAATTTTTTTTGCAGTATCCTGGATCTTTACACATTGCTTCTCCCTTGTTAGTGGGTCTTCTGTAGACCTTCAAGACACCGATTCCAAGGAATGGTCACTGGACCCGAAACGTTAACTCTGTTTTTTTCTTCACAGACACTGCCAGACCTGCTGAGTTTTTCCAGCAACGTTGCTCTTGATCCTGATTCACAGCATCCACATTTCTTTCGGTTTTTCTTCCATAGACCTTTATGTTCATCTTGTGATAGTGGATGTTTGCTTTCAATCGGTCTGTAGATCTATGTAAAAGTAGGTGGTCTTATTACTTCAAAATTTTGATTAGTTTGGATTTTCATCCTAAACCTCAGTGATTGAACTATTGGTGAAATCAACCTGTTCATTTCCTCAATAAAAATTGAAAGAACTGCGGATGCTGTAAATCAGGAACAAAAACAAAGTTGCTGGAAAAGCTCAGCAGCCTGGCAGCACCTGTGAAGGAAAATACAGTGTTAACATTTCGAGGAAGTTTTGAGGAAGGGTCACCGGACCCGAAACGTTAACTCTGATTTTTCCTTCACAGATGCTGCCAGACCTGATGAGCTTTTCCAGCAACTTTGTTTTTGCTCCTGATTTACAGCAGCCGCAGTTCTTTCAGTTTTTTTTGAGGAAATGAACAGGTTGATTTCATCAATAGTTCAATCACTGAGGGTTCGGATGAAATTCCAAGCTAATCAAAATTTTGAAGTAATATGAAGTAATGGGTGGCACAGTGGCTCAGTGGTAAGCGCTGCTGCCTCACAGCACCAGGGACCTGGGTTTGATTCCACCCTCGGGTGCCTGTCTGTGTGGAATTTGCACATTCTCCCTGTGCCTGCGTGGGTTTCCTCCAGGTGTTCCGTTTTCCTCCCACAGTCCAAAGATGTGCAGGCTAAGTGGATTGGCCATACTAAATTGCCCGTAGTGTTCAGGGATGTGTAGATTAGGTGGGTTATCAGGGGATGGGTCGGTGTGGACTTGTTGGGCCAAAGGACCTGTTTCCACACTGTAGGGATCCTAATTCTAAGACCATCTACTTTTACGTAGATTAATGGGCAGATTGAGAGCAAACATCCACTGTCACAAAATGAACATAAAGGTCGATGAAAGACCCACTAACAAGGGAGAAGCAATGCCTAAAGATCCAGGATACTGCAAAGAAAAATATGCTTACTCTGAGACAACTATTTTCTGCTGAAAAATTACTATTCTTCTAAGTCCAGAGAGAACACATTTTTGAGAATAGTGAAATCGCCAAATCGTCTGAATTTGCAAAATAAGACTTGAGAAAAGTTGGGCTAACAGTAAAAGTAATGATTTAAATAAATGTATAACAATAATAGTTATTAGAAAAAGAGTTTGGGAGAGATGTATATAGGGCTGAAAGAGTTAAGACTTAATCTAGCACAATAAGCACTGTCCCCTGACAATATCATGAGGACTTGATGGGAGAGTAAAATAAATCACCCATTAATCCATAGATTTGTTCCCAGAAATCCACTAGCACATTGGTCTAAGGGATACCATTCTCATGTACTCACTATCCAGGTCCAGTAGCAGTGGTCCAAGGTCATCCCAGCCCCTAACACTCCTCATTTCTCAGGTAATACAGAGAAACATAAGAGTGAGAGACACATGTTAAAATGCTAGCCAGGACATAAGAGGCAATTATTTGGGAAATAAAAGCAAAGCACATTTTGTAAACTCTCATTCTTCTTCAAGTATTTAGAGAAAAGCTGCATTTCTATATTTAAACTATCAGTAGGGGAATGCTAACTAGTTTTTTTTTCCAAATCTGTCTTCACCGTTTTGTTTCCCAACCACATTACCATCCGGGCAGGTTACACATGTGCTGCAGCAATTAATGATAATTGCACAGTTTAGTGGAAAAAACTCCCCTAAAGACATCATTTAACACAGTTCACGCTGCAGATCTTGGTTCTCAGAAGCTACCAGATGGAGCCTTTATTTATTATCATGTGCCCAGGAGACACCAAATAGCATCTTTCTCAATATTTTAAAGCTGCAATTGTCTATTAATACTGTTCGTCCACTGGAATTCAAATACTTTATTTGTCAAAAAATTGTATTTCTTAGGGGCCATGCTGGAAGATGTTTAAATGTAATATTGTATTGAAATTGAGCCACAGAGTGTTGTATACTGGTTGCTGCTTCGGTAACTGCTCAAAATCAAATTGCCATGGTGTATAGATTGTCATTTGAAGAATGCAATTGGTATCTTCAAGTTTTCAGTCTTAAGTAAAACAATTCAACAGTGGCTCACATGATTCTCTGTGTACCTTTTGGTAAGTGGAGCATAATAGTTCCAATTTTCAAAAGAACAGATGCATATTTATAAGATAAACCAACTTTGAAATGATTGGCTGATGCAAATAAAACAAGCCAAAAGAATTCAACAGAGAGTACAGCAAATACCAAATTTACATAAATGCTGAATATTAATAGGTACCTAACAAAAAGGTGGCTGAATTTGGCTGAGTAATATGTAAAAACTCTTAGAGCAGCTGAGCAAATTGCATTTAGTCTGTGGAATGTGGGACTGGGTTCATAATGTGTAATAAATCAGCCAAAGAGACACAACGCAGAGTCATTTTTTGACAAAATGAACTACTTATATATCCCTATAAGCAAAATTATTTAACAAACCTCAATATTTTAAACAATTTGCAATTGAAAACAGCATATTAAAAGAAAGTTCACATTTAGAACCAAATGCACATAAAACATGCAACTTCTGTTCAAAGAAATGTCAGGTTTTTTAAGATGGAGTAGAATAAGGCCAAGCATCCTTATTATTGTTGAATACAGGCACTTTATAACTTTATTTTCCTCTGTGGTCAATACCAATAGTATATTTTATGATTGAAATAGGAGTCTAAGAAAGTTACACCAGGTACTATAAAATGTATGATGATTAATAGAGAGCTTGTACTGATTGAACTTGCAGGCAAATGAGGTCATTGCAATGTTACAAATGCTTCAACATCTTCTACATCGATCGGTATAAGTGGCTAGTTTTCAATTGCCAATACAGGAAAGATATTGGGATTCATCAAAACACAGCTAAACTCCGCTATGGGAAAGTCAGACTTTGAATGCATTACTGCTAACATGTATTGGAAGGCAATATCATACAATTAAGCAAAATGCGAGCATAATTATGTCAACATATTTCAGAAGCCACCTAAAAGGGTCAAAAGCCACAACATGGAAGCATATCTCTTCCTTCATTATCACTGGTTCAAAATCCTGCAACTCCCTACCTAACCTCAGCTCTATGGGAATGCATATAGCACATGGATTACAGCAGTTCAAGAAAGAGTTCAAGTCAAAGGCTCACCATTATTTTCACAGGGATTACTTGTCATTGTCTACATCCCAAGAATGAAGTCACCAAAAGGTCCTTTCAAATGGTTGAGACAAGTGGCTTTGCTGGTTTCTAAAGGAAATTGGAGGACTGTACTCACTGATTGTGGTAGTGGTCTTGGAGGATGTTAGGTGCTCTACGTCACTTAAGAGAGGTTGCTGGGCTTTACAGTCCTTTGGGATTTCTGTTTATTGAACATTCTCTGTGCTATTTATACCCATAACTTAGCACATGGTCTGCACAGTAACATCTCCATCCTAACACTCTCCATCATGTCGCCTTTTGTATCACTACTGGCAAAGCTTACTGTTGACATATTTGAGTATGAACTCGTTACTCTGAATAAAATAGTAAATAAAAAGAAAAATATGGTGAAGACCAAAATGTGATAGAAGGAATAAGAGGAGGTTTGGGTGGAAAATAAACATTAGAACTGTCTGGGCAAGCTGTATATATTATGTAATTCAAAGTAATCTGACAGCAAAATTTCCAGGAAGTGTGATGTTTTTCATTTGGTCTTTCTTACTACTTACTAGTAGCAGGTTGTCAGCAACCCTTTAAGATAATATGACACATTTTGCTGGATGTACACTGCTGTAATATCATCCCAAAGATTTGACATCTGAGCTTTAGGTCAGTTTGTAACACTGCATGCACACAACATGCAAGGAGCAGCACTTCCATTACCACAGAGTCAGGATTGTATTATAAGCCTAACTATAAAGACCAAAACTACAAAAGTACCAGCAGGTTTCTCATAAGAAACAATTCCTTTGAAGTATAAGTCCTCTCTCTACTCACCCTCCAGTAGACCTAAAATTTAACTGTTTGTAGTTGAGTTGTGTTCAAGTTTAATCTTCTTTAAATATTAACGTCTCAACTAACCTTAAACAGTCTCTCCTGAGAGGTTAAAGTTTACCCCACTCTCTCAGAAGGTTTCAAAGTCTCAGAACAGTTGACATTATTGCTCCAAACTTCCTACATTACAATAGTGGCTCCACTTCAATGTTTTCATTGATGGTAAAGCATGTTTCGAGTTTCTGAAGTGATGGAAGAGGCTATGGAATGAAAATACGAAATAAAATTCTCCCTGTGAGCTTCTTGTCAGATAATTGAATTTTGGTCATTCTATTCTGGAGATAATCTATCAGTCTTCCTGAATAGCGTGCCATCGACATGCAAGTTTTCTTTTCCTTTTCTTTGAAATCCATCTGCACTCTTGACTCTGTACTTCGAGGCTCAGAAAGTGAAAAGAAAACTTATGGACACTTTACCTACTCTGCCAATTCATTCCTTTACAGTAATATTCATTGTGCAGATTTACAAAATTGAGGGTTTCCAACTGAGGGTATAAATAATAGTTTGCATTTCCAAAAATCAGTCAGGTGCTAAGAGACCAGTTTTGTAAATTTCATGGTGTAAGCGTAACTTGTAGGTTAGTGGGATTCTCCTTTGGTGGTTCCCATGAAATTAGGAGGATCAAACCTCGACAAGCTGTACAGAAGAAAGCAATGAGACTGATCATCAGTGTCAGAATGATAAACTATGAGCAGCAAATTGATAAGCCAGAGCTCTTCAACCATGAAACTATCGTCTCGGGGGGATTTTTCCTTCAAGTATAAGCTACTTTACAAGATAATGCAAGTAAGCCCAACAAAAATACTCCTATCTGACAGGTAAAGTGGTCAAATGTTCAAGGCACTATAAGGCAAATTTAAGAGAGACATCAGGAAGTATTCCTTCACAGTTGTTGGATGGTTGAGGCTGGGAGATTTGATGCATTTCAAAAATAAGGAGATGATAATTTTTTTTAATCTTCGGTTCGGATACAAAACTGATGGGTGAGGATCAGCTATTTTTGGTATATACTAGCTGACTTTCCATTTCATGTCAGTTTTCTGTCTTTTCCAAAGTGATAATAGCTCAGAAGGTCCCCTCTGAAAGAGCTACACAGCATTTTTTTTAAAAGATAAATTTCCTCAGATGGGCAGAAAATTATGTTAGCATTCTAGAAGACTAAGATCAAAATGGGCAGAGAAGTCCTCTGCATCTGTGACTTACAAATTTTAAGCTCTATATTATTGCATACTGTTCCCACACAAACGAATGCCAAATGTCCAGCTTTCCCACCAGCATTCAGTAAGTCGTAAATCAGGAGTGAGAGTTTCCAGGTCATGGTGCCTTCCGTGATTACATCCAGCAATTCACTCACATTTGATGCCCATGACTCCAGCCTCACCTTTTCCAGAAGTGTTTGTTGCCTCTGGTCCAGGAATGCACTTCAGCGCACATAGAAACAAGATTCGGCCCTTCGAACCTGGTCCATTGTTCAATTTGACCTTGGCTGATCATCCAACTCAGTACCCCATTCCTGCTTTCTCCCATACCCTTTAGCCTCAAGAACTATATCTAACTCTTTCTTGAAAATGTTCAATGTTTCAACCTCATTCGCTTCCTGTGACAGAGAATTCCATCCAGGCTCATCACTCTCTGAGTGAACAAATTTCTCCTCATCTCAGTCCTAAATGGACTACCCCATATCCTTAAGCTGTGACGTCTGGTTCTGGAATCCCTGGTCATCAGGAACATTGTCCCTGTGTTTACCCTGTATAGCCCTGTTGGAATTGAAATGCTGCCTGCAGTTAAGAAAATAAATGCAATGTTAGCATTCATTTCAAGAGTTTTCATGGAATCCCTACAGTGTGGAAGCAGGCCATTCAGCCCAAAAAGTCCACACTGACCCGCAAAGAGCATCCCACGCAAACCTACCCCCTACCCTATCCCTGTAAATGTGCATTTCCCATAACTGCGTATCTCTTGACACTCAGAGCAATTTAGCACGGCCACTCCACTAACCTGCACATCTTTGGAGTGTGAGAGGAAACTAAAGCACCAAGAGGAAACCCACACAGAAAAAGGGACAATGTTCAAATTCCACACAGACAGTTGCCCAAGGATAGAATTGAATGTGGGTCCCTGGTGATGTGAGGCAATAGTGCTAATCACTGAGCCACTCTGCCACCCATCGGATGGGGATGGCTAGCACGAGGGGACATAGCTTTAAATTGAGGGGTGATAGATATAGGACAGATGACAGAGGTAGGTTCTTTACTCAGAGAGTAGTAAGGGCGTGGAATGCCCTGCCTGCAAAAATAGTAGACTCGCCAACTTTAAGGGCATTTAAATGGTCATTGGATAAACATATGGATGATAATGGAATAGTTTAGGTTAGATGGGCTTCAGATTGGTTTCACAGGTTGGCGCAACATCGAGGGCCGAAGGGCCTGTACTGCGCTGTAATTTTCTATGTTCTATGTTCTATGTTCATAGTTCTGGAATACAAGCACAGGATGTACTGCTGAGGCTGCACTTGGAATATTGTGAGCAGTTTTTGGCCTTGTATTGAAGGAAAGAAGTGCTGGTCTTGGAGGGAGTCCAGGGGGTTCACATGAATGATCCCAGAGATGAAGGTCTTGTTGTGTGAGGAGTGGTTGAGGACTGTGGGTCCGTACTTAATGGAGTTTAGAAGGATGAAGCAGGATCTGGATAGAATGGATGTGGAGAAGATGTTTCCACTAGTAGGAGAGAATAGGACCCAAAGTCACAGTGAAAGGACGACCCATGAAATGAGGAGCAATTTTTTTTCAGCCAGAGAGTGAACCTGTTGAACTCTTTGCTGCAGAAGGCTGTTGAGGCCAAGTCATTGACTGTATTTAAGACAGAGATAGATACATTTTTGATTAATAAGGGGATCAAAGGTTGCAGGGAGAAGACAGGCGAATGGGACTGAGAAACATATCAGCCATGATTGAATGGTAGAGTGACTTGATGGGCTGAATGGCCTCATTCTGCTCCTCTGTCCTATGATTTTATGTGCCTGTGGCTTGCTGACCACATTATGGTTGTTTACCTCTTGAATCACCTCCATTCATACATGCTTTTACACACTGGCCATCCATCTGACACTCTCTGGAAACAGAAAGGTTTTTTTGGGCGGCCATCACTTCTACCAGAATTTCCAGGGAACTAACTGTGGGGCCATTTTTATCCAAGTGTATGCCACACTGCTGTCTCTCTGCATTCTGGCCATCAACCAGGCTGCTGGCATCAACTTTCTTGATGGCTTGAGTGTTCTTTAAATCAAGTCCACCATGACTCCATACAAAATCCCCAGCATGTTCACTGCCCCTAATTGGACAGCAAATGTGTCAGTGTGCCACATGCTGGTTTTGGAACAATTTACCACTTACAGGATAGCTGCTGAAATCCCTGGCGCCCATGCCATCTTTAAAATACAGGCAAGCACTGGCAATCCAGTGTTGTCTCTCACCAGCAACATAATTGCACAGCAGCGACAAAATCTTTCTGCACATATCACATAGCTGGTATGGCTAACATTCCCTCACCCACAAAATGCCATTCTCACTCCTCACTCACCGTGTAACTACCAGGTCACATGGATTACAGACCTGTCTTTGTCAGAGCTACTCTGTTGCCAATGCCCAACGGAAACCCACGACTGACATTGCTCAGTAGGAGAACTTCACACATCGACCAACAGTTGGACAAATCTAAAGATCAGTTTTTATTGACAGCCAGCAAAAGTGAGCACAAACAGAGTGAGTAGATGCTCAGCTCTCCCCAAAAATACAAGCCAAATGCTGGTATCATGACTAATGACTATTCTATATTGCATGATGAGCTGCTGCATCCAGCTCTCAGCCAATGGAAATGGATATCAAGCAGGTTTTGTCTGCTTTGTAGCTCTGTCATGGACAAGGCAAGCTCCCTCCTTCCTAATGACTTTATCCTCCTCCTCTTCAGAACTCTATTCCTCTTCTCCCAGCTCCTCAGCATGCAGTACTTTGTCTGGTTCCCTGTTTGAATTGCACTCACAGTGGGTAATCGAATAGGAAGCTATATATTATGAGGTGAAATGTGAAGCTATTAAGGTCATTAGCAACCAATGATTCCCCCCTTAGTACCATCGCTTCCTAGTGAGAACCTCACCTTAACAGCCAAAACAGCATCCTAGGGTGATACAGCACTCTCTGCCTGGACTATATGGGAGGGCACAACAGGCTGGTTGATGCAGTTACCTTCAGCAGCCTTATTCTCTTCTCCAGCATGGTCCTGGTCGAGGCATGGGCAGTATTGTACCTGTGTCCTGCATCAGTCAGAGGGCTGCAAAAAGATGTCATTGGCCATGGTCACAGTAGATATTGGCTGTTTTTTTTCCCCCTTTATTCAATCATGGAATGAGGGTATCACTGGCCAGGCAGTATTTCTTACCCATCTTAACTGTCTATCATTGTCATTAGATTCTTATTTCCTGGATTTTCATTTTCATTGAAATCAAATTCCACCAGCTGCCAGGGCAGGATTTGAACCTGCATCCCCAGAACATTATCTGGGTTACCAGCCCAGCAATAATAACACGAGGCCATCACCTTCCCTTGTGCCCTAGTAACCAGCTTTGTAAAGCCCTTGAACTCTCAAATGTATTGGGCACATGACAGTGCTCCAGGATGTAGGAATTGAGATAGCTGATTCCTAAGTTTCATCAGTTATGGATCACTTTGCACCCGCATTCACCTCCTTTTATGTCATGGCTGGCAGCATGTCCATTTTTGAGATCCCAATGTTTAATACGCAAGGACCAATACACGGTGTAAAATTGACTTTGATCAGCATTTGAACTGTGAGCTTATTCACTCTGCAAAGATTGCAACTGGATGATGAAGTGATTGTAAGTTGAATGTAGCTGCAGTTTGCAAAGAAATGCTTCATGTGCTTGCCCCTTCAATATCCCAGTGTCAGGCAAACATAGAAGCTGTGCTTTTGCCCGTCAAACTGACATTGATTCCACCCACCCTGAGTGTCGTCCAAATCATTTTTCAGTTGCATTTAAAGAATGGTAAGTGATGGCAGGGAACGCAGGTCATGATGGGTACTGTCAGCATCAGGCTCTGCCTGGCCACCAATACACCCCTGCCAACCATCTCAGCACTCAGAGTGGGTAATAGAATAGGAAGCTATGTATTATGAGGTGAAATTTGGAGTTATTAAGGTCATTAGCAACCAATGATCCCCCTTAGTATCGTCACTTCCTAGTGAGAACCTCACCTTAACACCCAGAACTTAATTAAACAAAGCACCAAGTTGCTCCTGATATTAAGATAGGTGTCTCTGGGCTTCTCATGTGATTCTGCCATATTGTTCAAGCCCCTATAAGAATCTATCTGTAGAGTGGGCTTCAGACATGGAAATGGAGTTTGGACACTAACCCTGCAATGAAAATTCCCACCCATTTTAGATAGGAAATCTAAAATATAGAACAAATATGGAGCAACAAAATGCCAGAGTATATGTTGCCAAATTTAATTTTCTCATCTACAAAGGTTAGTAATGTAGTCAATCAAACATTACATTTTCACATTCATTTTTAAATATAAAATGGAAGAATGGAAAAGTGAAAATAACCTTAAGGTGTGAACCCATTCTTGCTCAAGAGGCTTATATATTTATCATGTTATCAATTTTAATATTGATTTCCTTGGAACAATTGATATTCAAGTTAATATTGTCACTTTAACTCTGAACTGCTATTTTCCATATCAATTTACATTATGAAAAAAGTAGTTTACATAGAAGGTTAGTAGAAGAATGTTCTTAAAGAGCAAATCCAACTATTAGTCCAAAATATAGAATACTAGAGTTTCCTTTGACTCAAATTTCTCCACTTAATTTTAGTGATTTATTACCCTGATCATGAAAAATTGTAACATTTTCTTCTTGAAAACCTGGCTGCTATCAGCAATGAAGGTGTTTTGGATGGGTACTTGTAAATTTGTACACTTAAAAATATTGTGGAATATATAATGCCTATTTTCTAAATTACAAGCAACATTCGAATACATTGAGGCATGCATTCAAGAGCTTGAAGAACATCTGGGACATTCCAATTAGAAATAGAGGACACAGAGGTGCCATGCCATGTGTCATTTAACATCAAGGCAAAGCAGTGAACTAGCATGAATGGAAACATCGGATTAATGTTATGTATAAACAAATATTCTAGTTGTTTTCCAAATCTATATGCATAAAAGTATAGCTGGCTTTGCAAAATGTCTTTGTTTAATTAAGTAAAATGAGGTATAAACAGAAAAGAACAATGATTTTCCAAATATGAATTTTTTTTTATATGCAGAATTGAGGAAGTTTTATTCACTTCTGCAACAATTTTATAGAGATAACCAAAGGGCATAATACAATGGAAAGTACTGAGATTATAGGATGGGGATGTTTTCTTCCATCTCCTATGAATGGATTATTGACTAATATCTGCTATAAGCTCAAGGATTCCCGTAACTAAATTGACTGCACTTCCTTTCATGTCCTCCCATTCTGCTTTCTGTAAAGATTCCAGTTTGTTCACCAATTTTCAGTTTGTCAATTCATTTGCAGCAGTTCTAACTGTGCCACATTCCCTATGGTGTTTTCAGTATGTTTTCCTTCATTCTCAATCAAGGATTTCCCACGTTGGCTGGGGTCTTTTGACCCTTTCCCATACTTACACCCTAACCACTAGAACAATGGTTGGAATCCCCTTTGTTTTTGCCTTCTACAGATAAGCTTCCATGGTCAATGGACTGTCCTTCAACATTTTTGCTATTTCCAGTGTGATGGCATCACCTAACACACCATCCTGTTTCATCTCAACATTTGCAAGGAAGTGTTCCCTCTCTGTCACACTGTAGATGGAATTTAATACCTTCACCCAAGGTGGGTTTGGAGGGGGGAGGCGTGAATTGGACTCAAGCATGCAGAGTTGATTCTGTCACCTTCCTGCCTTTCTGCAGTTAGATCCTTGTGAGAACGCCTATGAAAAGCATTCCCACTCTTACGTCTATTGATACTCTTGTATTTTAAATCAACCTGTTAAGGCATTTTATAGCATATCTCTGGAACAGGTGGGACTTGAACTTCGGCCTTCTGGCTCTGAGGTAAAGAATACTGTGCATTATATATGTTTATAAAAGTCTAGAACTTTTCCTCAATAATATTCAATTCTTATCCCCATTTTTATATGCGTTTCATGGTTGAGTTCTGTTGCAGATGGACCTAAGAGGAGATGGTCCTATCAAACTATGGGAATACTGGGCATCCCTTCCTACCTGGCAGCCATTTTGCCTTTCTGTTGAAATACAGCTAATATACTGGACTGGCAAAGTCAGAAAGAATAACATTTCCTCGTTTTCCCTGTTGAAGCTGGTGAATATCTTCTTGCAAGATGTTCTGCATGTATGTTGGAGTGGGTTAGGGGTGGTAGCTATTATATCTTCTGCTAACACAAAGCGTGTGGATGGATTGTGCTGTACTGGTAAAGTCTCTGGACTTATAAACCAGTGGTCCTGACTCTGGACAACATTAGTTTAAATCACACTAATACAGCTAGTGAAATGTAAATTCAATTAACTATGCCTGGATTTAAGTAATGAGAACCCAAGTGGTTCACCTGTGACCTTCGCTGGTCTGCCCTCCAAATGATTCCAGATACGCAGTAATGCCACTTAAATGAGTTTATAAAACTGAATGCCAACTCAATAAGAAGAGGCCTTTTTATTTTGATTCTCAGTTAAGATAGAGTATTGATGCAGGTCATCTCCACCGGACCAGAGATTCAAAAGTGCTCCTGTAAAAGCCATCATACACCAGGTGCATTGCTATTCCCTCTCCTCATAACACCACCGGGAACTGAATTCAAGCCCACAGGCCAGTCAGGAAAAGAAGCACAATACTGAACTGCACATTAAGTACACGCTACAGAATTAAAAGCATTGCATTGAATCATAATGGTTTCAGTCATGAGTGGTTAAACCTCTCTTAAAAGGACAGGCTTACCCAAATTCAAAGAGAACAAATTAGGCAAAAACTCTGATTTCCCAGGATGATTTAAATTGCTTTGACCCCAGAGCTGGTAAACGTTAACAAATGTTTTACATTTTTGTGAAAATGGCATCATCTACAGACAAGGAAGGAATGGAACAGCAAACAATTTGCAATGCACTTGGTGAACTGGATAACATTCAGGAGGAGTGATCATTTTTCCCCTATAGTTTGGCCACAATCCAACACGCACAGGCAACGAGGATTGTTTCAAAGGCTTGATAGCAGACTTTGTTTACTGTCGAGTTTTCCCATTGCGTAGAACTTTCTTTCAGATGAACAATGTGAGGAAAATTAGGATCAGTGAGATAACAGCGTCCAAAGAAAAAAACAACTATAATGCCATGACTTTGTTGAAATTTTGTTTTGGAATGACATTGTTCATCCTGTTTGGATTGGCTTACTTAAACTTTCCTGAAATGGAAAAGAATGCTTCATGTGGATCTAAAATATCAGCCGTATTTTGCCCCCACATCAGCATGCTTCTCACAACCAGTGGATATTGATCACTGGATGCAGGTAGAACAGTAACAATGGCCACCAGCCGCGAAAGTAGTTGACAGACATAGTATTGTTAGCAATGAAATTTCATGGCATCAACCATTATCGACCTTTTGAAAGGCTGAAATTAAAGTAGTAATTTTTTAACAATCTGTGAAATCCATGTGGCAAAATACTTACTTGCTGGTTTGAGAACTACTTTCAATGTTTACTGTTGATTGTAAAAGGCTCAGTAGGTCTGGCAGCATCAGTGATGAAAAAGAATCAGAGTTAACATTTCAGGTCCGGTGACCCTTCCTTAGAACTCTGAGATGCTGACTCTGATTTTTTTTGCAGATGCTGCCAGGCCTGCTGAGCTTGTCCAGCAACTTCTGTTTTTGTTCCTGATTTGCAGCATCCGCAGTCTTTTCAGTTTTTATAAGGTAAAGGATACATTGGTAGAAGGCATTTGTTCACTAAGTATTCTGAGCACAGAAAAAGTCGGACTGTTGGCATGTCATTCTCCATCCTCCTGACCACACTTTAATTTTATTTGAGAGGCGTCCTTTGAATTTTTTTTTGTAAATGTGCTTGTCTAATTGGATTCTTTAGTTAATTTAATTATTAATTTCTTATTGGTTTTCAAAATAGTACATAGAATTTTCTGGCACTGGCCCTTGGTAAGGGAAAAGGTAATCATATGTATTGTTGCATTCTGTAAATAAATTTAATATTACATAACATATTAATGTCTGTTATCGTACTTCATCATCTGGCTTTGAAATGAATTAGCACCACATACATAACGAGGACCTTACTGCTCAGACCCAATACACATTTAAATAAAAAAAAGTCTCTGGACTCCAATTATTAACTATGCTTTCTCTCCACACATGTTGCCAGACCTGCTGGTTTCTGTTTGTTTCATATATTTTAAATGTTTTTAGTTCTGTTGGCATTTATAGTTCTTCAAGTTCGCATCAATATATCTGCAAGTTTTTATTCAGCTTTATTAGATGTGTTTTGCCTTGAGGAGATTGAAATAATATGCATGCACATTTTGTATTTTTATGACTGTTCGTGCTCTTTTTCAATGACTTATAATACAGAACATAGTCATGAAGAAGACAGTTCATTTACTGTTAAGCCTTTGTACTGTGTTTAATCTTTTATACCAACATGCAGCTGTCATTATTATCACATGCTATTTCTGTTACTTTATCAGTGGTCTGATGTCCTTTTACTGAAATGTCACCATCAGGTAAACCTTTATATTGACATTCTGGATTTCTACAACCTGGTATCACAAGCAATGTCACACATTCATTAGTATCTGCTCCCTGCAGAACAAAACTTGTCAAGGCACATCCAAATCTTGATGAACTTATCAAACCAGCTATTCTTAACTTCCACTTGTATTCAGATTTGACACATCTGTAAATGCTAAATAGATGGGTTTATCATAGAGTCCCTACTGTGCAGAAACAGGCCATTTGGCCCAACAAGTCCACACTGGCCCTCTGAAGAGCATCCCACCCAGACTCATTCACCTACCCACTGCATTTCCCCACATCTAACCCACCTAAGCTAAACACAATGGGCAATTTAGCATGGCTAATCCACCTAGCCTGCACATCTTTGGACCACGGGAGGAAACCCGCACAGACATGGGGAGAATGTGCAAACTCCACACAATACAATCGCCCAAAGGTGTAACGAACCCGCATCCCTGGCGCTGTGAGGCAGCAGTGCTAACCACTGAGCCACTGAAAGGGGCATACAGGGTTATGGAACCAATGTATGGGTGGAATTAAAATGAAGACAACAGGAGCCACCTGAATGATGGGAAGATGTGAGATCTGAGCAGCCTGTTTCAATTCCTATGGGAGGAATTTTCTCATTTTCAGTTACCGTGTTTTTAAGTGCAACTTGTGGTCCCAGTCCGTCATGTCTCAAACTGACTTTATTCATGCAATCCTCTGCTATTCCTTCCAGTAATTATGCAGTTGAGCTCTTGAGAGCACTTTGCTTGGAGAATTGTATGGCAGTGTTTGCCTCTGCTGGGACCATCTGCCTTCCATGCCCTTGGCTCCATATTCAAAGCCCAACTACACGACACTTCACACATTGCAAGCCAGAACTAGCTCTTCACACTGTTTTGTTTGAAGCTCACCTTTCCACACATGGTCCAAAGGAGAGGAAAACTCACCTTTACTTTACAGACAGGAACCCAGAGCTGTTGGTGGTTGGGGTGTTGGAGACAGGGGCAGTTATAGAGTCATAGAATCATACAGCATGGGAACAAACACTTTAGTCCAAAACATCCGCACTAACCAGTCATTCCAATCTGACCTAGTCCCATTTGCTAGCAATTTTCCCATATCCCTCTAAACCCTTCCTATTCATATGCCCACTCAGTTGCCTTTTAAATGTTGCAATTGTACCAGCCTCCATCACTTTCTCTAGCAGCTTGTATCATACATGCAGCACCCTCTGTATGAAAATGTTGCCCTACAGGTCCTTTCTAAATCTATACCATCTCACCTTAAACCTATGTCCTCCAATTTTGGACTCACCTACCCTAGGTAAAAGATGTTGGCTATTCACCTTATCCATGCCCCTCATGATTTTATAAACCTCTATAAGGTCACCTCTCAATCTCTGACACCCACGGAAAACAATCTCCAGCCTGTTCAAACTCTCCCTTTGGCTCAAACCCTCCAGTCCTGGTAACATCCTTAATAATCTTTTCTGCACCCTCTCAAGTTTAACAACATCTTTCCTTTAGAAGGACGACCAGAATTGTACGCAGTATTCCAAAAGTGGCTTCACCAATGTCCTGTACATCTGCAATATGATGTCCCAACTCCTACACTCAATGTACAGACCAATGAAGGCAAGTGTACCAAATGCCTTCTTCACCACCCTGTACACCTTCCATTCCACTTTCAAGGAACTGTGCACCTGCATCCCTAGGTCTCTTTGTTTGGTAATCCTCCCGAGGGCCTAACCATTAACCATATAAATCTACCACCACAGTTGACCATGCCACTAGACCAAGCCAATCTGGACACAAATTGCAGCCTGGGTTAGTGCCATGGCCCAGGTGGAGCACGATGCACAGTAGTGCACAAAGAAGGTCAGTGATCTTCTGCACCCTACAAGGGTAAGTGCTATCATCTTTTCTCTGCTACTTCACACTCAAAGGGCCAGCGCTCTCTCTAACTCTGCCCCTGCGCGTACGTTCCCTTACCAAGGTACATGCAAACCATTGATGTCCATCAGTTTCAAAGCAGAGTGTTGAAGGGCTGGAATGGTGCGTGGGTTGATCCAACAGCTGGCATGATGATGCTGATGGTTTCCTCATGCTGTCTTGCATGGATGAAGAGTCAAAGAGGATGGTGGCCATGGGACAAGCAGCGATTTATCAGGAAGGAGGATTTGGATGATGATGATGGGAACAAGTATTTGGCAAGCTCAGCTATCAGGGATTCTCTCTGATTCACATGTCATAAGACACCCAGTCTAGTTTCTCAGCCAAGAAGAGGAGAATCAGCAGTGGCTTATAGATAAGGTGAGTTGAAACTTTAATGAGATTCAGATGTAAATAAGGTAGGCTCAATTTAATGAGAGACAACAAGGTGCAGGGCTGGATGAACACAGCAGGCCAAGCAGCATCCTAGGAGCAGAGAGGCTCCATCCCCGCCTCTTCGACATGTTTGTTTCCTCTCCTCTATCCCTCTTCTATCCGCCTCCCACTCTCTCCCTATTTATTTCAGAACTCCCTTCCCCTCCCCCTTTTCTGATAAAAAAAAGCCTCTCTGCTCCTATGATGCTGCTTGGCCTGCTGTGTTCATCCAGCCCTGCACCTTGTTGTCTCGGATTCTCCAGCATCTGCAGTTCCTACTATCTCAGGCTCAATTTAATGGCAAGATTCTGAAGATGCCATTTAAGACCTGAAAGGGGAATTGGGAAAATTTTGCTCTTCTGTCCTACATTCTGAAACCGTACTGCTTCTCTGCAACAATTTTCTGAAAGTCATTTTCCAATTTGTTTTTGTGCTTCTGAGGTTGTTGTTGACAACTCTGTTTTCCAATTCTCTGAAGAAGAGGAATAAACTGCCTGTCTTTTGTGATATTTAACATAGATCTAATTAGGGTTCAAATTTGCAGCAAATTAAATAGTCAATCAGAATTCAGCAAAGTTAACAAATTTTCACACTTTAAAAAATCCTTTAGCTGATGTATACTGGTCTACATATAATGCAGAGTATTCAGATAAGTTGTGTGACAACCAGGAGCAGACATTTGTCAGAAACATTTCTGTAAATCACTTTTAACAGACCAATGTTTGGATGACTGATGGATAATGTGTTCTGAAGAGATTTAGTTGTGTTTGGTTAAGCAGGATTACATCTATGAAATGCTATTTACAATAAGCATAGAAGGAGATCAGGGATAGGATAAACAGAATGTCCACAACATCTGAAGTGCAAAGGAGATCAATTTAACAATCATAGTTTGAAGAGCACAAAGGTAAATTATCATAAATGCAGTAAATATGCCTTTAAGTCAATTAAAAAATCCATGACTGTTGACAATTTACAGTGTCTAGACAATTGACTGCTTCTACAATCAACATTCTACATTCACTATCAGCATTTCCAAATATGGCATGACAGACTAAATGAATGCAGCTACCGCTTAGATTTTACAGATTTCTTTCTCGTAGGGATTGTCAATGAAAGTGAGAGTCTCAGTGGGAAAAGCAAATGTGCAAACCCGTTTTCAGGGGCCCTTTGCTTCTGGCATGCCCCATGAGAAGCTCCTCGCGATCATTTGATGAGGCGCCATGACAAAAGTTATTTGCAGAAATTAAAAGCTCATGCTGTCAGGGGCAATTTATTGGCTTGGATAGAAAATTAGCTAGCTAAGGGAAAACACAGAGTCGGGATAAATAGTTCATTTTCAGGTTGGCTGTAAATAATGAATGATGTGCCTGAGGGATCAATGCTGAGCCCTCAACTTTTTTTATAATTGTTATTAATGAACCGGATGAGGGGACTGAAGATATGTTTGCTGAATTTTTTGATGACACCAAGTTAGGTAGCAAAGTAAGGACAAAAGAAGGCTATAACTGTATATTGATAAGTTAAGTGAGCGAGCAAAGGTCAGGCAAATGGTGTATCATGAGGAAAACTGTGAAATTGTCTATTTTGGCAGAATGAATTAAAAAAAGAAGCATACGTTATTATGAAGGGAGATTATGCTTCAGTCATTTTGGTTATCTAAGTGTGTTGGAAGCTGTTCAGAAAAAATTCACAAGACTAATGTGTGGAAAGGGCAGGTTGTCTTACGAGAAAATATTGGACAATTTAGGTTTATATCCACTGGAATTTAGAAGATTAAAAGTTCCTTCCAGAGTTTTGCTGATGCTACAGAGTAAAGTGATAGGTCTGGTTTGGATTTGTACTGCTTTTAATGCACATTCCTGGGCAATTTTCCACATTGATGGATAGCCGGCCACACATACTGGACCATCAGGTTACAATTTGTGGTTGAATACAGTTCTGCTGCTGATAGCCAGCAGTGCCTCATGAATGCCTAGTCTTGAACTGCTGGATCTGTTTGAAGTCTGTCCCGTTTAGCACAGTGTAGTGCAACACAATACAATGGAGGTTGTGCTCAATGTGAAGGTGTGACTTTGTTTCCACAACGGCAATCATCTCTCACACTGATCCTGTCATGGACTGATCCATCAGAAATAATTATATTAGTGAGGAAAAAGTAAACTAGCTTGTTTCTCTCTGGTCAGTGCACATTTTATCCATTTCAAATCTTTCTGTTTATCTCAATGCAGTGGATAAAGCAATGGAAATCCAAAGAAACATTAAAATGAGAAAAATATTTTGCCATCACATTTTATCAACTGAGTCAATCAAACGCCTTCTGAAAGAGATCATTCACTTTTTTTTCTCAACAGTGATATTTGTAATAACTTGAATAAAACTTCTAACACAGTATTAAAAAAGTACATATTCCATAATAGTCTGATTAAATGCATCCAATGAAACAATCTTTTATGTCCTCTATTATCTTTGATAATGCTTTCACTTCAAGGACTCGGCCTTTCTCTGAATCCCTGGATTTGATGAGAGGCTTATATATTACAGCAATTAGAGAAGATTTCCAACCACATTTGTACATACTGGGCATGTGCATTTTGAGGCTTTTATCCATTTGGCCTGGAAGGGATTTTTGATTTAATTTGTTTTACGTTGATGATATCAGTTCATGTTCAGCTAACAAAATATTAACTCCCAGAGGTGCAAAAACCAGTTCAAATGTTGGCGAGGAGAAATACCAGATTCAACAGCTATCACATGTACTTCCATTGGGTAGTGGCATTTATTTTTGAAACAATGAACAGAAAAATCCTCATTTGCAGCAATAGATCTTGATGCGTAATGATGAAAAACTGATAATAGCAAGTTAACAACACATTCTACATCTTTATTTCTATGTTAATAGACTCAGTTCCACCAATTTTATGAAACCACACAATATCAAGTTAGACCCATTATGACCAACAGGAGGGCGTAACTGAGCAACATTGGTGTGCTACAGGATAAGCTATAGAATTATGTTACTGTAAAGAAGGATGAACAATCACATCACTATGTTAAAACACAACAATCACAAAGGTACAAAAAGAGATGGACAATCACAACACTGCAATAAAAAGATATAAATGGGACCAAAAAAACAGACAGATAATCACTGGGCTGCAGACAGAAATCGAAAATCACATCGCTCCAGGAACAGACCATTACAGCCATACAAGAGAGCTGGAAAATCACACCCTTACACAAAAAAGATGGACTATCACAATACTACATTGTAGAGGTGGAAAGTTAATCCCATGCAAGTAGCAAGGAGTCATGTGATTTATTCTGTTAAAATATTCAAATTCTGGAGAATTCTCGGATCTTTGAGGTGAAGATTAGATCTGCACCACTGGCAGCATCTTAGAAGCCACAGCCTTCAGTGCCCTCATCAATGGCGTGAGCCTTTGACCTTTTACTTATAAATTCTGTGTCTGATACTAACTCTCTCACTAACACCTGAAGAAGGACTGAGGCTCTGAAAGCTTGTATTTTCAAATAAACCTGTTGGACTATAAACTGGTATCGTGTAATTTCTTACATGTGATGTGTAAGACAAAGTCATAGCTTTAGGATGCAAAACTAGATTATCCTTTTATCCTGACATAAAGTCTCAAAGGAACCAATTTGGATTGATAGACTTAAAGATTTAAGGTGTATGAACTGATTCATTACTTTCTGGCTGTTGTTACTGTTATGAGGTAGATTCACCCTCCTTTTCCAAATGACAAAGTGCTATTCCCTGTCTGTTATCACTAGTTGGTGTTCTGAGTACATCAGTGGCAGCATATAGTTATTCCTCACTAACTCCTTTCTTTTGCAATCACATTGTGAATAAAAAATGCAAATTTCTCCTTATTTACTGCAATATTAAATATTGTGACTAAATAAATATTGCTGTATCAACAACAGCATAAACTTCCTTTTGAAGGGTATACATTTGTGTTGTATGTTTTATTAAATAATGATCTCTTCACGTATGGTAAGTACAAAGGGTTTGCAATTCAGGATTAGTGGATATTAAATATAAAGCTAAACAAATGGTATAACCAGACGCTGGATGAGTTTGCCCAATTTGTTATGGTTCCAGATGAGATGCCTCAACTGTTTTAGCTTTCGGGTGCAACCCTTTGGTTGGTTGCAACAAGGTTAATTTTAAAAGATCCCCTTGCTTTGAGGATACCTTTTT
This sequence comes from Rhincodon typus, assembly GCF_021869965.1. Classification (NCBI taxonomy): domain Eukaryota; kingdom Metazoa; phylum Chordata; class Chondrichthyes; order Orectolobiformes; family Rhincodontidae; genus Rhincodon; species Rhincodon typus. The sequence goes on along the minus strand of NC_063338.1, from coordinate 30,197,866 downwards.
GTCTGTCAAATGAATTTACCTTTTAAAAACAGTCAATTTAGCCAGCTTTCCTTGAATTAATAAAAAGAATGAGTTTATTAATTGTAGCATGCAAGGAAAAAATCCCAATGCAAAACATGTACACACAGATTAGAAAGAAGAGGTGACTTCAAAAAGATAAAGGTAAAATAGTTGGATCAGTCTTTGAATTGTTCACATAAAGCAGACAGTTAAACATTGGGGCCATTGCAATAGAGGCTACCATTAGTGTTGACTTTGGTCGTTGGACAGTAAGCTTCATGATCCTTAAGTTAACAGATTGGTTGAGATTCTATAGTTCTGATTCCTTTCAACCATTCTTCAGCTGTGACCTTCACAACACAGTAATCCTCAAACCCAGGCAGGTACATGCATGATGTGGAGTGCCAGTGTCGGACTGGGCTGGGCAAGGTCAGAAATCATACAGCACCAGGTTATAATCCAACAGGTTTATTTGAAAACACAAGGTTTCGGAGCGTAGCCCCTTTGTGAGAAAGAAGCACACAGAACACAAAATTTGTAAGTAAAAGATCAAAGAGTTACACAGCTGATGACAATATATTAAACAAACCTAAGATGCTGTTAAATCTTTAATCAGTTAGAAAGTTTTAATTAATTAATATGTATATGAAAATCCCCAAATTTCTTTCAAGTCACTGGCTTGAGAGAACAAAAGGCTTTATCAGTGTAAAGAAGATGTGACATTTTAGGTCAGCCAATGCATGTTAGGTGTGAGACTTTGTTTAGAATCAGTGTGTGTTTTGGTTTGGAGTCAGACTGGTTTTATTTCTAAAGTAGTAATTTATAAAACACCATATTGACTGACTGTCTATAAATTGTGTGTTTTTTGAACAAAATAGAATGTATTTGCAAGTAAAAATTCACCCCATATATTTATGTGTGTGTGCATGTGTGTGTGAGAGAGAGGGAAAGAGAGTGTGTGTGTGTGTGTGTGTGTGTGTGTGTGTGTGTGTGTGTGTGTG
>NC_063338.1:30190234-30196855 GCF_021869965.1 Rhincodon typus | reverse complement strand
GTGTGTGTGTGTGTGTGTGTGTGTGTGTGTGTGTGTGTGTGTGTGTGAGAGAGAGAGAGTAGAGTGCAGTGGGGCCACCTGTAGTTTGACATGAACCCAAGATCCCGGTTGAGGACATCCTTATGGGTACCAAACTTGGCTATCAGCCTCTTTTTGATAACTCTCCATCGTTGTGTATCCCAAAGTCCACCTTGGACAACGTTTACCCGAAGATCGGAGGCCGAATGTCTTTGGCCACTGAAGTTCTCCCCCACTGGGAGGGAACGTCCCTGTCTGGCGATAGTTGCACAGCGTCCATTCATCCATTGTCACAGTCTCTGCATGGTCTCACCAATATACCATGCCTCGGGGCATCTTTGCCTACGGTGTATGAGGTAGACAATATTGGCCGAGTCACATGAGTATCTGCCATGCACATGGTGAGTGGTGTTCCCAGTGTGAAGGTAGTATCCATGTCAACCATTCAGTTCCCCCTAGCACACTCCAGTAGACTTGAAACTGGCTTTTTAACCCATGTCCTTGTGTATTCTTCAAACGGAAAAACACAAAATGTGTCTGCAATTCGAGACATAATCAGCAGGAGTTGACTTGCTGCTGAGCAGAGGGGTCATCAGCTCCTTGTTTTTTAAAGTCACTCTCCTGTGTTGCAAGTTTATTTGACACTTTTACATGTCACATTCCACTGGTCCCAGAGAATTTTGACAGTCACTAAATTTACACCTGCAGGTAATTTGTCTCGTTCACAGTCCTCTTTTAGCTAACACATTTTCAAAATTAGGAACTAAAAGCATCTGTAGCATTTTGGAATTCTACCATGTCATCATAACAGAATAACAACACAATATAAAATATGGAATTTAGCTTTTCACTATTTGTATTGTCGTATTTGGTAATAACAAACCTGATGACCCAATGAATTTCCTAGAGATTTTACCATAGTAATGTTGTAGCTGCAGTGTTGAGCTTGTTTATAATTCATGGTTAAGTGAATGGCACCATTATTCTGAGCACACACTAAGCAGCAGGAGGGTCTTCAATTAATCCTATTTAAAGGCATTATCAACAATTTACACATGAGATTTCTTCTGTTGCTATGATTCCAGATGTGTTTGTTGTTGTCAGCAGTTGTGTCAACATGAAAAAATATTCAACAGGGACCGAACTGGTAAGTGTGGTGTGAACATCACTCTGATTTTAAGGTTTCCCTATAAACCAGTTGCAATCAAACTAGGCTTGTGAGCAGGTACTCCCTACGGAATGCAACATGACCACATGAATGAGGAGACATCAAAGGGATTCAGATATGTTAATTAATAAGGTAGGACATTAGCAGTGAGTGGGATAATGTGAATTTGTCCAGTTTGGCAGGAAGAATCAAAACGCAGTTTGTGTATAAATGTAGAAGGATGTCAACACTCTGAAGTACAGAAAACTTTGAGCTCCCAGTACATGAATCATAGAACATAAGTGTGCAGGTGCAGCAAGTGATTCCGGAGGTAAATGGAATGCCCTTGTTTATGCCAGGGAGTGGAACATAAAACAAAGAAAATTTTGATTTTCTGCATTTTTCCTGGGCATTGATGAGACTACGTCTGGAGGACGTGCAAACTTTTAGTCTCCTCACTTGAGAAACAATGTAATTGCAGTTCATAGAAGGTTCATTGACCAACTCCTGGGATGGGGATAACCTTCCATCGCAAACCTGCAGTCCAGCCAACTAAGCTAAACAACACCCCCAACACGTAAAATACTGAAGGATACTGTCATTAAAACAGCACAAAAGTCGGAAGATCAAATTCAGATGCGAATTATACAATAAATGGCAGAACCGTTCGGAGCATTGACATAGAGAGAGAACTGAACGTACAGGTCGACAATCCCTAAAAGTCGCAACAGAGGTGAATAAGGTAGTCAAGAAGGTATATAGCATGCTTGCCTTCATCAGCCAGGGCATCAAATATAAAAGGTGGCAAGTTATGTTCCACCTCTCTAAAACTTTAGTTAGGCCACATTTGGAATATTTCACGCAGTTCTGATCACCACAATACCAAAAGGATGTGAATGTTGTGGAGAGAGTGTAGAGAAGGTTTATAAGGATGTTGCCTGGTCTGGAGGGTTTTAGTTATCGGAGAGGTTGGAAAAACTCGGATTGTTTTCTCTAGAAAGCTGGAGGCCAAGGGGCAACCTGATAGAAGCCTACAAAATTATGATAGGCATAGATAGGGTTGATAGTCAGAATTTTTTTCCCAGGGTGGAAAGGTCAACTACAAGAGGACACAGGTTCAAGTTGAGAGGGGAAAAGTTTAGGAAAGAAGTGCGAGGAAAGTTAATCACACAGAGGGTGTTGGGTGCCTGCCATGCACTTCCAGTTGCAATAGTGAAAGCAGGCACATTAACAATGTTTTAAGGCAAATCTTGATAAACACATGAATGTGAGGTGAACAGAGGATAGAAACTACGGCATTAAGTATTGGGTCTAAATAATGTTGCCTAGTTCCTCCTTAAAACAATTTAGACAACTCCAACCTGAATATTCTGAATGAATTTGCCCAGGTATCTTATAGCACCAAAGCGGTCAAATTACTATAAACACAAGCCAGTACTTGTGCAAAACAGTCCCAATTTTCTTAAGAAACAAGTTACAATAGAGTTTACTACAAAACAATGCCGTCTCTAATCCTATTCAGCCGCTTAAGTTTACAATACTTCCCGAGTCTCTTGCAGATTTGCACAGCCACTCTCACTCTCTCTCTCTGTCTCTGTCTCTGTCTCTGTCTCTCTGTGGGACTGTGAACCTGCTTTCTCTTGCCAGATGGTCAGCGGGTCTCTACCTTTGGCCATGCTAGTCTCCTCAGAAGGTCCAAGAGGGTTCAAGAGAGTGGGGTCTGCAGGTGAACCCGGTTTTTATACCTTTTTGAATGGTTTCTGGAACTTTCTATAGTTCTGGCCAATCAGGGAGACACTCTTAATAGTTTTAAACATCTTCAATCATTTGGATGGGTTATTACTGTTTGTTTCTTTGTGTAGCAGGAGCCGGTGCCTTTCTGTCTGTGCCCTCCTTTGATTGGTGGATAATTTGTTGAGGGTATGCCTGTCCAGAGTAACAGTTGCCTTTTGCATTATGCTAATGTCATTTCACATGGCTGCTGTGTTTGTACTGTCTGGTTGTGTGGGTACTGTGGTTTCAGAGTTTTACTTGGTCAATGTACCCAGCATCCCTTGCTATTCGACAAAGCTGGCCATCTGTCTGTGTTTTAGCAGCCAAGAGGCTGCTACAATAAGGATTAGGAATCGGCACAGGCTTGGCTGGCCCAAAGGGCGCATTCCTGTGCTGTATTGCATTGTATTCTATAGAAACAAAGTTACTTTCAATCTACCACAGATGTCAGCGTACATTCTCAATCTTTGAAAGTTTTAAAATTCCCTCCAAAAACAGGGATTGACTTACATGCTAACTGTAAAAGTGAACTGGCAGGAAGTTCTGTTGCATGATTTAAAATGAAACAAAGATCATGTCTTAATCTCCCAAACATCCCATAACTCAGCCCATATCATCTGCTTCACCCCTTACGTGCAGCTACAAACTATTAATGAGTAAACCATACATTTGTGGGGTGAAAATTTGAGGCTGAATACTGATGTTGAGTATAGTATATTGTGGCTGGAAACTGAGGGTGATATGGGGTAGATTGCAGTTTACCTACTGGGTCCATGCAAAAATAAGGCTTTGGGACAGATGCATGGAATCATCCTATTCTCCAGTTAGACTTATTTAAGATAAATTCTTTTTTAGTGGTTAGACATTAACGTGCAGGTTGAGGTTCAGTGAGAGGTTAATTTCTCAGGAAATTGTTTCTTGACACAAACCTACTTCCTTCTGTTCATTATTTTTGAAGCTGATAAGTGGATGGGTAACCAGCTCACTTTAAGAAGGCGAGTGTAACATGAACTAGAATATTGAAGTTGTGGATGCAATTTAATTTCTGCTTTTGAGATGTAACTGGCATCAACTGGGTTTCTGAGCATTGAGAAACCTAGCAGTTTCCACAAGGTGAGGACTTGATGGATTCTGGTGAATGTCTTAACATTTACCTCCTGCAGCAATAGGCTATTTATAACTTCAAGATGGCACGTAAGCTGATTCACAATATCGACAGTTACTGGGTGAAAACATTGAGGTTTAAAGCAACTGCAAAATTGAGCTATACAATCAGCCTTACAGTAGCCACGCCTATGTGTGAATCGGTTCCCAGCTACAAGAAGGCACTAATATGTAATGATTTAATCTCTCTGTCTTTTCTTGTGCATCAAATTTTCGCTAACTGTTAACTAACTAAGGGTCCAGTTTTGTCATTGCAATCTGGAATAAAACTGTCATTCTACAGCAGAAAAAGTCAGAAGTCACACAACACCAGGTTATAGCCCAACAGGCTCATTTGAAATCACAAGCTTTTGGGGCATAGCCCCTTCGTCAGGTGAAGTGGGAGTGGAGCACAAAGAACACAGAATTTATGGGCAAATCAAGGACTGAGAGATCAAAAGATCATACAAATGGTGTGAGTGGAGTGTCGAATAATAAGTCTCTGGAGGTGATCTGAAGTGTGAGATGGTGTGAGTAAAGTGTCAACAGCTGAATAATAAGCGAAGGGATGACCAATAATCCAATTAAATGAGGTGGAGAGATAATTACAAAAAATTAAAAATAAGTTAGTGCTGCAGACAAACCAAATGGCTGGAATAATATGATGGGTACAAGAATTGCATGCCGAGGGTCTAACCAAAGTAATAAGTAATCCAAAACTGTACAAACTAATTAAAGTAGAGATATCATCACAATTTATCCAAGTATTGGTGACAAAACAGGATAGTAAGGAAGATTTTACAGATACAGAACGGTATGGAGGGGTCACATGAAGCACAACATGAGCCCAAGATCACGGTTGAGGCCAGCTTCATGGGTACAGAACTTGGTTATCAGTTTCTGTTCGACGATCCTGCACTATTGTGTATCTCAAAGGCCACCTTAAAGGACATTTACCTGAAGATTGGAAGCTGAATGTCCCTTACCGCTGAAGTGTTCCCAGACTGGGAGGGAACATTCCTACCTGGTGATTGTTGCGCAGTGTCCATTTATCCATTGTCATAGCATTTGCATGGTTTTGCCAATATACCACGCCTTGGGTCATCCTTGCCTGCAGCGTATGATGTGGAGGTGCCGGTGTTGACAAGGTCAAAAAACACACGACACCAAGTTATAGTCCAACAGGTTTGTTTGAAATCACAAGCTTTCGGAGTCTCGCTCCTTCTTCAGGTGTCAGTCATGAAATATGATTGTATGAGACAGATAACGTTGGCCAAGTCACGAGTATTTGCCATGTACTTGGTGGGTGGTGTTCCCATGTGTGATGGTACTATCTATGTCAATGATCTGACTTGCCTTGGCAGGGTTGTGTGGTGTTGTGTTCGATGTACTCCTGAAAACTGGGTAGTTTGCTGCAAACGATGGTCTGTTTAAGGTTTGGCAGTTGTTTGAAGGTGAGAAGTGGAGGCGTAGGGAAGATCTTGGCAAGATGCTTGTCATCATCGTTAACATGTTGAAGGCTGTGAAGAACATGGCATAGTCTCTCCGCTCCGGGGAAGTACTGGACAATGAAGGGTACTCTATCGGCCGTATCCTGTGTCTGAGTTCTGAGGCGATCATTGTGGTTTTCGCTGTGGCACATTGGAACTGGCGATCGATGGTTTGAGCTTCGTATCCTGTTCTTATGAGGGCGTCCTTCAAAATCTTTAGGTGTCTGTCGTGTTCCCCCTCATCTGAGCTGATCCTGTGTAAGTGCAGGGCCTGTCCGTAGGGGATGTCTTTTTTAGCAGCTGGAGTAGTGCAGCATCGTGAGGTTATCCATGGGCTTGCAGTAGAGTGAGGTACTGAGGTATCCGTCCTTGATGGAGGTGCATGTGTCCACCAGCCCGCAGATAACCTCATGTTGCTGCATGTCTAGGTGGGTGGGTTAGCCATGGGAAATGCAGGTTTACAGGGATAGGCTGGTGGGGTGGGTCTGGGTGGGATGCTCTTCGGAGGGTCGGTGTGGACTTGATGGCCTGAATGACCTGCTTCCACAATGTAGGGATTCTATGATTCAAATGACACCTGGCATTTGACTGCTTGAATTGATACATCATTATCTGCACAAACAGAGTGCCTGCAAGTTTCTGAACATCTAGGCTATCCACTGCCTTTGAAGTCAAGGTTACATTGATCCCTGGGCAAACAGAAGTGTACTTAACCAACAATAAAAGGTGATGAATCATCAGTTTAGTGAGCAGATTGGATGAGCCTTTGATTGGGATACTGAATCACATGGCTGTGGAAGAGCGAATCATGTTGCCAAAGAACAATGGTCACTCAACCAGTATGGTGTTTGAGGGATATGTCCAGGTGATGGACAAATCTGAATGTGGAGTGCGTCCAATTTCAATAAAACATCATCAGTCTCCTGAGATAGCAGGAACTGCAGATGCTGGAGAATCTGAGATAACAAGGTGTAGAGCTGGATGAACACAGCAGGCCAAGCAGCATCAGAGGAGCAGGAAGGCTGACGTTTCGGGCCTAGACCCTTATTC
>NC_063338.1:30187656-30189834 GCF_021869965.1 Rhincodon typus | reverse complement strand
ATCAGTCTCCTGTTCTCTTTGTCTAAATAGCAATTGTGATGATACCATTATTATAATCATCTAGGACATCTAGTTATATTTTGACTTTTAGTCCTTGATTAGGAAACCTGGCATTCCTGATGGTGAGAGCTGATAAATTCTGAATTTGATGTGCTTTTACACTTACTCTTGCACCAGGAGGCTGTGTTTACCTTCAAGTTGACTCATAAGCTGAATCACAATAGCAACCGTGACTAACTGAAAATGTCAAGGTATAAAACAATCAAAAGATCAAGCTGTAAAATAAGCAATTCAAAAGGACTACACCTACAACAAGAGATTATGATGTTAGTTAATTTCTGAAGAAGGGTCTAGGCCTGAAACGTCAGCCTTCCTGCTCCTCTGATGCTGCTTGGCCTGCTGTGTTCATCCAGCTCTACACCTTGTTATCTCATTATGATGTTAGTGTCCAGTTTCCAACATGAAGAGATTCTGTCATTGGGACTTCTTCCCCTCAATACCTCTGGTCTCTCCCCTCATAGCCAGATCCTAATTCACCTAACAAGAGTAATTGACTTGTTAATTGACTCCTCCCAAGCGCATATTTAAAGCTTACAGGTCTCCAGGCTTTGAAGAGCAGGAAGAATGCCCATTCCTGCCCAGCTATGTTCTTGCTTGTTTGAGTCCATTAGTACACAACATCCATGTGATTTCTGGAAGGATGTTGGTTCAGGTTCAGCTCTTGAGATTTACTTCTGAAGGTATTCACTAATTTAATGTAACATTTCAAATATACCCTCTCATTACATGATCATAATTATGGAGATACTGGGATGATTGCAACCATACTTTATATCTGCCTTGCTGATAATGGACAGTTAAATGGAAAATGTTTTTGCACTCTTTCAAAGGCCTACCTCAGTTTTGTAGTTGGAAAATCTAGGCCACTAAGTTGTGCAATTAATTACGTTAAAAATTTAAAATTTAAATGTAATCAGAAACAGTGGAAGAGTTATGTACTTGATTAGCAGATAAATGTTCCTGAAACTCATGAAGCTGAATTTTTAGTTACTTCCATCTTGAGATGTGAATGTCACTTTCAATTCCAGCATTTATTACACACTGGTAATTGTCCTCGTGCTGAAGGCCTTGCTAGGCCATCTTATAGGACAGATAAGAGTCAACCACATTGCTGTGGATTTAGTATCGCATGTAGAGCAGAACTAGTAAGAATGGCAGATTTCCTTCCCTGAAGAGTTTTAAGTACAATCTGGTATTTTCAGCATGATTGACACAGAACCTCAAAATAAATCCATTTGACAGTAATCAAGTAAAAATTGCTCAGTTACCTTGTCCATATTTTCCATATTTGTCAATATCTCCACTGCAGCCTCCTGCCAAACACAACATGAAGAGACAATTGCCCTATGATGTCCGAGAACCTGGGAACACAGACAACATAGAGATTAACACAAAAAGGCAAATGAAATGAAACTTTACTAGATACTACATAAAATTTTATTATTTGTTCTTAAACATTACTGATTTTTACTGATTAATTATGTGTAATGAGTTTTAAAATTCTTTTGAATATTTAAAGTTATTGTTATTTGAAGTGCTATTAGTTTTTTTCTCGTTTATTTTAACATCCCGTGTTATTCAATTATTTCCAGAGAGTGAGTGTGGGTGAGTAGGGAAAATAGATAAAGGGGCTAGGAACAAGGTAAGTAGGTAAGGGGGTAGGGTCTCAGGTAGGTAGGTCAGTTGGTATGGTGGTATGTTAGCAACATAACAAGGTAGTAAGATGGTGGATGAGTGAGATGGCAGGAGCATAGGGTGGTTCAGGAACAGTCAAGAGTCACCAGGTCAGGTCAAGTGGAAATCAGGTTGTGTCGTCAGTTGATGGGTGTCGAGTCATCTCATGTTGGATTGCAGGGGAAGGTGAGGTTGAGATTGAGGAATGGGCCTGGGGTGCTGTGAGGCATGTTAAAAATGGTGTTGGGTGGAGGATGGATGAGTTAGATGTTTGTGGGTGTCCAGGGAAGGTCAATGGAGAGCCACTGTGCAGGTGAGGGCAGGGAGAAGTCAGAATGCGGTGATGGGGGTGTCTGGGCAGTCAAGGAGTAATCGCCTGGAAGTTGTGGGTCAGATTGGGAGTAGGAGAGGAGTTGCATTTCGGTGGCTGGTTGGAGGAGGCAG
>NC_063338.1:30172551-30187646 GCF_021869965.1 Rhincodon typus | reverse complement strand
TCGGGAGTAGGAGAGGAGTTGCATTTCGGTGGCTGGTTGGAGGAGGCGGAGTCAGAGATGAGGTTGATGGAGGTTGTTGTTGGGTCCTTGTTGTGGGGGTGAGGAGCAGGTGGAACTGGGGAGGTCGGTGTCAGTTTAATAGTTAGCCAGCAGTTAGGGCAGGTTTTTAATCCCTCTAACCTTCCCTAAAAAACAATAATGCTAAGTACAGCACAACCATCTCACATCTCTGACTCAAACACAGAGTTTGAACTCACTGCTCTAGACTGTAAACCTGAGCCTTGAGATTATTATTAATCTACAAATTTAACAAATATAAAGCTAGAACTGTCCCCCAAATATAAAATATCTTTTCAAGTGTTTACAGACAACTCAGAAGTATTCTTACTGTAACCTTCTACTTTACTGTCCACAATATGGGCAGAATTTTTTGCTATAATGTCTTTGGTTTAGTGACATTTCTCACATGATTACACAATTTGCAATTCAATAGATGTGCTAACAGAAGGACCGTGCTGCTGGGTGCCCAGCAGGCTGACCCTGCTGTTACCTTAAGAGGTCAAAGGTCCTGCCATCATATTTAAAGGGTATGCAGTCATTCCCTACAAGCAAGGAGCATCACTCAGGCCCTTGGAGTGCATGCCTGCAGCTAAACGTCGCAGTCCTTCCATCCGTCCCTGTGTTTATTGCACTAAAGCCTCCCTCACTTGGTCGTACTCTGGGTTCCATGCACCTTAGACTATCACTAACCGATCTCAATCTCAGCCTAGACAAACACTGCCCAAAGAGGACAAAGCAGCAGCTAGTGACTTAAAAGTTCAGTTAACACAGGATTAAGCCTGCTGCGCACTCTTATACACAACTGGAGATCAGAAGACACATTGTACTCACTTGAAAAGAATTTACTTTGGAAAGGCGAATTTCATTCATGCGGGACACATTTCTAAAGTGCATCCACTCAATGCAAATACACACTTTCTGTCTTTCGGAGGCACTGCTAGCTCCGTGCCTATTTCTTTGACTGTGAGTCTAACCCACCCACTGCTGACCCCCTCTTCCGCCTCCAACAAACCCCATCATCCTGGACACCACCTCAATGCCTCTCACCCTCCCTTGACCTCTTCATCTCCAACTGCCGTCACGACAACGATCGCCTCAGCCTCTCCATCCCTCTCACTCACTGCAACCTCTCCCCCACAGGACGTGCAGCCTTCTGCTCCCTCCACTCCAATCCTAACCTCACCATCAAACCCATGGATAAGAGGGGTACAGTAGTGGTATGGCACATCGCAGAGGTCAGGCACCAACTCTCTGACACCTCCTCCTACCGCCCTCTCACTTATGACCCCACCCCTGATCACCAAACCATCATCTCCCAGATCATTTATAACATTATCACCTCAGGAGACCTCCCACCCATAGCCTCCAATCTAATGGTTCCCCAACCCCGCACCGCCCAGTTCTATCCCCTTCCCAAAATCCTCAAACCTGACTGCCCTGGTCAACCCATTACCTCTGCCTGCTCCTGTCCCACTGAACTTATCTCCGTATACCTTGGCTCTTTTTTCACCCATGGTCCAGGAACTCCAGACCTATGTCCGGGACACCATCCATGCCCTCCATCTCCTCCAAGACTTCCAATTCCCTGGCCCCCACAACCTCATTTTTTCCATAGATATCAATCCCTGTACACTTGTATCCCCCAAGCAGATGGCCTAAAAGCCCTCCGCTTCTTCCTCTCCCGCAGGCCCAAACAGTCCCCCTCCACGAACCTCCTCATCCGCTTATAGAACTTGTCCTTACCCTCAACAATTTTTCTTTTATCTCTCACCAGTTCCTATAAACCAAAGGGGTTGCTATGGGCACCTACATAGTACCGAGTTATACCTGGCTCTTTGTAGGACATGTGGAACAGTCCCTCTTCCGCTGCTACGCTGGCCCCATCGCCCACCTCTTCTTCCGCTACATCGATGACTGTATCAGCGCTTCCACAAGGAGCTTGAACAGTTCATCTACTAACACTTTTCACCCCAACCTCAAATTCACCTGGAGCATCTCCAATACCTCCCCCCATCCACTTCCTGGACCCTTCCACGTCCATATCCGGTAACTGTCACAGCACCAATATCTATTTCAAGCCCACTGACTCCCATTGCTACCTTGACTACACCTCCTCTCACCCACCTTCCTGCAAGAATTCAATCCCTTATTCGCAATTCCTCTGCTTCCACCACATCTGCTCCCAGGATGGAGCATTCCACTCCCAAACGTCCCAGATGTCTTCCTGCTTCAAGGGCCACAACATCCTCCCTCCGGTGATTCAGAATGCACTGAACCACATCTCTTGCATTTCTTGCACTTCTGCCCTCAAACATCCTCCCCCAACAAAAATAAAGACAGTCCCCTGGTCCTCACATACCACCCCACCAACCTCCGCATCCAGCATATCATTCTCCACCACTTCCGCCACCTACAATCCGACCCCACAACCAACGAGATATTTCCCTCCCCACCCTTATATCTGCCTTTCCCTGCGACCGCAGGAGGTGCTACACCTGCCCCTACACCTCTCCCCTCTCACCTCCATCCAAGGCCCAAGACAAACTTTCTATATCCGACAGGGGTTCACCTGTACATCCTCCAACCTGGTCTTCTGTATCCATTGCTCTCAATGTGGTTGCCTCTACATCGGTGAGACCAAACGTAGACTCAGGGACCGATTCACGGAGCATCTGCGTTCTGTACATGACAATACCTTCCAGTTGCCAACCCTTTCAATTCCCCCTCCCACTCCGTTGGTGACATGTCCATCCTGGGCATCCTCCAGTGCCACAATGACGCCACTCGAAAACTGGAGGAGCATCACTTCATATTCCGCCTCGGGAGCCGACAACCCAATGGCCTAAACATAGAATTCACCAGTTTTAAAATTTCCCCATCCCTGGCCTTATCCCATGTTCAAACCTCCCTCTCATCCCTGCCTGCTTGTCCTGACACAACCTGTTCATCTTCTTCCCCACCTATCTGCCTCACCCTTCCCCCTGACCAATCCCCACCACTCCCTACCTGCATCCGCCTATCACTCTCCCACCTACCTTCCCCAGGCCTGACCCTATTCCCTCTATTTATTTCCCAGCTCCCTTCCCCCTCCACAGGCCTGATGAAGGGCCTAGGCCCAAAACATCGACTCTCCTACTACTCTGATGCTGCATGACCTGCTGTGTTCCTCCAGCTCCACACTGAATTGTCTTCCTCGTATTTACTCTCAGGAATCTCTAATCTGCCTTTCAAGTTCTGAGAACTTAATTGGAAAAGCTCATCTGCTATTGGAATTCTGATTTTGCCCTCTTGTGAGACTAAGATCTCCCATGGCTACCCTGGAGCCGTGCATCAACCCATTGACCAGAGGCAAAGTCTCAGAGCTGCCAAAACCAAGTGCAAGATGTAGAAAGTCTCCAAGGAGCAGATCCTCAGACTGAAGGGACCAGCTTGCTTTGTAAAAGGTTTCTTTCATCCTTCTCTTGTAATTTAATATTTTATTTCAGCACAATCAATCACAGCAAATACTTCATTTTACTACAAGTCAGATTGAAAACCAGAGATTTCATTTCTCTTCCCACTGTGCTAGTATGACAAATAAAAAAAAAAGCTCTAAATAACAAGGCATTACTGTAATTTTTCTTTCACAGTAAGAATTGCTGCCTGAAATGTAGGTCAGTTAGAGCCTCGGCTTTAATAGTTCTCCAGTCAGAAATTCACTTTGGTTACCACCCGTTACAGCAGTGATCAGATTTTAATCCACTGCAGGCTTACTCTGGGACATGATGTATACTTGAATGTGGAAAAGGGTAAATCTCTTTTATAATTTACAAGTGCATATTTCTTAATATTGATTTAATGTGTATTCATACCTTGTTAGAGACAGGAATCTGGAATCATCTTCTGAAGAGATAAACATGGTGTTTTTTGTGGTTCTATGTCCAACAGCATCTGCATTGAATTATCAATATGAAAGTGATAAGCGGGAAAGAACTGTTGTGCCTTGATAAGTAACACCAAACATCCTCTGCTGACACAGGGGCTTTGATTTTAATAACTCCCAACTGGTTTAGCTCATTTGGCTGAATGGCTGTCTTGCAATGCAGAGTGATACCAACAGTGCAGGTTCTAATACCCACACCAACTGATGTTACCATGAAGGACCCTTCTTCTCAGCTGTGATCCTGCAGTTAAACCACCAACAGTCATCTCTCTCTCTCTCTGTCATGAGAAAGCAGTCCTATGGTCTAGTAAGACTTTAGCGCAATCTCACCTTCCAGTCGCCAACTGGCTGGATCAAGTTTGGGGTGTGATATGGGAATGGGGGTGGAGCAGTTATGTAAAAGAAATAAAAGCTGAGTTTGTTGAAGAGTTCTTCTGGTTGAAGTGGTAGTGTATCTACCTCAGAGCTAGGAAAGCCTGGGTTCAAATCTTGCTTGCTCCACGGGTGTCTAACAATATCACTGAATGGTTTGATCAAAATAAAATAAAGCTAAGTCACTTTGTATCTCCAACCTAGTGTCCATAACGCCTTCTTGACGCTGGGACTTTTAGTCAACACAGTTGGTCACTGCATGACATGCAGAATTCTGTGATTACTGTTGTGTTTATCCTGTACTGGGTGAGTGCCTGGTTAATGCAATTGCCCCTTGCAGGGCCTCATGTTGCTTAGAAATAAAGCCTATTCCCACAACAACAAAACAAAAGCCCTGACTCTGCCTAATCTGGATGCGATAGCAGCTATTTGTCATCTCCATTGCACAACTGTGATTTGGAAGAGGATGGAAACCTTAGACTGCATTGCAGGCTCAGCCTGATAATCTAGATGAGCTCCCAAACCTTAATGTTCCATTCTGCCCTGCCTTCCTTGTCAATCCCATCAGTTCAAGGCTCCCCACATTTCCACATAACACTTTTATTTAACTCTTTGTCTCCCTCTCTATCCCCTCAGCACCAGGTCTGTAGCTTGGTTGTGATAACTATTGGTATACGCTGGCCCCACATTGATAACAAACTACAGCCCGCTACAACCAACACACACTCACTCTCTTACATACTCTCACACATACACACGCTCTCTCTCACACACACACTCTCACACATACACACACTCTCTCTCACACACTCTCACAAATATACACATTCTCTCTCACATACTATCTCTCACATACAAGCTCTCCTTCTCACACTCGCGCACATACACATAATCTCTCATACACACACTTTCTCTCTCTCACACTCTCACACATACACACACCCTCTTTCTCACACTCTCGCACTTACAATCTCTCTCTCACACACTCTCACAAATACACACATTCTCTCTCACACTCTGTCTCACTCACACACACACTCTCTTTCTTACACACTAGCACAGATACACACTCTCTCACATATACACTCTCTCTCCCTCTCTCACACACACACACACAAACACAGCAACATTATGCGTTGAGTTGTCATTACTTCATAGTGATTTTTC
The DNA here is from genome assembly GCF_021869965.1 of Rhincodon typus. Classification (NCBI taxonomy): domain Eukaryota; kingdom Metazoa; phylum Chordata; class Chondrichthyes; order Orectolobiformes; family Rhincodontidae; genus Rhincodon; species Rhincodon typus. The sequence goes on along the minus strand of NC_063338.1, from coordinate 30,182,125 downwards.
CTTCTGTATCCTAGCACATATCCAATTCCTACAATTTATTTGCTAACTTACCCACCCCTACAGTGGCTCTTGATAACCCTTCCTGACTCACTGTGCACAGGCCCTCTGGACTTACAGTGATCCATCCCCCAATCAACTTGGAACAACATCCCTGACCTGATGAATGACCAGACCCCCTGATCAATCTCCATGCAGCTCCCTGATTGATTTACCATGAATCTCTGGACTGGTTACCCTGGGTCTGTAGGACTGACAGGGGCCCACCCTTCAGAATGTAACAATGTGAAAGCTCTGGACCTGAATATCACAAGTGGCCTACTGACCTTGTCCAAGGCCCTGAATTCATGTCAGACCATGCCCTTGACTGACTGCTGTGGGACCCCACGACACACTGAGGACTGCTCCCCTTAGACTGTCAGGCATGGGCATTAAGTTGATAAGCTGCACTGTGTTTGTTACATTAGCTGCAGATCCAAACCTGATTCTATTGAAAAAAAATTGCTGCAAGATGTATTCAACCATGTCCTTGTAATGATGAAGGGCTCCGACCTGAAACGTTGACTTTCCTGCTCCTCTGATGCTGCCTGACCTGCTGTGTTCCTTCAGTTCCAAACTGTGTCGTCTTTGACTTTCAGCATCTACAGTTCTTGCTATCTCCTACATCCTTGTAATTTCATTTGCATAAGCATGCACAGTTTAAGTACTTTGCTGAAATCCTGATCTAATCATTAAAAAAAAACCTCCCTCATTATTTGCTGCTTAACACTTAACAAACAATTCTATAGCTACATTTCAGCAAGAGAAAGTGACAGGCTGTGAATATTGAACCTTGTGAGCAAAGGAGGGGTTGAAAAAGTGTTTCTGGTACCTGAGATCTTTACAAAAAGCGCTATATTGAAACCAAAAAAGAAGAATATTAATATTCCTTCGCTCCTGAAAAAGATCAAATATAGATGAAAGGGGCTGAGTGTTAGGGTTATGAACCTGTTGTTTAAATGTTCTTGCCCCTTAAAAGAAAAGTCCTTATAGGTTTTTATAGCATTAATTTTGCTCTAAAGTATGGTGCAAAATGAAGTCGTGTGACGCTGACAAAAGGAGGCACATGGTAGGATACCTTTTATTGTAGCAGATTTCTGTACCAGATAAATAAAACGCTAAAACTCTTACTCTAACGGCGTGGCCACCAACACTGAGCTCATCTTATCACACTTAAATACCAATGAAGTACCAATGAATTTCTGAAGAAGGGCCCTGACACAAAACGTCAGCTTTCCTGCTCCTCTGATGCTGCCTGGCCTGCTGTGTTCATCCAGCTCCACACTGTGTTATCTAAATGCCAATGAATCTGTGCGGTCATGTGTTTCCCAGTGTTGTCCTGCCTTATCCCTCCACAAGTAATAACACATTCTAAAGGTGGCATTATCCACAGTGGCTGTGCTCCAGAGACAGGACAGCATTTGCAGAGGCATTGCTTGGAACCTGCAGCTCTTTCTTTTCCTTTATTTTCTCTTTCTTTTTCTCAAGACTGAAGTGGGTGAAGAGTTGCTGTCTGCCTGTAAAGGCCTGAAAGCTCGCATTTCAATATTTCTGCCAATTTTGTGGGAATTCCCTTAGGAATTCCTTTCAATTTCTCCTTTAAGGAAATTGAGAACAACAGATGATAGAAGACTGTAGAACCAGGTGACATATATATCTGCCTCCTTAGATTATAGGGGCAAGGGAGATTATGTCTGTTTAGACAGCATTTGAGAAGAAAATTGACATTTATATGAGTTGCTGGCTGAAGGTATGCTGCCAATTTCTATCCAGAACAGAAATTTTTCAGGGTTTGTTAAAATGACAAGAACTCTTAGTGTTGATGTATTGCTTCACACTGGGCAGTCTTAGGCAACCTCAGACACATCAGTCAATTAGAAGTGAGCTGTTCCATTGAAAGAAGATCACGGATGCCATGTTCAGTTGGGCATCTCTACTTCTATAAAATGCAGATGCTGGAAATCTGAAACAAACACTGACACTACTGGCGAAACTTAGCAGGCCTGTCAGCATCTATAGGGAGAGAAAAATAATTAATGTTTTGAGTCTAATATGACTCTTCTTCAGAACCGAAAGGGTTTGGAAAATGCTTTTTTTGAGTAAATGTTTGACAGAAATTGAGGCTAACATTTCTGTTCTGGGCTTGCTGCAATATTCCACCAAAGCACAATGCAAGCTTACTGAGCTTATTTTCTGCTTAAGCACTTTCCAGGTTCTAGGACTCAATATGGAATTCCATAATTTCAGAAGCTAATTGCATGAAGTCTGTTCTCGTTTTATCTTACACTCACCTCCCACCATCCACCACCCCCCACCCCCACCCACAGCCTTGTCTTGTTTGTATCTTGTTTACTGTGGTCTCAGTAGAGACTACTAATTCTGTCCCTTTCATACCTGAATTAATTTACATTCATTCTATATCACATTTTTCTCTTCCATCCACCAATAACAACCCCTCTCTCTGCCTTTTGCACTGGGCCTCTATACCATCTGTTCCCTTTGCTGCTATTCCACCTCTGTCAAAAGTATTACAAACACATTTTCCAACCCCTTTCAATTCTGAAGAGGACTTGAAACATTAACTCTGTTTCTTTCTCCAGAGATGCTGCCAGATGTGCTGAGTTTCTCCAGCAATTTTTGTATTTGGAGTTAATGCATGATGCAAACCATTGTATTCTATATATGAATGCATGTCACCTCATAAACTTCCATGAGGCTTTTATACAATGCCAATTCTCTCTATCTCAAATCTTCAACTAAAACAAAATGGCTTGCTGGTGCTGGGAAACGATGGATATTCCTTGCTACAATACATGATGACCCCACTCTAGTCTCTAACACTAACTTAGGGAAAAATAACACACTTGTAATGTCTCAAAAGATATACAGAAGGTATGTAAAGGTGTCCGGAATTAGGATAGGCATGGTGGCTCAGTCGTTAGCACTGCTGCCTCACAGCAACAGGGACCTGGGTTCGATTCCACCCTCGGGTGACTATCTGTGTGGAGTTTGCACATTCTCCCTGTGTCTGTGTGGGTGTGCTCCGGATTCCTTTCACAGCCCAAAGATTGGCCATGCTAAATTACCCCATAGTGTTCAGGGATGTGTAGATTAGATAGGTTATAGGGGGATGGGTCTGGGTGGGATGTTCAAGGGTCAGTGTGGACTTGTTGGGCTGAAGGGCCTGTTTGCACACTGTAGGGATTCTATTATTCATCTTTCCATCAGCAAATATTAAAACAAAAGAAATCCCAATCCCCCAATCTCCAGAGCCCCTGAGATACAGGAAGCAGCATATAACAGCTCACTGTTAGCAGCTCCTACTTCAACATTATAATCTATTGCAAGAAAGTAATGTGCATTGGTTACCACCTCAAAACTGCTGACAATACTTCACATACTGTAAGCAGTACCAATGTTATTTTGCATCACATGGCTACTCGTTACATCTAAAATTCTGCTTTTATGTGTAGTGAATTTCTTACACCCTGACTGTAGTAGCTGGGGGTTCTCCTCTGAAGACAATAATGTCATATATCTCAGCCACACTAGTGTGCACTTCTGGATAGATCTCTCTTGGCCTTGCAAGGCCTGACCCCAGCATATATGCCCCTCTTGGGCTGTTACAGTCACAGAATTATACAGCCTGGAAACAGATGTGTCGGTCCAACTTGTTCACACTGACATGGCATCTGACTTAATCCCATTTGCCAGCATCTAGACCATATCCCTGTTGACTCTTCCTATTTGTATACACGTCCAAATGTCTCTTAAATGTTATAATTGTAACCTCCTCCATCACTTCCTCTGGCAGCTCATTCCTTATGCCCTCTGCATGAGAAACGTTACCCCTTCAGTCCGTTTTAAATTATTGCCCTGTCACCTTAAACTTATGCCCTCTAATTTTGGACTCGCCCACTCTAGGAAAACGACCTCGGCTATTCACTCTACCCATGCTCCTCCAACGCTCCAGGAAGAAAAGCACCAGTTTATTCAGCCTCACTCTGTAGCTCAAACCATCCAGTCCCTCCAGTCCGGTACTCGTAAATCTTTTCTGCATCCTCTCAAGTTTAACAACATCTTTCCTATCGAAGGGCAACCAGAATTAGTGGTCTCACCAATGTACTGTACAGCTGCAACATGATCTCCCAACTCTCATACTCAATGCACTGACCAATAAAGGCAAGCATACCAAATGCTTTCTTCACCACCTTGTCTACCTGTGACTCCACTTTCAAGGAACTATGAACCTGCACCCCATAGTCTCCTTGTTCGGTGACACTCCCCAGGGCCCTACCATTAACTGTATAAGTCCTGCCCTGGTTTTCCTTACCAAAACGCAACACCTCATGTTTGTCTAAATTAAACTCCATCTGCCACTCCTTCGCCCATCGGCCCATCTGATCAAGGTCCTATTGATGCGTTAGAGCATTGGACTTAGGGATAGCTGCTACAAATGTTTTTGATTCTTCTTTCCTCAGATATTGCTGCCATTGGTTTTGCCTGGATTGTATTATCCTCTAATATCATCTGCACGGCCTCATCAGCTTCTTTCTCACTGTGCTGTAGACAAACCCTGGCATTTTTAACATCTTGCTGACAGCTTTCTTCCTACATTCAAAACTTCCACTGCCTTTCATGCATGTTCCCAAGGAGCTAAGTAGCTATCCCCCTGAGCAGAGTTACAGTATGTGCTGTCATCATCCCTTCCTCTGTAGCTGTTCTTTGCTGCAGATTATGGGCTACCTTTTCCTTTACAAGGAGAATACATGGTAAGAAACATGATTGGCACAGGATTGATGTTCACCCTGGTGACTTGCAGCCAATCCACAGTGACAATGTATTCAGATGCAAGATAGCAGCAATCAGCTCTCCCTTGGGCTTCACATGTTCACTCACAGGGACTAGGAGAAGGCACAGTGGCCTGTGGGATTGGAATATTTGAATGAGGCTAGTGCTTTATGTATTTTTACCATCATCACATTCATGACAGCATAGAGGGTCTGAAGGACAGTCTGTTTTGTATTAGGCTGGGCCTGAATAATTCTGTCTCCATCTAGCAAAGGCATGCATGGGGGAGCAAGGATGCCACACACTGTCTGAGTCACCCCCTCCGCCCTAAATTATCTGGTGCCCCTGATTCTGAATTCTCAGGAGAAGTTCATTCTTGCCTTCATCTTTACCAGTAGAACATCCACAAGGATTCCTGCAGCTCTGAGCCCTCTTCTGCCATTGAAAGTCTCAAAGTTACACCTTCTTCAAACATTCTGGGGCATTCTTGCATTGTCTCTATGCTCATGATTTTATCCATTATATCGATCAATTGATAAACAAGGGCATCGTGGGTAAAGAGGAAAGGATGGTTGAGACCACAACCACATCAACTGCAATCTTATTGAATAGTGCAGTAAACCCAAAGGACTAATTGTCCCAGTCCTGCTCATAGGTTCTATGTTTCTATGTGAGTTATCATTCAGTCAGTTCCAGTGCTTTGTAGAGTGCAGCAGCTCAGCATTTTTCATATTTTCCATTGGCAATAAATCAGGCAGGGATAGAGTTATCACGACAAACCTACTCTGTGTTAGTAATTAGGTCCATCCAAAAAAAAAATTAGACAGGGGTTAAGGCAGGAAGCTTCAGGTCCATTTGTCAACAGATAAGCAACAGTAGGGCAATGTACACAGAGAAGGGAATGTGCTGATTTTCCATTTAAAAGTACAATTTTTTCCTTTAGAGGTACAATTGTACCACTGGAAATAAAACAAGCATCCGACAGGTTCCTTGGCTTCATAAAATGCCACTAACTATTCTGAAAACTTGAGTTTGATAAATATGAGTGAGATAAAGGTCAACAATCACCTCCTGCCACAGCATGGATTCTACCCTGACCAAATTGCTAACATAAATCCCACTAGTGCAATCACCGCAAGCTCTTGCGCAGCATCCCCAGCTATTCCAGCCATTAGGTCAAGGTTGATCCTGATGTGTCAGTTCAACGTATTACAAATGGAGGAAAGGAATAGTGCAAAGAAAAGAGAGAGAGACTCACCTCAATAAGAATGCTTGAGTTATGTGAAGTTCACTTATACAGATGTGGAGGAAAACTCTGGGTTGCTGTTCTGCCACCAGGCATGCAATGCACCGGGACTCCCAGCTCTCCATGGTGAGTAATGCCAACTTTTCATCCGTGTTGTGGCAATGGTGTCATTACTATAACCAGAGTGGCTATTTGTGCTTGTCTGATTGCTTCAGTGGCAGCTGCCCTGTCTGCCATGTTGCTTCATTTGTAAAGACTGAAGTACAGGATGGGCAAATAAAAACAAAAACTAACCATATTCTTAAAATGCTCCTAAGAAAGTGATTGACCATTATTTAAAAAGTGATCAATGCTCTTACCTGTCTCTGATATAGTTTTAGAGATGTTACTAGGTCCACACATCAGTTACCAGCTCCAGAGAACCTGAGAAGAAATTTATGGAAGAATAATCGTGGTAGACTGGAAACTTGCCCACACAACCCACAAACACTATCTCTCAACAAAGAAGAAAGTTAACTGATTTACTCATGTCTTCGCAAACTGTTGTTTGGCACAGATCCTAAATGAGGTGCAAACATAAAAGATTCAGATTCCTCTCACAATTCCATCGACCTGATGAGAAATCTTCTGGTTCTTGGTCCTTTGTCGCACACTGAATTTTAGGTAGTATCCATGCCAGTGATAACAATGTGCTTCAAAAGTTGGCAGTTCTTGGAAGCCATACAGTTTCCTGCAAGCTAAATCATAATATTTAGATCCTATACAAATTTGTCATTGATAGTATAGAAAATTTGATGGTCTGATAAATAAAAGCAAAATTTCCAAGAAATTAAATTTGAATCAGTTGTCAGACTGAGAAGGTCCATTGATTGGCACAGTTGGCTGAAGTCAGAGGAATTAACTGTCGCACTATTTGCTCATTTTTGACTTTAAACAGCAACAACTAAGACTCCAACAAGTTGTTCTTTGGGGGAACCAGTTGATTTAACAATAATACCATCACTTGCCTCAAAATTTTCCAAAAGATTGAAACTAAAGCTAAAAAAAACTGCTGCTTGAAACGTTCCATGTGCTAGAGCTCACTATAACAGTAATTAAGTTGCTGTGAAAAATAAAGAATGCCACAAATGAATAAGCAAGGAAACAAGATCAGCAGAAAGTGATTATTAGTCTTCTTACCATTACTGTGAAACTTGTTTTCATTTCAGAATGGGTGAGAGGAAATAAATAAACAAAACCAATTATTTGATGATCATTTCTTAAGATATATAAAATTCTTGTTGAAGGTCAATTGTGATAAAATTACACGTATAGTTTTGAATTCTTATTCCAGTAAATTCAGTCATTCAAAGGTCAAGATTTAGAAATATCAATTCAGATAGTACACACAAGTAAAAATTCAGAGAAGACACATGCCTAACACTACAGAATATTTAGCGTCAGCGAACAAATTCACATTCTGCTTTCTTTTCATAGGAACATAGGAGCAGGAGTAAGCCTTTCAATCCATCAAGCCTGATCTGCAATTCAAATAGGGCATAGAATGATCATCTACCTCAACACCTTTTGTTTGCATCATCTCTATATTCCTTCATGATGTTAATATCCAGAATTCTATTGATTTCTCTTTTGAACCTGTTCAAAGGTTGAGTTTCCATAACCCTCTGGGGGTAAAGAATTCCAAAGATGCACCATCCTGTGAGTGAAAAAGTTCCTCCTCATTTCAGTCCTAAATAACCTATTGCCTCTTCTAAGACTATGTACCCCTGGTTCTCAACTCTGCCCAAGACAAAGGCAGACAAGAACAAGTCCTGGAAAGAAAGGCCAGTTTGAGTATTAGAGTATGACAAGCGGACTCGCGGGAGCTCCAGGTTCCTGTCATGACCATGTATGGAGAGGGGGACACGCCCTTGACACATCAGGGGATGGACACCATGTGTAGCCCCAGTGTCTTTTATATATGACATTGGGGATCCCATTGGACACCGTGATCTTGATGGGGAAGATTGATGGTCTTGCTTTCCAGAGCTTTATCTTGCCTGCTTTTGTCTTGAGCGGATGCTTTGCACTTGACCTGTCCTGAAAGTCCCGTGAGGCCCAGCTGCTCAAAGGTTACCCATTATGGTTTCAGGCCTAGCTGTTCAGGATTTGGGCTATCTGGCCACACTTTTATAATAATGACATGATGGGGCAGAGACAACATGGAATTATGAAAGAGAAACACAGCCTAGATATTTGATTGGCCAGAGATTGGCTGAGGGCCAGAGAACATTCTGGAAAGATAGATAAGGGAGGGATAAGAGGGGACACTTAGCAGCCATTCCCTTAGCAAAGACTTGACCTTGCCCAGTAGAGGAGCTCTGACCATCTGGAGGGAGAGTAATAGAGAGAAGATGATCACGTGTGAAACCAAACTTTGCCACGTTTATCAGAGCTGACTACACAGCCACGTTTAACTGCATGGCTAGTACCTGTTCCTAGTCTGGCTGCCAGTAATAATTTAGATAAGGATTGTGACAAAGACTTGATGTTGTAATTGGTAGAGTAATTCTTATTAGAATCAGGAGTTTTATAGCGAAAGAGCAGGATTTTAAATAAAATTCTACCATATGGCCCCTTTTGTGCCTTTATAGTATTTTGTGAATAATATTGTGTTGAATTGCTTTAGTTTGCCTCCTAAGTACAGTATCTGAGTAAAATGAGTTACATAACAACTTGTCAAAGTGTTCAAAGCACAGACAGCAAAAGTGTCTAGTTATAAGCTCCTTTAGGGTAGAGTCTAATGTTTTCCCTGCTTACATGGGCTGTATAATTATTGTAGACAACAGAATTCTATAACATAGAGCTAGTACTTACTCATAGTTCAGTTACACTGGAGAAAACATACTTGGTCTTAGAGTGGTGGGAGAGAAAGTACTGAATTACTACCTCAAATTCAGTCTGTTGTCAGGGACAGGAGACTATGACTATGATCGAGGAAGAGGGATCCAGGAGGTAGTGCTGAAGGATCCTCAGCTCTTGTCTAACAGGTTTGAGCTTCTTGCTCCCTGTGTTGAAGAGAGCGGGGGCGGTTGGGAGGATGAGCAAACTGGCCATAGCACTGTGATATGGGGAGGCCATTCAAAAGCATTGGGAAAAGAAAAATTTAGTTGTAACTTAGGATAGTATGGTCAGGGGAATGGACACTGCTCTCTGTGGCCAGGATCGAGAGTCCTGAAGGCTGTGTGGCCCGCCTGGTGCCTGGGTTCAGAATATCTCATCTGGGTGGCAGCAGAACTTGAAGTGGGAGGGGAAAGACCCAGTTATCATGGTCCACATCGGAACCAACAAAATAGGTAAAAAGAGGAAAAAGTTTCTGCTGAGGGAATATGAGCAGCTAAGGGTCTAAATGGCAAAAGCAGAGCCAAAAAGGTAATAATCTCTGGATTACTACCTGAGCCATGAGTGAATTGGCGCAGAGTCAACAAGGTTAAAAAAGTAAATGTGCGGCTCTAAGGTAGG
>NC_063338.1:30126862-30172451 GCF_021869965.1 Rhincodon typus | reverse complement strand
TGTCTCCGCCTGCTCCTGCCCCACCGAACTGATCTCCAACTATCTCGACTCCATTTTCTCCCCCTTGGTCCAGGAACTCCCTACCTATGTCCGTGACACCACCCACGCCCTCCACCTCCTCCAGAACTTCCAATTCCCCGGTCCCCAACACCTCATCTTTACCATGGACGTCCAGTCCCTCTACACCTGCATTCCCCATGCAGATGGCCTTAAGGCCCTCCGCTTCTTCCTGTCCCGCAGGCCCGACCAGTCCCCCTCCACTGACACCCTCATCCGCTTAGCCGAACTCGTCCTCACACTCAACAACTTCTCTTTCAATTCCTCCCACTTCCTACAGACAAAGGGGGTAGCCATGGGTACCCGCATGGGCCCAAGCTACGCCTGCCTCTTTGTAGGTTACGTGGAACAATCCCTCTTCCGTACCTACACCGGCCCTAAACCCCACCTCTTCCTCCGTTACATTGATGACTGTATCGGCGCCGCCTCGTGCTCCCACGAGGAGCTCGAACAGTTCATACACTTCACTAACACCTTCCACCCCAACCTTAAGTTTACCTGGACCATCTCTAACACCTCTCTCCCCTTCCTGGACCTCTCTGTCTCCATATCGGGCAACCACCTAGAAACCGATATTCATTTCAAGCCCACCGACTCCCACAGCTACCTAGAATACTCCTCCTCCCACCCACCTTCCTGCAAAAATGCTATCCCCTATTCCCAATTCCTTCGCCTCCGCCGCATCTGCTCCCAGGATGAGGCATTCCACTCCCGTACATCTCAGTTGTCCTCGTTTTTCAAGGACCGTAACTTCCCCTCCTCGGTGGTCGAGAACGCCCTCAACCGTGTCTCCCACATCTCCCGCACCTCATCCCTCACACCCCGTCCACGCAATAAAAACCAAAAAAGAATCCCCCTCGTCCTCACGTGCCACCCCACCAACCTCCGGATCCAACGCATCATCCTCCGACACTTCCGCCATCTGCAATCCGACCCCACCACCAAAGACACCTTTCCCTTCCCACCCTTATCTGCTTTCCGGAGGGACCACTCTCTCCGTGCCTCCCTTGTTCGCTCCACACTCCCCTCCAGCTCCACCACACCCGGCACTTTTCCCTGCAACCGCAGGAAGTGCTACACCTGCCCCCATACCTCCTCCCTCACCCCCATCCCAGGCCCCAAGAAGACTTTCCACATCAAGCAGATGTTCACCTGCACATCTGCTAATGTGGTATACTGCATCTGCTGTACCCGGTGTGGCTTCCTCTACATCGGAGAAACCAAGCGGAGGCTCGGGGACCGCTTTGCAGAACACCTACGCTCGGTTTGCAATAAACAACTGCACCTCCCAGTCGCAAACCATTTCAACTCCCCCTCCCATTCCTCAGACGACATGTCCATCCTGGGCCTCCTGCAGTGCCACAACGATGCCACCCGAAGGTTGCAGGAACAGCAACTCATATTCCGCTTGGGAACCCTGCAGCCCAATGGTATCAATGTAGATTTCACAAGTTTCAAAATCTCCCCTCCCCCTACCGCATCCCAAAACCAGTCCAGCTCATCCCTGCCTCCCTAACCTGTTCTTCCTCCCACCTATCCCCTCCTCCCACCTCAAGCCGCACCTCCATCTCCTACCGACCAACCTCATCCTGCCCCCTTGACCTGTCCGTCCTCCCTGGACTGACCTACCCCCTTCCTAACTCCCCACCTACACTCACCTTTACTGGCCCCATCCCCGCCTCTTCGACCTGTTTGTTTCCTCTCCACCTATCGTCTCCTCTATCCATCTTCTATCCGCCTCCCACTCTCTCCCTATTTATTTCAGAACCCCCTTCCCCTCCCCCTTTTCTGATGAAGAGTCTAGGCCCGAAACATCAGCCTCTCTGCTCCTATGATGCTGCTTGGCCTGCTGTGTTCATCCAGCCCTGCACCTTGTTGGCTCTAAGGTAGGTGTGGGAGAAATGGGTTTGAATTCATGGGACATTAGCACCAGAGCTGGGGAAGGAGGGAGCTGTTCCAATGAGATAGGCTCTACCATGCTGGGACTGGAATCCTGGCAAATTGCATAACTAGGGCTCTAGACAAGGCTTTGTGCTAAATAGTCGGGGTTGGGAGGGTGCTGTGCGGGAAGTTCAGTTGCATGGAAAATGACAGAAAACGGTAAGGTGTGGGAGGGCTCAACAAAGGTTATTAAAGCTTCCGGAACAAGTAATAGGATAGAGACAATAGAAAGGGTCAGGAATCTAACTCAGGCACAACAGATAATGGGACAACTATGAGAAGAAGTCAGTCATTGTAAGACTGAGGGTGTTATACTAAATGCATACCATATGCAAAACAAGGTAAATGAGCTTGTAACACAGATTGAAATTGGCAGGTATGATGTTGTGCCCATCACAGAGGTGGCTGCTAGGAACTAAATATCCACGGATAAATGTCTTATCAAAAGGGCAGGCAGAGTGAGTGGGGTTGTCTTATTCATGCAAAATGAAATTAAATCAATAGCTCGAAGTAATATAGAATGGGAAGGTGTAGAATCCATGTGGGTAGAGTTGAGGAACTGCAAAGGAAAAAAGACCGTGATGGGAGTTGTGTACAGGCTTTCAAGCAGTAGCCAGGATATGGGGGAAAAAATAAATCAGGAGACAGAAAAGGAATGTAAAAAAGTCACTATTACAATAATCATAGGGTCTTCAATATACAAGTGGACTGGGAAAATCAGGTTGTTTGCAGATCTCAAGAAAAGGAATTCATGGAATGTCTGTGAGAAGATTTTTTTTGTAACAGCTTGTGGTCAATTCCGCTGAGGAACAGGCAGTTCTGGATTTGGTGATGCATAATGAGACAGACTTGATTAGGAAACTTAAGGTGAAGGAACCCCTAGGGGGCAGTGACACCCAGTATGATAGAGTTCACTGTGCAGTTTGAGAGGGAGAAGCTGGAATCAGACATAACAGTATTACAATTGAGTGAAGATAACTACAAAGACAAGAGGGAGGAGCTGGCCAGAGTTGATTGGAATGGGAGCCTAGCAGGGAAGGCAGTGGGGCAGCAATGGCAGGAGTTTCTGGGGTGATTTGGTCAGCAAAGCAGAAATTCATCCCAGGAAGAAGGAGCATACTGAGGGGAGAATACAGCAACCATGGCTAACAAAGCAAGGCAGGAACAGTTATGAAAACAGAAGGAAAAGCCTACAATGTGGTGAAGATTAGTGGGAAGGCAAAGGATTGGGAAGCCTTTAAAAACCAGCAGAAGATAACTAAGAAAAGCAATAAGAGAGGAAGACAATGAAATAAGAGAGTAAGCTAGCTAATAATGTAAACAAAGATTGCAAAAGCTTTTTTAGATGTCTAACAGGAATGTCAGATGCAAGAGTGAACTTTGGACCACTGCAAAACGAGGCTGGAGAAGTAGTAATAGGGAACAAAGAAATGGCAGTAGAACTGAATAGGCATTTTGCATCGGTTTTCACAGTGGAAAACACTAGCAGCATACCAGAAATTCAAGGGAGTCAGGGGCAGAGGTGAGCATAGTGGCCATCACTAAGGAGACGGTGCTGGGGAAGCCTAAAGGCCTGAAGGTGGATAAATCACCTGGACCAGAGAGACAACACCCCAGAGTTCTGAAGGAGGAAGCTGAAGAGATTACGGAGGCATAGATGATGATCTTTCAGGAATCACTGGAGAATGGACCATTCCAAAGGACTGGCAAATGACTAATATAACACGCTTGTTTAAGAAAGCAGGGAGGCAGAAGACAGGAAACCATAGGCTGGTTAGCCTGACCTCAGTCATTGGTAAGATTTTAGAGCCCAATATTAAGAATGACATTGTGGAGTACTTGGAAGTGCATGATAAAATAGGGCGGAGTCAGCACAGCTTTGGAAAGGGGGTGTCATGCCTGACAAATCTGTTAGAATTCTTTGGGGAGGTAACAAGCAATTTAACCATAGAAGATCAGTGGATGTAATCCATTTGGATTTCCAGAAGGCTTTTGACAAGGTGTCACATCGGATCTTGCTAAATAAGATAAGAGAACATGGTGTTAGGTGCAAATTGCTGGCATGGATAGAGGATTGGCTGACTGGCAGAAAGCAGAGAGTGGGGATAAAGGGTTCCTTTCCAGAGATTAGTCAAGTTCTGCAGGGGTCCATGTTGGGACCACAATTATTCACTTATACATGAATGATGTGAATGAGGGAACCGAGGGCATTGTTGCTAAATTTGCAGATGACACAAAGATAGGTGGAGGGACAGGTAGTGTTGAGGAAACAGGGAGAAGTCCTTGAACAGGCTAGGAAAGTGGGCACAGAAGTGGCAGATGGAATACAATCTGGGAATGTGTGAGGTTATGCACTTTGGGATGAGGAATAGAGACGTAGACTATTTTCTAAATGAGGAAAGGCTTCAGAAATCTGAAGCACAAAGGGACTTGGGAATCCTGGTTCAGGACTCTCTTAAGGTTAACATGCAGGTTCAGTTGGCAGTTAGGGAGGAAAATGCAATATTAGCATTTATTTGAAGAGGGCTAGAATACAAGAGCAGAGATGTACTGCTGAGGCTGTATAGGGCTCTGGTCAGACCGCATTTGGAATATTGTGAGCAGTTTTAGGCCCCTTATCTAAGGAAAGATGCGTTAGCTATTGAGGAGGTCCAGAGAAGTTTTACAGGAATGATTCCGGGGATGAAGCGCTTGTCATTTGAGGAACAGTTGAGGACTCTGGGTCTATACTCTCCCACTTGTAGGAGAGACTAGGACCCAAGGGCATTGCCTCAGATTGAAGGGATGACACTTTAGAACTGAGATGAGGAGGAATTTCTTCAACCAGAGGGTGGTGAATCTGTGGAACTCATTGCTGCGGAGATTATTGAGCATATTTAAGACAGAGAGAGACGGGTTCTTGATTGATAAGGGGATCAAGAGTTACAAGGAGAAGGTAGAAGAATGGAGTGGCGAAAGTATCAGCCACGATCGAATGGTGGAGCAGACTCGATGGGCCGAATGGCCTAATTCTGCTCCTGTACCTTTTGCTCTTATTTACTGGTGTGGACACGATGGAATGAAGAACCTCTTTTCATGCTACAAAAACTCTATGACTCTACAGAGCCCCATGGTCAGAACTCCATACAGCTGTCTCTGCACATGCAGAACTTTGTTTGACCATCTTCGAAAGCCAGAGAGATGTGTAGCCTTGGAAAAGAGCTTAGTTTTCTGAGATTAATAACTTAGAGAGAAAGAAAGAACTCTTGGAAGATACAAAGCACCTTACTGCCAATGAATGACATTTGAAATGCAATCATTAGGCTAATGTAGGAATCGCAGCAACCAATTTGCACACATCATGACTCAGTAAACAACACTGAAATAAATAAGCAGATAATTTGTTTTAGGGATGTTAGATAAGAAATCCCCTATTCTCCTCCAAATAGTGACAGGGAATCTTTCTGTCCGGCTGGGAGCGAACAGCTGGGGATCCAGTTTATTGCTGTATGCAAAAGACGGCACTTTTCTCAATACAGCATCATCTCAGTACTGCCTCAAAGTCTCAGCCCTTATTATTATCTGGACTGGGCTTGAATCCAAAACCATCTGATTCAGAGCTGACAAAATTACCACTGAGACAAGGCCGTCACCTGTGAAAGCTTTCATTTTAATCCTTTTAGGCAATGATTCTCGCATTGCCCTTAACTACCAAAAGAGATAGGAAATCACCACCCCTGGGTGGACTCTCACAATGTGTACATTACTGATTAATGCTGGGTGGCCTGCAACTTACACAGCTCATCTTGGCTGGTTGCAAAATGGAAATCAATTTGAAGTGACTAAGGATGCACAGCACAACACACAATAGCACTGATGTGGTTTCTAACTGCAGTAGGTAGGTCTCAGTTTGCAATCCTAACTCGCAGACTCATTAAGTTATGATGCCTTCCCAGTGATTAATGGACTATTTAGGACAAAACTTTGGCACTGTTCTGAAAACTCCAGGGTTCCAGTGAAATCCTTTCCCTGTTTCTGCATGCCCTAAAATAACTGATATAGGCTTATGGATTTGATAAGAGTAACTTGAGATGACTGGACACAATACAATTGCTTTCTCTCAGACTGTGACCTTTGACATGCTGTTGTACTGTTGCTGTTAATATGAATTCTGTACAGATGTACGGCCAACTCGAACTGTTCAACTAATCAGAATTTTTTGACATGCTTTTTTATAAGCAGAAGATGAAGCTTTGTAGTCCTGTATTAAACATAAAGCAGAATAAGAATGACGGGTGGCAAATCAAGCGTTTGATACTAGTGCAACTTGTTACCATTGAGGGATTCAATAAAGTATTTCTCACATTAAGTTTCGATTTCATATTCCTGCCACGCAGCCACACTAAAGGGTACATTTCAGAGTCAGTGTAGGAGTTGTAACAGAATATCAAACGCTTCTTCTTCCCATTCGAAATGTGGAATTGTAATTATGCCTGATGAGTTATTTGACACCAGATGCAGTGTTACATAGCTGTGGGTTTGCTTCAGATATGGAAAAAAAAAGCAGATGTACTTCTGAATTATTTATCCATAAGATCTTGGCAAATATTTAGATCAGCTGGAAAGAAATGAGAAGAATGAGTGGCTAATCAGAATCAGGGCCAATAAAAGACTGGAGACTCTGAGTAATGATGGGGAGGTTCTTTGACAGAGACCACAGACGTTCACACAGATATTTTAGTTAATATTAAATTTTGTTTTCCAAAGTTTATGAGCTCTTTCCAAGCAAGGATTCTTACTCATAACAAATTTCATATCGAATCCAAATTCACCTTGCTGACTTTGAATCCTTCTCTCAAAAAGCCAGATGACCTTTACTGGCAAAACAGCCAGAGGTGACACAAGGGAAAACATTTTTACACACAAGTGGTTCAGATTTTAAAGGCCCTACCCGATAGGATCATTGATGCAGATTCAATAGCAGCTTTCAAAGAGAATTGGGTGAATACTTTAAGTAGAAATGGGCTATGGAGAAGGATCTGCAGAATGGGACTAACTAGTTTGGTCCCGATAGGCCACGTGGGCTCCTTCTGTGTTCAACTATTCTGAGATCCTGTGATTCTCTGAATGCTTTCGGCTAGTCATTCCCAGGGAAAATTTGAGGACTTTGGACGTGGGCAGATCGGCACTTTTGTCTGGCCACAAGTGTTGATCCTAAACCAGTCTGAAGTCTTCAAATAGTTTTTTTGAAATATTTTAAATATTCTTACAGCACAACTGAACTGCCCATTGGTGGACAGGAGAAGGCAATTAGGAATTAATAAGCCCAGTGGCTCCGAGAGCTGCATGCATTTATATGACAGATATAGAGCCATGTGAACTCCTTCACTTTTCATATTTATACATTCAAGGCCGAGTTAAACAGATTTTCAATCAGTAAAAGAGTGAAGGATTATTGGAAATGCAGGGGAGGCAGGTGGATGTAAAGGGTGACAGTGGGGTGTGACATTGGGGGCATGGTCATGCAGGAAAATGGAGTTAAGAACAGAATCAGATTATTTTATAGAATGGGGAGCAGGTTTGAGGAGCTAACTGGCATACTCCTGTTCCTGTTTATTTTTCATATGCTCTTAAGCGATAAAGCCGCAGTTTAAATGGTGAATTCTGTCATGGTCCACTTGGTGGAAACAGAGAAGTGGGTGGACAAGTTCATACCAGTTTCTGGGAAGGGAAATGCATAAGGGAACGCTGCAGAATCCCGGAATATTGGAGCACACTCTGAAGGGATTGCGTGGCAAATTGAATTTTCTGCTGGGCATTTGGCGCTGCACCTGGAACTCTCCAAAATTCTCCATTTAAATCAACGACATGGTATGATTCTCATGAAATCAAATAAAATAGTTATTGTGGAGAAGTGACAAGTACATACTTAGTCCAGCTGCTGAGTAACTATCAAACTGACCTCATGCTTAACTCACACAGCCCAGAACCAAACCTGCCTTAGAACACTTAAACATCTCCCAGATTCTGAGCTGACCAATCCCCCTGTGCCCCAGACCCAATCCCCACTCCCAAATGGACCTAACCCCCTCTTCCCCTTTTGTGCCCCCCCCATCCCCCCCACCAATGAGACCATCCAGACATGAAATCACTTCACCCCCACCCTTGATATGGCATCCATTCTGTGTCCCCCTCTGATCTGACTGGACTGAAACTAACTCCCCTAACCTGACACCATTTCCACCAACCCCGCCTTCCCCTACACACTGGATTTCTCCCACCCACTGGAGAAACTACCCTGGACACTGCACTACTTGCCTTACCACTTTGTACCATGACACCCTGTCCAGTTGGGACCCTACTCCTTGCCTAATTGGCACGTAACATACTCATCATCCTCCACAACTTGCACCCACACTATCTCACACCTTTACCCCTATCCACATGGCATCCTACCCATGACAATCTATCCCATACCCAGATGTTACCCTAATAATCTGGCACCCTACCCACTATTCATCTGACATCCTACCCTCTCCTCAGCTGGCACCCTTCCCAGCTGATATCCTACCTACCTGGCCCCCCACCACTTCTGGCACTCTAACTCCAAGCACCCTATCATTACATTGACCTTATGTGCTTACAGCTTGACAGCAGCTGTCAAAGTGGCTGTCAGGACCTTCACATTGCAGCATAGAGCAGTTAGCTACTGAGAGAACAGGGCGCGGTGTACCCTCCTCTGACAGTTCTGTGCTAAGAAAGAATGGTCAGAATTGAAGTATGGCTCAGCGTTTCTGAGGGAGCCCTGTTTGGAATCTCCTCACAGAAATGCTGAGCTCCCTTCTTAAAATAAGAGAAGGGCAAGTTTGGCAATGTGTGTGGGATTATTATTCTTTGAACAATCTGCCCCAAAGTGTGGTCCAGAGTCGTGATGAAGGATGGTTGGGATTATGCATTATGCATTATTTGTGACTTCTGCATTGAAGTGAAAGAGATGCAAGAATTCTTTTGTAATTGCTCCTTTCTCGAGGTGGTGTAAGAGAATTTGGACCCGAGCTTGTCTCTAGCTTAAAAAATAATTCTTTATTGTAGCATTTGCACGTTTGCAAATAATCGAATTGACTTGTCATTTAATTGCACTCCCCAGTTGCTATTATCATGATATTTACACAGCTCGCTTAATGGGCTGATTACAACATCGGGTAGCTTCATGTAGACTACAAATCAACAGGAATATTTTGATTGAAGGGGAAAGGGGAAGGTTTTTAATAATGGACCACACACTGTAGCACTGTCAGTCATTGAAAACAAAGGGAATTTTGATACTTTGTATGACATTATCAAGAATCAGTAGGTGCCTGCGAAAGTATTGTTAGGTCAAGGTGGGAATTACATAATGGTAAATTTAAGACAATACGTTAATGTAGAGAGGTCAGCAGCCCTCAAGGTGGGGTTGTGCCTGTGTGATATTTATCTCATAATGAAGCTGAGGCAGTATGATAAATGTTCCAAGCTGTTGCTGTGCAAAAGGGTTTATAAACAAGTGTATGCCATTAATCATGAAAACAGCTTTGTCAAAAGTATCAAGAGACCAGATACATCTTTATAATTACCTGAGATGTCCTTTGTCCTGGTTATTTAATATGTGTTGCATCTCAAGTCAGTTACTTTAGTTTTAATGATTCACAAACTGGTCTGAGAAAACCAATAATGTATTCAATACATCAAAATATTACCCCACTGTAAAGCCCCTCTATCGAACTGGTTTGAAATTTGAAACTGTCGAGCCAACACAAAGTCACAACAAACTACAAGAATTAAACTATATATACTAGTGACGACAATTTGAGCAAACTTAATAAATTTAATTTACAATTTTTAATGCATAAGTGTATTGTTTGCAGGATACTAGAAGGGAAATTATTGGAGGAGGTTCTTACGGACAGGATTTATACATGTTTGGAAAAATATTGATTTTTTTTTAATGGAAGGCACATGGTGTGGTGAAAGTTGTGTTTCTCAAACTTGATTGAGTTTTTTGAGGAAGTGACAAAGATGATTGATGAGGGCCGGACAGTAGATATTGCCTATATGGACTTTAGCAAGGCCTTTGACAAGGTACTTCATGGCAGGCTGATACAGAAGGTGAAATCACATGAAATCCGTGGTGAGCTGGTAACCTGGATACAGAACTGGCTTAGTCATAGAAAACAGAGAGTAATAGTGGAAGGGTGTTTTTCAGACTGGAGGTCTGTGACCAGTGATGTTCCATCGTGATCAGTGCTGGGACTCCTGTTGTTTGTAATATATTTAAAGATTAGGGGAGCAGCAGACAATGAGAAGGAATGCCAGAGCCCTTAGAAGCACTAACATACAGAGAAATCAAAGCGTATAGGTCCATAGTTCCCTGAAAGAGGCAACACAATTGGATATAGTAATCAAAAAGGCATGTGGCATGCTTGCCTTCATCGTTCAGGACATAGACTATAAAAATTGGCAAGTCATTTTGAAGCTGTATAGAACTTCAGTGAGACCACATTTGGATATGTTGTGTACAGTTCTGGTTGCCATACTACCAGAAGGATGTGGAGGCTTTGGACAGGGTACAGAAATAGGTTAACCAGGATGTTGCCTGGTTTGTAGGATATTAGCTATGAGGAGAGATTGAATAAATTTTGTTTGCTTTGACTTCAATGTAAGAGGCTGAGGGGTAAACTGATAGAAATTTACAAAATTACGAGAGGCATGGATTGAATGTGTAGTGATTGGAACGAGGTTGACGTCATTGACTACGAGGTTGTTGATTGGGGTTGTTAACTTGGGCCAATCAGGAAGGCCCTGGCTGATCAATATAAACAGGAGATTAGAATCTTCTCAGTTCAGGTGACTGACTCTGAGCTGGCTGGCTACAGCTTGTGTACTGTGCATAGGTAAATAAAGGGTGACTTAGTGACAGGATACTGGCCTCTGTGCAGTTACTTCAGTGACAATGGGAGAAAACAGCATGTGTCTGAAGAACATTCACTTGCAACAGTCATCTGGAGTTGGGGTAAGCATTTCTGACATCATGCCTTTATTGGGGAAGCTTGACTCGGATGATCCTGCTGTCGAAGACTGGGCCCATGATGTGGAAAGAATGGATTATTTTCTCTGAGCAAATGACATTGAGGCAGATGAAAAGCAAGGGTAATCATTCTGACTGTCGTGGACCTGCAGCGTTCTTGGTTATAAGAGGCACCACTTTCCCAGAGTCACCAGACAGTAAAACCTTTCAAGAGTTGATGGAGTTTATTAAGGAATATTATGACCCCAAACCTCCTCTAATTCTGAGATGCTATTGGTTTTATTTGGCTGTTGGAGAACCGGGGAATCTGTACTGGGATTAATGTTTGTATAAATGATCACCCAGTTCCCATGGAGGTCAATACCAGTGCAGCTGAATCTGTGAATGCAGGAGTTGCTTTTAACAAGATTCACTCGGGACTCCAACCCTTAAGTTTGCACAAGATCTCAGCCAGACCGAGAACATACACTGGGGAACAGTTGCAGGTTAAGGGCACAGTTTTGGTTCTGGTCTCCTATGAGAAGCAATTGATGCATTTACCACTGATGGTAGCAAAAGGCTTGGGCCCAAGCCTATTGGGTGGAATTGGTTGAGAAAGATTCACCTCAACTGGCTCAATATTTCTGATTTCAAAATGGCTGCCTCAGTGAAGTCCTAATGAAATACCCAGGAGTATTTCAGGAAGGGCCTGTGACCATCAGAGACCAAAGCCACTTCACCTGTTGACCAGAAAGCAATTGTGAGATTTTGCAAGGCTTGCCCATTGCCATTTGCCTTTTGGGCAAAAGTAGATGCAGCAATCAGGAGGCTGGGGAGTGAGGGGATCATCAGACCAGTGCAGTTTGAAGAATGGGCAGCACCAGTCGTACTGATTGAGAATCTGTGAGCATCGTTCGCAACATACGGACTTCTGGAAGTATTGGTCATGGACAATGGGACGTCATTTACCAGCAGGGAATTCAAATATTTCCTAAAGTCAAATGGTACTCGGCACATAAGGGCAGCTCCATACCATCCATTGTCCAATTGTCTAGCGGAAAGAGCAGTCCAAACATTGAAGGCAGGCTTAAAAAAACAGCCTACAGTGTCAATTGAGACCAGACTGTGTCCGGGTTTCTGTTTGATTATAGGACCACCCCACACGCAACAACAGGGATAGCTTCAGCAGAGTTGCTGATGAGGAGAAAACTCTGCACCAGGTTAAACTTGAGATTTCCCAGACATGTGGGAGATAAAAATGACAGCACGAACGCCAACGCCGGCCACATACCATGTCAAAGCAAGAGAGACAATTTAATTCAGGGAATAAAGTTTGGTGCTGGCGCCATGGAAATGGCCTTGTGTGGGTACGAGGTGAGGTGGATGCAAGGTCAGGTCCCATTACTTACAAAGTTCAGGTAGGTGATACAGTCCTGAACAAACATATGGATCACCTGAAAGCTGTTACCTCACAAACAGGGCAGGAGCAATACATGCCAGACCCCTTAGAACAGCCCAAAGGCCCGGAAGAAACAGTGGGTTCTCCTCCTCTGTCTAGTGTCGAGCAAACAACAGAAACCAAGATGGATGCAGCATCGATGCTGCCGGAAGAAACTCTCCTGAGCTGCTTTGGACGAATGAGGCAGGCTGCGGTTCAGTACGGACCGCCTGTGTCAGAGCTCAAATCCGAGGAACCAGATCTGGAGCGAAAATGTCGCAGGAAAAGCTACAAGCCAAAAACCAGTCCTATGACCCTGGATTTAGAGGGGGAGGGATATAGTGATTGGAACCAGGTTGACTTCATTGACTACAAGGTCATTGATTGATTGGCCCAGGTTAACAACCCCATTCAGCAAGGCCCTGGCTGACCAATATAACCAGGAGATTAGAATCTCCTCAGTTCAAGGGACTGACTCTGAGCTGGCTGGCTACAGCAAGTGTACTGTACAACAAGTGGGTGATGGGTGATGTGTCTCTGTGCAGGTATTTCAGGATGGATAGTCAAAGCCTTTTTCCCACAGTAGAAATGTCACTTACTAGGGGACATAGATTTATAGTGAGAGGAGTATGTTTTAAGGAGATGTGAAAAGCAAGTTTATTTTTCACACAGAGGGTGGTAAGTGCCTGGAATGCATGGCCGGAGGAACTGGTAGAAGAAGATACAATGACAATGTTTAAGCGACATCCTGACAGATACATGAATAAGTAGTCAATAG
Organism: Rhincodon typus; assembly: GCF_021869965.1. NCBI lineage: Eukaryota > Metazoa > Chordata > Chondrichthyes > Orectolobiformes > Rhincodontidae > Rhincodon > Rhincodon typus. The sequence goes on along the minus strand of NC_063338.1, from coordinate 30,159,215 downwards.
AGGGATACAGAACGTGGAGACAAAAGGTTTTTGTTTAGAAAGTCATCATGTTTCAGCACAGTCGAGGTGGGCTGAAGGGCCTGTTCATGTGCTGTACCATTCTTTGTTTTAATACTTTATTTTGCCAAATCATTCCACTCTTTCAATGTGCTGGACTGCCAGTTCGTGGAATTGTAAAATAAATTGTGTGTGTTTTTTTTTCTGTGTGCGGTCCAGTCCCATGGGTGGGTCAAATTGCCTGATTTGAAAATTTGGATACTCTACCTTCTCCTGAAGGAGAGATACTTCCCACACGAACATATCAATCGTTGGGATGACTGAGGCCTAATGGTACGATGGCTGGAGAAATGAATTTGTTGACTGGATACTTTTATTTTAGACACACCAGTTATTAAACACATTTGTATGAAACAAATTGTCAGCAGTGTTCAGCTGAAATTGTGTGGATTTTTGTACCCAAGATCTCATTGAGAAGCAGAAAAGCCAGACAGGAGAAATAATGCTGGCATTGAAGACATATTTTGAAACTTATATTAATATTTCCTATGAATGGTATATGTTCAACATCAAAACTCATGGAGGCATGGTGAAGATTGATCAGTATGTGATGGCTCTGACATAGCTAGCTCATTCCTATAATTTTATACCACTCTAGTGTTTTTAGTGCCTTAGGCATGAGAGATCCTAACAGGAAAACACATCTGATATTCTCAAGGAAGCTATCAACATACACAAGCTCCAAAGTTGTCACCCATCACATGAAGTGTAGTATTTGAAAAACAGTTGAAGCTTTATATTTTGCTGAGGGACAACCCAGGCTAAGCAGTAACAACAAATTCGAAAATAAAGGAAGAAATATTTCCAGAAAGGCCAAGGTCAGAGTAGAGGATGCAAATATTGCAGAAGACAATGCACAAAATAAGAGGCATCTTCAGTTGGAAAAGCAGTGTTCTAACTATAAGGAGCTGTGAGATGTCAGCTGATTGTGATGAGTCACGCTACACCAGAAGACACATTGACGTCATTGGGTACGATGCTGAGAAATGGTTTGTGACGGCTACAATGATAACAGCAGAAGAAGGTAAACAAGTGAATGTGAAAAGTCAGACAGTCGCTGATGTCATATGTAACATCCTGAGCTTTGCTGACATGTGAAGCTACTTTTTATGGTAAATTTGGGGTTTATATGATGGAATAATCCTTGTTCCAAATAAAAAATAAAGCTGAAAGCCCAATTAACTAACAGCAAAGATATGTAGTACCAGATAGTAGACCTTAAGCAAAACCTACTCCTTTCAGCTTGAACAGCATAAACTTGGGATACCCTACATGTGTCAGGAGACTTGCAGTGTTTCACAAGTCACCAAGCTATTGACTACTGAATAGGTTTTTATTTTAATCATATTACAAAGATTATTTTTCAGGTCTTGGTTGTCTTCCTGGTGAATTCATCTCCAAGTAGATGAGGGTGTGAGACCAATTCTGCCAGAGAGAGGTGTAGCTGCTCTCGAGTCCAGCCTGAAGACCAGAAAGGAGAGCTGGAAAAGGAGGAATGCAGCATGTAGCAACTCCTACAGTCTACATTAGCAGCATGGTGGCAGTGACAAGAACTGGAAATCTGAGAGTATGCATAGATCAAAAAGATCCTGGTAATGCTCTGAGATGAGCTCACTACATTAACAATTGAAGAAACTTTACCAAGGAAAAGATCTTCAGTACCACAAACGCAAAATACATTTACTGACAAGCGAAGCTAGATTCTGGAGTTACAGATGGCTGTGCATGCCATTTGGGCCTGATGAGTTTCTACTGAGAACACTAAATTGACAGTAAGAAGAAGCTATCATGAATGATATTCTAGTCTATGACGTAGAGACACAATGGAAAAAGCCATCACATATCACAATCAGAATTTATTGTGACTGCTAAAGCTCCCCGGATGAACCTGAAGCTAAAGAAGCAATTGAAGATTCCTGAAGTTACGTAAGCAACTCATGTGCTGTCAGGGAAAGGATTCTTTCTGGAGCCCGACAAGGTGAAACTGTAGCAGAGATGCAGTAACCAACAAATGTGAAAGGCATTCAACAATTTGTTAAAGTTGTGAACTACCTAACAAAGTTCATGCCTAATTTATCATCGTAGTGAGAAACTCTGCACAAACTCACTTTTAAGGATTTATGGTACTTGGCAAAGAATAAGAGGCAGCTTTTACTTGGAGTAAACAGCTAGTGTCAATAATACCAGTGCTGAGCTACTTTGCTGTGAATTAAGTCATGTCACCTTGCTGTGTTAGTCCTGTTTTGCTGACCTGAGTGACAAAAGTAAGATGAAATGACAAAACATCAGACCATGTTACAAATTGGAACCTGTGCAGAGCAGTTGTCACCTAGAGTGTACGCAGTGAATGTGAATGGCCCACTGTTGAATCACAACTGCAGACCTATACGTACATCTGGAGAATTTGCTCTTTCATTGTAGTCAGCTGATGAGGAAGATGCGATATCTCCAACTGCATCGAGCGCAGAATGACCAGCATTCCCAGAGATTCACCATTCCCTGACAAGGATAATGAATTAGCAACTGCAGTTGCAGCATTTGCCATGAGAATGACCCTGCCTGGTAAAGAACATCACCCAGGAATGGCTAAATACCAGAGCAGCAGCCAATGCACATGCGCATCATTCGAAGAACTGCATAATTTACAGATTACTTAAGCAAAGCATCTGCAGAGACTGATTAAGTTGAGATAGATAGGATTAACAAATAGTTCTTGTTCAATGAAGAAAATGATCACTCATGAACATGTAGTTTGGTAACTTGCAACAGCAATTTTATTTTATGGAAATGGGGATGTTGGAGAAATGTATTTGTACATTAGACACTGTGATCTGCCACACTGGTGTGACCTATGGGTAAGTTGCTTTCACTTTAGAAGTAGTAGCCATTAATCACGTTACATGAAAAACAAGGTACAACCTTGCAAAGGCTTTGTTTTCACTTTTGCTTTGCTCCCAATCTAGATTGATTCTGCTCTCCGTCTTTTTCTTTTATTTACTTTTCAGATTAAGTTGTGAATTCTCATTAATAGATCTTTCCCGTACTTGTCAACTGCTATGTTTTTTTTTCTTGGAGTGCCCTGTGCTTTTTAGCCTATTCCAGTATGTACAAAATGTACAAAAGCAGCTACTCAACCAATCAAGTGCACAGGTGGAATTTTCATGGTTTTGGACTAGGTCTGAAAGTGGGAATGTTTTGTGGAGGGATCACATGGTGTACCATGTTAGAAAGCCTGTTGGATCTTGCATAACTATGCACCTGATTGCCTGCCACTGAGCTTTCTGACGAAATTACAAATCCTGATGCGAAACTCTTCATCTAGAGCAAAAGTTGGCATTTCTGGAAGTTGGCAGCACCAAAGCAGAGGGCCTGGCTACTACTAGGGCAACAACTCCCTAACCCCTGAGTGGGGGAATCGGTGATGAGCAATAGATGCCATTTGTGGGATGGGATTTGGAGTTTCGCTGGTGCAGTGAGGAGCTGGCAGGGTGAGATGGGGAGTTTGACTTTGAGGCCATCCCCAGCCTTTAGGCTGAGTCCCTCAGTCTTGCTCAGATGATTACACATCAACACATCAAGGAGGTAACATTCCCAGTGCCAACCCACCTAATCATCTGCCGTCCTTATCTCCTTGCTGCCTCTAGGGAGGGTAAAATTCTACCCGACATTTCTCACCCTTGCCATTTCTGTGCAGCATTAGCAATAAGCACATAACGTAGTCTGTTGAATATGAACAACCGAAATCACACACACTCACTCAAACATTTCAGGTCAGGCAACATTTAAGGGAAAAAGAAACAGTCAATGCTTTAGACAGATGCTCTTTGTTCTTCTGAAAGGCTGTATTAAGCTATGCATCTTTCTCTGTCTGAGACTGCAGACCTTCAGCAGTACAGTAAACTACCAGCATCTGTGATTGAAGCAGAGATAACGTCAACATTTAAGAAAAGCTTTTGTCGGTGGCTGAAGAAAAAGGTGACAAATAAATATGGGAATATTAGGATGCATGGGATTGCTGCTTTTGTGAACACACGCACACTATTTTGAGTTAGCCTTTTTCCATGTTGTAATTTTTGTAATTCTTTGATAACCCAATCTTACATCATTTGGAAGTGAATGAGAATGCATGGACTGTGTTTAAGGCCAGATCTGTTTATGCAACAAAAACCTACTTTGCTTAAATTTAAACAAAAATCTACATATGTTGGAAATCTGAAATGAAAACAAAGAATGCTGGAAAAACTCAGCAAGTCTGGTAACATCTTTGGGGGGAGAGTAAATGTTTTGAATCCTATTGTGTAGAGGAGTCATAACAGACTCAATGTTAAGTACTCTATGCTTCTTCCCGTAATCCAGTATACATGGCATTTGACAAATCACACCAATCTTGTAACTATACAATTTACACTTACTCTTAAAAGTGTAAATAAAAGTCAATGATGGGAGGACTTCCAAATCTTGACCCACCACACTGCTTACACAGTAGTGTGGATTCATACACATCAGGCTCGCAAAGTTCATATGAGAATCACTGAGTATGACACAATAACACCTCTTCTTGTGCAAAATATTTTTGGTTTCTGCACTGTATCTAACTGCGGCAGGGCACTGAAGTGTGAATTTGCCATGCAGAAAATGGTTTTTACAACTGACAAGCTACCAACCCATTATTGAAATTTCTCTCCAGCTAATTTCTAACATCCAGTCTACTTTTTGTGTCTTTGCTAAATTAACATCTGCAAGATTTTGCTCAAAATATCACAGAAACGAGCACTTCACATTTTACCAGTCAATGTAATAATACTGCAAAAGTTCAATGCATATGTCCAGTGCTATTTAAGGTGATGTTTCTTGTTGTCATTAATTGGAAAAATCCATTTACCAGTATACTTTACTAGGCAGTTGGCATGGATTTGCCCTTCACAGTTCCTTAATTGGTGCCCTGAAGTGGCCCCAGCATTCAATCCTGTCAGCACCAGGCAATTAAGCGACACGGTAGGAGCTTGCAATGAAAAGGCAGCAATAACTGTATACCAAAAGACAATATGATCTGCTTCTAATAGCATTAACACAGACATAAAGCTGTAGAAATTAATATCAGTCCTAATATCTGACCTCTAGGCACTCCGACATGGAACCCAATTTCATTATGTGGAATGTCAAAAGTACTGCTTTACTTGTCTTTCTCAGTGTGTGGGTCTTGTGGGAATGAAATAATATTGTTAGTAATTTCTGTGAGGGAAAGTGAATGCATCGACAGTGACACAGAGCCAAATCAAGCAGGATGCTAACACAGAATTTTAAAATGCCATGAGGAGGTGTTAGATGCTGCTTGTGAGTAGGTGCTGGATTTTACAGTCCATAGTCATTGTCTCAGTTATTTTAACAGGCTTCCACGTAGCAGGTTAAAATGAGCTGTCATTTATTTCAATAAATCCAAAGTCACAGTCTAAGAAGTTGTTTTCCGTCATCGTGCTGGTGCAAACTGAGTGGAAGAAACAATTCCTGTGCCAGATTGAATAAGTGTGAAACACAGTGGGTAGAGCGACTCATTGGCATAAAACTGGCAAGCTACAGAAGTTTGCTATTTGTCCCCAGGCAACTCCCTGGCAAATTGGATTTGAAATGTGAGCTGCACCATTATAAACAGCAGCCTTCAGATAGGGAGAGAGAAGATGACCAGAGGACAATTGGACAGAGGGGCAAAGTAATCAGTCTAAAAGGAAAACATGAGCGGGAGTGAAGAAGCGAGAACCAGGAGGGAACCAAACAGATGCTGAAAATCTGCTGCTGTTTGTTCAATGTTCATTTACAACTGATTTGTAGTCTCAGTTATAGCCTACAGTGGTTCCTTCAAAGACTACAGATCTGGCTGCATGGAGGCCATGTTCTCCTGACTGAAGCCAGCTTAGTTGTTTTATAAAGGTTGCTTCAAAGAGGGCTTCAAATTGGCTAAAGCATTTCTGATAGCCCCTCCCAAGCATAGGAGAAAAGCACTTAGGAACACGATAAGGACATTCAGCCTTTTTGAGTCTGCTCTGCTATTCAGTGAGACCAGTGATCTGCCTGTTGTCTCAACCCCACCTTTTTGTTTCCCCCAAATATCCTTTGACTCATTTGTCTATTAAAATTTGATCTAACTGAACCTTGATTAAATTTAATGACCCAGCTGCCGAGATTTTCTAGGGAAGATTCCAGACTATCAAGCCACTGAGAGAAAACATAAATCTCATCAACTCTGTCTTTAAAGGGAGACCTCTTATTCTTAAACCTAGTCCCCCTCACAAGAGGAAACGTTCTCCCAGTATCCACCCCGTCAAGTCTCTTCATGATCTTGTATGTTTCAATAAGATCATATTCCTTCATGGCCAGCACGGTGGCTCAGTGGTTAGCACTGCTGTCTCACAGTGCTAGGGACCTGGCTTTGATTCTAGCTTTGGGTGACTGTGTCTGTCTGTGTGGAGTTGTACTCCCTGTGTCTGCATGGATTTGTTCTGGTTTCTGCCCACTATCCAAAATTGTACAGGTTAGGTGGACTATCCATGCCCCATAGTGTCCATGGATGTGTAGACTGGGTGGGTTAGCCATGGTAAATGTGGGGTTATGGGGATAGGGTTGGGTGTACTGGATCTGGGTGGGATGATCTTTGGAAGGTCAGTGCAGAGAAGGATTGTGGGAGGAATCATCCCTGTCACTATGGCCGAGCGCAGAAGAGCTGGCGTCAGCGAACAGTACAAGGGTATCCAGCAGAAGGATTCTGTAGGGAGTCATCTCAGTACCTGCCCAGCAGCTAATAAAAGGAAAGCAATCTATAGCCGAGCAGCCATTTTGAGAAGGATTGCTTTGTGGTGGAAGTGCTGCTGAAAGTTGAAGTGATGCTCAGAGGCTGCAAGGTGATTTGAACAGAGTGGCTGAGTGGGCAAATACTTGATAAATGCAACATAATGTGGATAAATATGAGGTTATCCTCTTGGGTTGCAAAAACAGGAAGGCATATTGTTATCTGAATTGTGGCAGTTTAGGAAAAGATGACGTGCAGCGAGACCTGGGTGTCATGGTGGAACAGTCACTGAAGGTTGACATACGGGTGCAGCAGGCAGTGAGGAAAGTTAATGGCATACTGGCCTTCATAGTGAAAGGATTTGAGTATCAGAGTGAGGATGTCTTGCTGCAATTATACAGGGCTTTGGTGAGGCCACACCTTGAGTACTGTGTGCAGTTTCGGCCTCCTAGTCTGAGGAGGGACATTCCTGTTATTGAGAGAGTCCAGCGAAGGTTCAGCAGACTGATTCCCAGGATGGCAGGACTGACATATGAGGAAAGACTGGATCGACTGGGCTTGTACTTACTGGAATTTAGAACAATGAAGGGGAATCTCATAGAAACATATAAAATCCTGATGGGATTGGACAGGCTAGATGCAGGAAGAATGTTCCCAATTTTTGGTAAGTCCAGAACTAGGGGTCACATAAGGGGTAAGCTTTTTGGGACTGAGGTGAAGAATTTCACTCAGAGTTGTGAACCTGTGGAATTCTTTACCACAGGAAGCTAACGGGACCAGTTCATTAGAGATATTCAAGTGGGAGCTGTATGTGGCCCTTGCAGGTAAAGGGATCAAGGGGTATGGGGAGAGGGTGGGAATGGGATACTGTGATTGCATGATCAGCCATGATCATATTAAATGCTGGAGCAGGATCAAAGGGTTGATTGCCCTACTCCTGCACCTATTTTCTATTTTCTATGAATGGCCTCTTTCTGCACTGTAAGGGTTCTTTGATTCATTGTTGCTGGATTAAAATTCTGGTACTTCCTACTAAGCAGCAATCTTTACTCCCTAGACTGCAACAATCCAAGAAAACAGATGGCCACCACTTCTCGAGGACGATTAGGGATGGGCTATTGATCGTGCCCTTGCCAGAAATGCCTACCTCTCATGAGTGAATACACTTTTTCAAAGGAAAGAATGTGAAATTCCCTGTTGCTATATGTAAGGTGCCATGATTTCTGCTATGGGTCTTGTCTCTTTTTCATGTTTACTATTCTGGTGAATGGCAAATTTTCAATGTTTAAGGAATGTGTCTGTTCTGTTCATCATATTGAACAGTTCGGTCTCCGCTTTTCTCTAGAAAAATAGGCACAAGGCTATCAACCTTTCAGAACATAATGTCCTTTTATTACAAAAAATATCTTATTGTGATATATGCAAATTACATAACATTAAGATCATTGAAATGTATTTGTCAGAATATTGACGTAAAAGGAACTTTCACTGGCAAGTTATGAGACAAAAGCAAAATCTGCTTTGGACTTTAGTTGTGAACGGTGCTGGGGGGATAATCAGATTGTAATCTTCATTTTAATTGAACAATTCAAATTTAACAGAAGAAAGCCAGGTTTTCCAGGGGTTAGAGAACCAGGCATTTAAGTTCAACTCAGGACTGTCAGATGTTTAAGTGCTTTATCACTTACTTACTGAATCCAGCAGATTCACCTAGTCAATCCTCCATGATCAGATGCATCCATTACAACCACCACCACCATTCTTGCCCCCACAACTTTTACCCTCCACCTGGTCTTCACTGTCTCCAATTCCTTCTCCAGGCGTCCATTATTCATCCCCTGAACATTTGTTCTCCGCCCCAAGCCCCTGGTCCGCACAGCCTTCCTCTCTGAGATCTCTGGGTTTGTCCCCCTCCTTTCTTGTCCACCTCTACTGGGGCCCCACTGTCTAGGCATCACATTGCACCTTCCCCCGCTCCCCCACACCCACACACACGCGCTCACACACACGCACGCTCCAACACACGCACATACACAGAGGGCCTCCAATGTGCCTCGTCCTGCCCAATGGAAAGCTAAGTCTGTTAATCAGGTTGACTTCCAGGTAAATGATATCACTCTAGAACTGGTATTATTGTGGAATTCCCATGCTTAAGCTGCTCCAAGCATCCCATTCTAAAGTACCATCCTTTTGTTTTGAAGGTTGCCTCCAAATGGAGAAGTAGTTTGATCAGAGTCGTTGTTGCTTGGTATTCCAATTGTTAAGAACAGTGCAAGACCACACCCTGGAAACCCAATGCTGAGTAAAATGTTGACTGGAGAAGTGATAGTATCAGGTGCAGTATATGTTCATCTAACAGTATGCCTTGTCAGATTAACAAGTTTTGCTCACAGGCTCCATCTGCGCCTCCTACCCCCCATCACTACAAAACAAGGACATTTAGTCAAATCTACAAGAGCATGATGAGTAACACGGAAACTCACTAGGGATCAGGCAGGATGTTTTTTTTCTCAGATTTCACATAACTATAGCACATGAAGGATTCCTTGATCCATCAGGTACGTTCTATAGAATGTATGGAAAAACAGGGGAAACTGTCGATGCAATTATTAAAGTCAAACTGGAAAAATATATTTTCAGCCTGTTTCACAACTTGTAAAGCAAAGCACATTCCTAACAGCCAAAGCACACAAAATGAAAAAGAAATTGAAAGCTGAAAATCCAAATAAACCCAATGAAATCATTTAATGTGCAGCTGAGTCCATTGGCAGTTCATGTCGAGGTGGGGTCCTTCTGACAGAAACAGAAGGAAGCCATTTCAAACCTTGAGCCTATTCCATCTTTCAGTTAAATCATGGTTAAACTGATTTTTAATTCCGTTTTACATGCATTGGTTCTGTAACCCCGAATGTGTTTTTTTTAAACAAACGTCTATCATTATCAAGATTGGAAATTTTCAACTGATCTCAAGCCAAAAGTTTTTTTGAGGGACAATATTCCTGTGTTCCACTATGTTTTATGTGAAGCAGTGCTTCCTGACATGACATTTTGCCCTGAATAATCAAACTCTCATTTTAAAATGAAAGTCTCAACCTCAAACATTAACCTTGACTTTTCTTCCCTCTATAAACAGATTGAGCTTTTGCATCCCTTTGGTATTTTCTATTTTTATGTTAAATAATTCACAATATTATTGTGCTGTGGTTACATTAATATGTATTCCAATACTAACAAGCAACCAGCCTCAAAAAATAATTTCCGTTTTATGAACTTTTAATATCTAATGAGTGGGTAATTACTGGCTTGTAACTCAATAAATTTGTTTCACAGGAAACGATGTGGGTTCATATCTTCATCCAAAGACTTAGAATTAATTCTGTCATTTGTAAATATTTAAAATGTTTAAACCACAGTGAGAAAAGCATCATCTCTCCTAGATTAAAAATTCCAAATAAGAATGTACTTTGGAAAAATATAGTAAAACTTAAGCCTGTGCTGGAAATGTATTGCCGCAATGGCTCTCAAGGTCTTTTACCTTTGAAAATCTTAAATTAGATAGTGATTTCCATTCCCAGTAGGATTCCATTCAGCATCTCCCCAATTTGCTACATGCAGCTGTGGAACATAAAGGTGTTCTTTGTCTAAGCAAACTAAATACAAATGATTTCCAATCCAGATAGATAAAGATGCTTCTCCCCAGACACAGAAATTATTTCTTCCCCCATGTGGTTTTCTGCCCAAATATCAAACCTTGGCTATTCTACATGCTGGTTCTCCATTGCATGCTTGCTGAGTTTCTTCAAAACCATTGGGAACATTTATTTTCTCTGTGTGTAAAGGGAAAGAAGAATAATAACCTCAGCACAAAAGAAGCAATAAACTTTTTTTAAATAAATATAATGATCAAGCTTCAAAATCTACTCAGCTTTCTATAAATTTACAGATGTTACCAGGGAAATGAAATTTACCTCACAACAAAGCCACATGTGTTCCTTGGTCCTGTTTGATGACTTTATGAGCTTTTATGTTTCACCAAATTTTTTTCATGTCATTTGTATGTGTCAAAGCCACTCAACTGTTACACTTACAACGTTCAAAATGTTGCTCAAATTAATGCTCCCAAAGTTATTAATTGATGCTTTTTAAAGTGTGAAAATCCGATCTCAGACCACACATGTTATTAAAGCGATTTCTGGTATAGTTTAGCCAACATTAGTTACACTGAACTAGACCATGCTTCCTGCACACTGCATAATAGTAACAAGGAAAAGTCTGTTTGTGTATCGTACTTGAAATCAATTTGGCAAGATTGATCAAAATAGTTATACAAAGTGCTTTTTCTTTGCATCTGAATATTTGATTATTATGGATTAGTTGTGGAAGCCCTGGTGATTGGGGAATTACACACTGGACCCCTGGATTGAATTCTTAGGTAACTGAATCTCCAGTCAGCTAGAGCCATGTCACTAGCAAAAAGGACATCACTTCAGAGTTAGACTCAGAGGCAATTCAATGATCTGTCACTCATCTCAGGTTTAATTTAAAACTCAACTTCAGAACAAACTTAAACATGAAGTTAATAATGAGGAGGAGGAGGAGTGGGCCAACTAGCTCCTCAGTCCTTCGATGCCATTCAATAAGGTCATGGCTGATCTGAATGCTCCATAATCTCGCCCACCATTTACCCACCCCCCCACCCACTCCCACTCCTTGCTTGTGAATAACCTATCTACCTCTGCCTTCAAAATATTCAAAAACTCTGCCACTACTGCCTTTGGAGGAAGAGAATCTAAACATTGTACAACTGTCTGTGAGAATCAATTTCTCCTCATATCTGGCTTAAATAAATGAGCGCTTATCTTTAAACAGTGACCACTAGTTCTAGATTCTCCCACAGGAAGAAACGTCCTTTCTACACTTACCCAGTCAAGGACCCCACAATATCCTAAAAGTTTCAAATAAATCATCTCTTACTCTTCCAAACTCCAGCAGATACAAATCTAACATTTTCCCTCATAACACAACTCACTCATTCCAGTTATTTATTTAATAAACCTTCTCCAGACTGCTTCTAATACAGTTACACCATTATTTATATAAGGAGATTAATACTATTGCTCGTACTTCAGACACAGTCTCACCAAAGTCCCATACATTTGAAGTAAAACCATCCTATTTTTGTATTTAAATACCCTCCCAGTAAATGGTAACATTCTATTAGCTTTCCTCACTACTTGCTGTACCTGCACACTAACCATGTGCAATCCATGCATGAGGTTACCGAGAATGCTCAGCATCTCTGGCTCTGCAAACTGTCTCCATTTAAAATATGTGCTTTATTTTATTCCTTCTGTCAAAATTGATAACTTCACATTTTCCCACACTATTCTCCATTGCCAGGTTTTTGCCCACTTTCTTAATCTTTCTTTTGTAGCCTCCTTATATCCTCTTCACAATTTACTTTGGCAAATACACAGCAACAAAATACAGTCAGCATTGAGAAAAAAAAAATTGAGGATTAGGGAGAAAGAGATGGGGAATGAGACTAATTGGACAACTTTTTCAAAGTACTATGAAAAAAGTACATTTTCAGGTTGTGTGATTCTGTGGTTGAACAGATTAGTTAATGAATACCATGGGCCTAATATTTACCAGAGTACATCTTGTAAGGGGAGCAAGGAGGAATTGTAGTCAACTCCCAATTTTGACACCATATTATGTGTCTGTTTTTCAGGGAATTTCGGTCACTGCAAGCCAGCCCAATTGAGAAACTTGTATCCCTCTCAGTAAGAAACACCTTAGAGGAGACTCCAGCCTAGGAGCACATAGGGATCCTGCCACAGAGTTAGTGATGGCCTTTGTAAGGGCATTTGGGTTGAAGAGTGGGAGATATTGGCTACAAATTCTAGGTAAAGGAGATTGCAGTGGGTTGGGGGAGGAGGCCAAAGTCCAATCTTAGAGGGGTGTCTGAATCTGAATCTGACAGGAAGGGATACAAAGATGATTGTTTGAAGTTGGGTGGTGCAGTTCCCAAAGAACTAGCTAAGCTTAGTGGGCTGATAAGAAGCATTCTTCCACAAAGCTGTTTTGGTCTCGCTTTAGCTTTTGGGGTGCCTAAGGCCTGTAACCAGGGCAGCCAGTGTCAAACCTGGAAGGCAGGTTATACCTGAGGCATACATCTCAGTCCCATAATTACATGACCAACTCCACTCTGTTAAGATAGAAGCAGTCAAACTGGAGGAAAGTTGTGGAGTGGTTTTGACACTTCTAAAATGTTCACATCTCATCCGTCTAAACTCTATCCTTGTTGGAGGGGGTTGGGGTTAAATCCTGAGTACCTCAGCTTACTTTTGGATTTTCACTGTTATTTGTCAGAAAATTTTTTTAAGACAGTGCATGAGTGTGCCATGCAGGAGACAGAAGTGGGCACGTGGGAAACATTCCCAGTGTGAGGCCCAGACAAGGCTTCAACATTGTTTAGGAGGAGGGTGAGATAGACAACGGGCAATAGTGGGATTTTATGAGGCTCAAGGTGTTGCCAGTGGGGCACTCTCTCTCCTCCTGGGCTATAAGATTACCATAACCAATGTACAATGCCAGTTTATTAGGGCCTCAATCCCGCCTGCTGCACATTTTACTGTGTTTGATACGTATTACAGTTCCGATTACATATTTGTCCCATTGCTAAGATCACCTAATGTTAGCTTTGTGAAGTGTTTAGGCTTTGCCCCATCTCACCTCAGCTGTTGCTGAAATCCTCAACTATGTCTCTGTTAGCTCTAAATTTTAAGTATTTCATCGCATTCCTGCCTGGCCTCCCATCTTCTACTATCTGTAAACACATGCTTTCCCATAACTCTGACATTTTAACTCTCACTCGGCCTTCTGCATTGTGCTCATTGATCTGCATCAGTTCCTGGTAAAACAACGCCTCAATTTTAAAGTTCCCATGCGTGCTTGCAAATCCTTACATGACCTTGCCTCTCCTTATCTCATTAACCCACTTCGATATAACGCAACCACACTCCAAGATATCATCACTCCTTCCATTCTGTTCTCTTGCACATTCTTAATTTTAATTTCTCTACTATTGGGGTTGTATAGTCAAGCGCTGAGGCCCTAGGCTCTAAAATTTCCTTTAAGATACTTGACTCAGTTGTTCCTTAAAACAAACCTCTTTTCCATGTCCCCCTCTATTTGTCTTTTGGAGTGAGTGGGTGATTTAAGTGCATAGGCCCTTAGTATTTTTTATGTGGCCATGTAAACATAGTGACTTAGATGGACTGAATTGTGTATTGCAGCTTACAGGGTCCGAGTGGCTGCATTGATGAAGGCTTTAGACTTCGAATATTTTACTATTTAAAGGGTCCAGAGTTAAAATTGTATTCCAATCCAAATAGCATCATTGAGTTTTATCTTTTATATATTATCAATTTTCTGCCTGTCTGCAAGAGGAGGCTCTGATTCTGAGCAACACTCTACATTTAAAATGACAACTGGAACAAAGTGGGAATCATTCAGCCACCAGGACGACGAGCTAAAAATGAGGCTTGTGGATTACGATGTATGATTTAGACAGTCAAAATAGAATATCCTTATTGTTGTGTACTAGAATGACACATAATCTGGGCATAGCTTGTTTCAGAAATTTTTTATTTACTTCCACAAAAACACTGTTGATTTCTAGATGCGGATCCTGAAACCAATGGGATTTGTTCTTGCTGTAGCATTCTGTTCCAATGCGGTAAATAAGAAAAGAAGCCTTCCACCAGCCAGTGACAGCTTCTCACAAGGTTTCGTCTCTCCCAAAGCAACTCTGGCTCCCTCCGTCCCCCGAGAAATGGTTGATTATTGATGCTTGGAACAAAGACAGTGTAAGGCTATTCTAGGCGACAGTGATTTAAAAATACTGAATCTCCGGCTCATTCTGAAGTGGCATTTTGTCATTTGCCTCCTTGGCTTTTCTATCCAATAATCCATTACATTTTTTCCATTTTGATTACAGGCCAATCACATATCCAGCTCTCCCCATCAACCAGCTTGAGGGCTCGTTTTAAAAAAAAGCAAACTGACAGTTGACTGTGAGTCTGCGTTGACATTAAGAAATATTAGGGCCTATCTATTGCGTGGGCAAAGAAAGCTGGCATCGAGAAGGACATGCATGTTTAAGTTATTTCAACCTCCCATAAATAAAGCTTTATTGGTGGCAGGTTCAGAAACACAGGCAATAACTTAAGCTGACTGTGCTGAGGAGGAACAGTTATAGTGCAAGCCAGCTAAGGTTGGATGTTGCCACGTAAATCTGCAAGAGGTGCCCTTTAATTCGCAAATCTGTTTATCATTATCTGAGTAGAGGTTCGCAGGTGACAGCTATGTTCTAGACAATAGGTTTAAATCAGTGCTAATTTGATCTTCCCAGTTACGAGCTCAGTCTTCATTTTCTACTGACAGTTGCTTGAATTGTTGCAAGTGCGCATAATAAACATTATACAAGTAATTTGCAGGCACAACTATATCAACAAACATAATAGGCACAGCTATTAACGTAATCAAGCGATGATTGTGTTTTAGCACTCTTCACAAATCTTTTATGTAATTAATAGAATTAGATGCCTTTATAATAATATTTTAAAACTTTGTATGCAACACATGCAAACAAGAATGAAAAGGCAGTCAGCTAAGATGGATAAGGGGAAGCTCCAGCTATTTTTATTTTCAGCTTTCTGATCTCAGAGGGCATTAAATAAGTTTTTAATGCTGATGCTCATATCTGTATTTTATCTGTTCTGTTTGGCATAACATATTCACTACCTTTTATCGGTTTCATTAGATTTCGCCATGATTGGCATCTTTATTTTTTTTAATGCATCAAATCAAAGTGCACTAGAAACTCAAGTGAGTTAATGAGAATCATTCTGTCTAAAACAGAACATGTCAGGCCCTTGCCTTGTTTTAGTTGGCTTCCTTCTGAAATTTGGGCAAGTTGTAACTTAGGAGTTGTAAAGTTGCGATTTACACATTTCAGTTCCAATAGCAAATGATAAAAGTTGACTTATTGTACATCCATATCCCTTGCATTGAAGTTGTATCCAACAGAGGAGGACTGCAAATCTCACCAGAGCGTAAGTTGAAAGTGAACACAGAGTTACAGACTCTCAGCATTAAACTAACAAACCGATATACAGGCTCGTACAATATTATGTCTGGAAATCTGTGCTACTTAAAGTTATTGAATCCTTTATACGGCTGAGTTGCTGAAGGAGCCTATCATTGACTGTGTGACATATGAAGCCCTAGTGAATGTGACAAGGTGGAAAAGCAGCAGCCAGAGCGCAATCAATTTACTGCAGGGCTCTTAAAAATTGGAACTATGTCATGTAGTAACTCACCCTGCTGTAATGTCCTCCTTTGGTTGATTGCACAAGAAGAAGATAAAACAATAGGAATTCTTAGTGGCCACAAAGTTAACAGAAGAAAGGGCACTTGCTCAGGCTCACTTACATTGGAAAAATACAGTGCAAAACACAACACCAATCTGCATGATATTTTGATCATTTCCAAGCTTTTCAGCTGACGAATTCCCCTGAGATTCTAGCAGACAAGTTGAAAGACAGAGAGTAGGTCTGGAAGACACATTCATTATACATGTCACAGTGAGCATCTGAGCCTTTTAATGAAAAGGGCTTTTGCACAGAGATATAACTTCTGTCACACAGCATAATTAGCAATGATTTCCAAAGAGAGACAAAGTAGGCAGCTATAAGGGTGAAGACACAAAGGCACACAGCAACTGGATGAATCAGTACTGCTTCCAGCAAGCTCTGCGAGTAATCTTCATGATAATGAAACTTGATAAGACCCAGTAATGACCAGAAAAAGTCATCCAGAACATTTGGCTCCAGACCTTATTACAGTCTTAGTTTAAACATGGACAAAAGAGTTGAATTTCAGAGAGGACGTGTGACTGCCCTTGAGAACATGACATCTTTTGACAGGGTGCAGTGTCAAAGAAACTCAATCAAAAGGAACCAGGTAGAATGCTGTCATGCTCCACTGGCGAAACTCAAAGCTGACACAAACGTTGTGGTTTGGCAAACCAATCATCTCTAAGGAACTCCTGCTATAATAGCAGAAACATATTCTGTTGTTTCATCAATGACCTTACCTCCATCATAACAGTCGGAGTGTGATGTTTGCTAATGACTGCAGAGGGTTCAGTACCATGCATGTTTCCTGATCTACGTCAGTTTGCAGCAAGACCCAGACCACCCACTGGCTTGACATAATAAATTTCAGGTAAAATTCAGGCCACACAAGTGCCAGCGAATGGTTATTTCCAACATGGCAGAGTATAGCCACGTCCTCCTGAAATTAAATAGTGCTTTATCGGTGAATTTCTTCACCTTCAACACACCTAAAGATATCACTATTAATCAGGAACTTACTTACGTTAACCAGCCACATGCAGGCATAGGTCAAAGTCTGGGTATTCTGTGACAAGTGGCTCACCTCCTGCCTCCCCAGAACCTGTCCAGAACCAAGACAAGCCAGAATTGGAGAGGAATACTGTCTTGCTACAGTATGCTCCAACAATCCTCAAAAGTCTCAACAGCATCCAAAACAAAACAATTTCCTTTCTTGAAAAAAAAACCCAGAAATTACTGAAGGTAATTAATGCAGGTCTGGCAGCATCTGTGGTGAGAAAGCTGAGTCAATATTTCAGGTCCACTGACCATTCATCACAACTAAAAATAGCTAGTACAATGTGGCATGTATGCTGAAGACAGGGGGTGAAGAAGGGGAGTGGTAAAGGAGTGAGAGACGATAGGTGGAAATGAAGACCAGAGGCAGGGAAAGACAGGTAGGTAAACAAAGGGCTAGGTAATAGTAAGGGAAGGAGAAAGAAAAGCTGATGATGGTGACCATCAATAGTTGGAAATGGGTTGGCTGCACTGATGTGATGTCAGGGCTTGAGGTTCAAGGGAGGAGAATAGACGTGGAAGAAGGTATTCAAGCCCTAAGGTTTTTGAACTCTATATTGAGTGCTGAAGGCTGCAGGGTCCCTAGCAGGAAACGAGGTGTTATTCTTCCAGTTTGCATTGGCCCTTGCTGGACCACCGCAGCAAGCATGAGACAGAAACGTTGACCAGGGAACACGGCAATATGTTGAAATGGCAGGCAACTGGAAGCTCAGGGTCTTCTTTGTGAACTAGAACATAGCTGTTCCACAAAGCAGTCAGCCAGTCTGTGCTTCATTTCCCCAATGTAGGGGAGACCACATTGTGAGCAGCAAATACAGGATAGTGCAGGAAATGCGCTGCCTCACCTGGAAGGTGTGATTGGGCCCTTGGATACTGATGAGGGAGGAAGTAAACAGATAGCTGTTACACCTTCTGCAGTTGCAGGGGAAGATGCCATGGGGTTTGTTGGGAGTGGAGAATGAGTGGACCAGGGTTTCCCAGAGGGAATGGTCTTTGTGGAAGGCTGACAAGGGAAGGGGGCAGAGTATGTGTCTGGTGGTGGCATCCTACTGAAGGTGACAGAAATGGTGGCTAATGATCCTCTGGATGTGGATGCTGGTGGGAGAGTAGGTGGTGGGGAATCCTCAGTTGAAGAAGAAGGTGGACATTTCAGATGCACCTTAGTCAAAGTTGGCATCATCAGAACAGATGAGATGGAGACTGAGGAATTGGGAGAATGGAATAGAGTCTTTACAGGAAGCAAGGTGTGAGGATGTGTAGTCCAGGTAACTGGGAGTTGGTGCGTTTATAGTGGATATTGGTAGCCAGCCTATTCCCTAGAAATAGAACCAGAGATGTCGAGGAAGGGAAAGAAAGAAAGACCAGATGAAGGTGAGAGTGGGGTGGAATTTGGAGAAAAATGGATAACTTTTTTCCAATTCCAAACAAGAGAGAGAAAAGGCACCAAAGATTTTAAAATGTACCAGAGAAAAATTTATGGGTGACGGCCAGAGTAGGACAGGAACAAGGAATGTTCCACAAACCCTACAAAGAGACAGGCATAACTGGGGCCCATGTGGGTACCCATTGCTACCCCACTGACCTGAAGAAAGTGGGAGGAGTTAAAGGAGAAGTTGTCAAAGTGAGGACAAGCCCAGCCAGACAGAAGACGGATGAGAATAGTGCAGGTCTTTGTTCCAGGAAGAAGCAGAGAGCCATAAGACAATCCTAATTGAGAGGGCTGGGGGAGCTAGTCTACTGTATTCACTGATCACAAAGTGATCTCCTCTGCACTGGGAGATGAAATACAGGCTACAACTTTGCGGAGCACCTACATTCTGTCTGTAAAAATGACCTTGAGCTTTCTGTTGCCTACCACTTCAACACAGCACCATGTTCCCTGAACAAAATCTCTGTGTCAGGCTTGCTGCAGTACTTCAGTGAAGCTCAACATTAGCTGGAAGAACAGCATCTCATTTTCTGCTTGGGGACCCTGCAACCTTCAGTTCAGATATCAAGTTCAATAATGTTAGAGCCTGAACACCTTCAACCATGTCCTTTATGCATCCCCACACACCTGGCCTTGTCATCACGTGGGCTGCTTTCAGCACAGCTAACCCATTTTCACCCACTTATGGTCCCCATTTGTAGCTTTTCTCCTTCCCTGGCTTACTATTATCCATCACTTTGTCTATAGGTCTTTGTCTCCCTCTGGGCCCCATCCCCACAATCCTCCCCCTCCTTAACCACTCACCCACCATCCCACCTCCTGTCTTCAGCAATGCATGCAACCCTTTCTTAGCTGCAATTAATTCTGAAGAAGGATCGCTGGGCCTGAAACTTTGACTCTGTTTTCTCTCTACAGCTGCTGCCAGACCTGCTGATTTTCTCCAGTAATTTCTGTTTTTGTTTTGGATTTCCAGCACCTGCTGTTCTTGGTATTGTTTATTTGCTCTGTTCATACCCCAATTATGTTGAACATTCACAATCTCCACCATCACAGCGGCAGCAGTGCAGTGTACCATCTGTGCACTGTTGTAACAGCATCTCTCAAACCTGCAACTTCTACCACAGTGAAAGCTAAGGGCAACAGTTGCAATGGGAGCATCACCATTACACCCAAACTCCCTCAAATTTGCACTATTCTAATTTGCAAATATATGGAGCAAAATCCTGGAGATCTCTATTCTGCAAGAGAACCTCCCACACCTGACACAGTGGTTCAAGAAGGTAGCTCACCACCAACTTCTCGAGAACTATGAGGGACGACAATATTGTTGGTCTTATCAGCCAATGATATCCTCATCCTCTGAGTGGATTAACAGGAAAGATATTGGGTTTTCCTTAGTATCTTCCATAATGCATCCTTTGATCCAAAATGGATAATCTGCATTGAATCTGTTAATTGTATAGCTGCTAACATCCTGCCTCTAAAAGAATGAGTTTCCAATGCTGCTTGGCCAACCTACTTGAGCGAAGGGTCCACAACAAACGATATACCTGAGAAAATGTTCAGCTACAGAAACGGAAGTTGCTGGAAAAGCTCAGCAGGTCTGGCAGCATCTGTGAAGTAAAAAATCAGAGTTAATGTTTCGGGTCAAATGTTCAGCTAGATTGTCACTCACAGATGTTTGTGTCAGCATTGTATCAGACGACATCTTGTTCAATTAATTCAAATATGCAGAGCATGGCAGATGAATTCTTTGAAGTAGCCCGAAAGCACAACTTCAATTCAGTGCTGTGATCACAATATGCAGTTTGTGTCAAGATAATGTGGGCAAGGCTGATTTTCTTAACACTTGCTTTGCTACGAGAATATTTGGAGCTCACAGACACTTCCCCAAGTAATCTTGCAAATTGTTTTTGCTGACACACTAAAAGTATGACGTGAAAGGTCTTAATTAAGCCATTCTTGGATTGGAAATGCATTACTTTCAAGACATTTACGAGTTTGCTGCAAGTGAATTTATCATTAAATTGTCACGAGAAATATGCAATTGCCACACTGAAAAATTAAAATTCTGTTAGGACTGCTATCCTAATGTATTAAAGAAAGAAAGCCTTGCATTTATAATTTCGCACTCGCAGAATGTTTCAAAGAATTTTACACACAGTTATGTATTTTTCAAGTGCAGTATCACTGTGATAATAAAGGAAATGTGGCAGCCATTTTGTGCACAGAAGATTTACACAAACGGCAATGTGATAATGAGCAGGTAATGTGATCAGTGAGATAATTGATTGATTAATGTTGGCCAGGACTTGGGGGTAGAGTAACTTTGCCTTCTTTGAATAGAACCCCCAACTAAATAACTTACTTCCCCCAGAAAGGGCAGTTGGGTCTTGATTTAATTGCATCTGAAAGTTTGCATTTGCAATTCTGCAGCATCCCTTCAGTACTGTACAGTATAGAGATGTTAGTCTGGAATATACACTCACATCACTACATTAGTCCTTAAATCCATAACTTTTTAACTTGGCAAGTGGTTCTTGGTTTGTTCGTGATGGGAACATTTAATATTTTTTTGCCAAAACTGAAGCTGGATATTAGCTCCCTTGAGTCTGCTATCAATGATATAACTGACCTGCTTCTATCACAGTCAACATCGAATATGCAGGATAGTGAATCACAAAAACATGACTAAATGAAAATAATCTCAAATCGATGAAAAAAAAAGGCTTGGGTGAAATAAACTAAGTTTACGCACTGTACCAGGAAGCACGTCAAAGTTATGTTCACATCTTTACATTTAACCTTAGCTTCTCACATTTGGATAATTAATTATTCTGCCTTCAAGAAAGCTTGCAGACTTCTTTATAAAGTGAATGCAAGTGCACAAACTTCACAGGACGAGTGGATAAATACAAACAAGAAGTTTTATAAATTCATAGAATAGGACCATAGATTCCTTACTGAGTGAAAGCAAGCCATTCAGCCCATACCAACCCTCCAAATAGCATCCCACCCAGACCACCCTGCTACCCTATCCCTGCATTTCCCATGTCTAACCCACCTAACCTACACATCCCTGGACACTATGGGAAATTTAGCATGGTCAATCCACCTAGCCTGCACATCTTTGGACTGTGAGGGGAAACTGGAGCAGCTGGAGGAAACCCACGCAGACACGGGGAGAATATGCAAACTCCACACAGACAGTTGCCTGAGGTTGGAATTGAACCTGGGTCCCTGGCTCTGTGAGGCAGCAGTGCTAACCACTGAGCCACCATGCTGCCCCATGTTTTAACTCATGAATCTCCACAGGCAGAGTGGGGAATGGCATTGACCTTCTTCTTGCAATGCTGAGCATTCCTTCAGGTGGTAGAGACTGCTTTAAACTGGGTGGCAAACTCCAACCAGGCAAGCATAGTCTGGTGACTTAATCTCTACTGCTGGCCCAGGGAGGTGGAAGTCCTGTGTTGGCACCATGACAGGAGACAATGGTTTAGTGGTATTATTGCTGGACTGTTAATTCAGAGACCCAGCCAATGTTCTGGGTACCTGAGTTTGAATCCCACCATGGCAGATGGTGGAATTTGAATTCAATAAATATCTGGAATTGAGAGACTAATGATGACCATAAAACGATTGTCGATTGTGAGGAAAACTGACCTGGTTCACTGATGTGGAAGGATCACTAATGTAGTTCACTAATTTGGGAAGGAAACTGCCATCCTTACCTGGTCTGGCCTACACATGACTCCAGACCCACAGCAAAGTGGTTGACTCTTAACTAACCTCTAGGCACTTAGGGATGGGCAATAAATGCTGGCCTAGCCAGTGATGCCCTCATCCCATGAATGAATGAAAAAAAAATTTCAGAACTCTGTCTGCAAAATGGGACATCGGTTTCACCCTGTCTGCCACATCTAGCGCAACTGTCAGGAACTGTGTAAAGTAGCTCCAGACTGACAGAGTTTGCCCTGGT
Source organism: Rhincodon typus (assembly GCF_021869965.1). NCBI lineage: Eukaryota > Metazoa > Chordata > Chondrichthyes > Orectolobiformes > Rhincodontidae > Rhincodon > Rhincodon typus. The sequence goes on along the minus strand of NC_063338.1, from coordinate 30,136,488 downwards.
GTACAGCAGACTTTCAAAGATGGCACGGGCACAAGGAATGTTGGTGAATTTGGGGTATCTTGCACGTGGCAAGATGGGGCAGGAATTAGATGAGCAAGATGCCACGGGGCAGGGTTTGTAATTAATAAGGCAGGTCTGGTAAGATACAGTGACAGAATTCATCAGGCTTTGTGACAAAAAACCCTTCAAAAACCTTGATGTGAGACCAACTTCACCAAAAATAAAAAGATTTAGCCCAAGACGTGAATCAAAAGAGATGCACAGATCAGAGTCTGAATCTTGTAAAGTTTAAATGATGTGATGTCATGACCCTTACATTGGGTGATACCAGTAATTGGTGGCAATTGATTTGAAGATGTTTAGCTTTACAGGTCAGCTGAAGGACCTTTGTCATGTTTCCTTTCGATTGTGGTTTCTCTTAGCTTCCAGCAAAGAAAGAAAGAAACATCCTTTCTTTTTACTTGTAGCGCGGGGCTGGTTAAGAGTATTCTCTGCTGTGATCCTCACAGTACACACCTTCTCCCCCAAATACACACAGGCCAGTGCTGAAATGGGCTTTTAAGTCCCATTCTTGCTCAAGGAGAAAACACAAAAATGTTTCCCACACAGCCTGCTCTTTATTCTCATCCTGTTCTCCATTCTGATATAACTTGCGGGAGATTACCATTCACTTTGCTATGCATTTCTTCATTGAAGCCCTTCTTTTTGAAGATGACTTGACACTCATCATTTGTGACATTCTAAGATCTCTCTTGAGGCTGATGACAGTCCACACAGGCCTGGCCGAGAGTTACTGAATGATGCTGCTCAGAATTTACATTTTCAGTCATTCTTTTCTTTCTTTCAAAAAAAAACATCGTGATTAAAAGCTTGATATGTAAATAGGTGATCTGAGCTTGTGATCTCTTGTCATGACACAAAACATTTTGCCAATTTGAATTCAGTTAAAATAATGTGGATAAATCATCAAGATCCAGTAAGAAATGTGGTCACCATTGGCATTTGGCACCATTTTAGAGAAGGAAGTTGGTCATCCTCACTCAGATTGGCCCACAGTGATGCCATTCTAACACCAATGTGATTGACTATTTACTGTGCCCTGAAGTGGTTGATCAAGTCACTTCACTCAGTTATTTTAAAAATTGCTTTTTAGAACCCCTACAGTGTGGAAGCAGGTGACTTGACAAATCAAGTCCATACCAACCCTCCAAAGAACATCCCACCCAGACCACCCCCTACCCTATCCCTGTAACCCTACATTTCCCATAGCCAATCCACCAAACCTGTATATCTTTGGACTGTGGGAGGAATCTGAAGCACCCAGAGTAAACCTGGACAGACTCATGGAGAACATGCAAGCTCCATGCAGTCATCTGAAACTGGGTCCCTACACTATGAAGCAGCAGTGCTAACCACCAAGCCACTGTGCCACCCCGTTTAGGGCCATGAGGGATTAGCAGTAAATGTAAATCTTACCAAAATATTCATACAGTATATTGTATATTAACCTTTCAAATCAATATCTTAATATTTGATCAGATGCTTATTCAGCCATGTCCTTTCACCATTCTATCATTTTGTTGATTGTTACCCCACATTATGAAGTAATGTGTCTGACATTCCTGGGTCACTTTCAACCTCTTTATCTTTAGATAAGTTGACACCATTCTTGACGATGCTAATTTTTCTTCTCCCAAAGTGTAATATCCATTGTTTATCCATATTGAAATTTATCCTTCACTATTCTGACTACATAATGACCATAAATTTAACTATATTTGCATTGGCTTTTTAAAAGCAACTCATGTATTAGAGACAGTAAGAGGCTTGTGCATTCAACACTTGCATCTGTATGTAGATTAAGACAGCGATGAGATTTTCAGCTGACTGTTTCTGGCAGAATGCAAACTAAGCATCAGCAAGAGGCTGGTATGACATCAATAGGCCATAACACCATAAGAAATAGGAATAAGAGTAGGCCATTCAGCCTCAAGCCCGTTCCACCATTCAATACGATTATGTCTGATCCAATACTCCTTATGATTATATTCCTGCTCTACCCCTGTAACCCTTGATTCTCCTACAAATCAAGAATCTATCTCAGCTTTAAATATACACAAGGACTCTGCCCCCACAGCTCTCTGCAGCAAGGAGCTCCAAAGACTCACAACCCTCTAAAATTCCATCTCATCGTCTTAAATTGATGTCCTTTCCTCTGAAACTATGCCCTCTCATGAGGGGAAACATCCTCTCAGCATTTACTCTTACAAGCCCCTAAAGAATCTGATTTACTTCTATGAGATCACTTTGTATTCTTCCAGTGAGTAGAGTCCCAACCTGTTCAGCCTTTGCTTATGAAACAGTCCATCCATACCAGGGATCATCTTAGTGAACCTTCTCTGAACTGCCTCCAATGAATTGATATCTTTCCTGAAATAAGGGGAGCCAAACTGCTCACAGTACTCCAGATGTGCTCTGGATCCTGCTTATTTAATCTGCACTTCCAACCGTCTGCATGAACTTACCACACAGGATTGATTAACTGGTCAATTTCGGCAACAAATTCTGAGCATACTCCTCACAGGGATTGAGATTCTTCCTGCTTAGCTAAACCTGTGAATCAACAGAGGCCTGGAAAATGTTAGTCCTTATTAAGGAAGTAACAAGGTACTTATTAATGTTCTGTACCAGAACCCATGTACACATTGCTAATAACTAAATGTGACTCAGTCAACGCGTGTGGCCAGGATTTACGTAAAACAATATGGTGCCATTGAGAGATATATGTCAACTTCATCTGGGGTAAACTTCACCTTGGGGAGTTGTACAAATTGTAGATTTCTCAGTAGCTTGGCTTGGAGACTTTTACAAATGGAAAACTATCACCAGGTTTATTGAATGTCCAACCCATCAGAAAAACAAATTACCTGCACACTCAGCAGTATGTCTTTATTGTTATTTTGTTCGTCCACAGTTGTTCTTATTGACTTGTTGTGTTGTAATAAGTATAATGAATGGAGAGAGGTCGAGGAAAGTTCTCCCTCTTTTCTCACCTCTTTATTGACCTCTTTACTAAGGAGTGCTATCATTTTGACAAACAGAGATGAACAGGCTTTCTAGCACGTTTAAACCAAAAGGAAGAATAAATGTATATTTCTTACAACTGCCAGAACATAAATGCAACAAACAACGACTCCCCAAACACCAACACACAAACACAAGAAAAGATGGTTCCCAGAGATGTAATGCTCTTAGGTTGCTAATACAGTAACATGAGACAGGTCATTTATTTACAGTCCTTAAGATGGTTGTTGATACGTCGAAGGCCGGAAGGTTTCTGTTTTGGTTCCTAGAAGACAAATGGAGACTGGCAGTTTCTAGATTTTCATTTAAAATTGTGGCCAAGGTCCTATAGTGAAGAGATGTGAAATGACAGAAAATATATTTGTCCCTCTTCACTGCTCCCAGTGAATATCTTTTTGAGGCTGGGTTATTTTCTTTATCTTGGGAATTGCTCCCTCTGTGGTGCAGATCCCAGAATGCTTGGATTGATCAGTCGTCGGTTTCCTTTTCAGGGAGTTTCCACTGCATGCACCATTGGGTTGGAACCATTGTTATTGACACAGAATGCAGTGGTGATTGATATTCTGTGGGCATTCCAGTAATGATACCCCCGCTCAATGGCTTTCTTTGAAGTCCTATGTTCATGGGCCCAACATGGCGAGCAGCATTTGAGCTTTAAATTTCTCCAACTTGGGATGGTAAGGAGTAATCAGTTTGTATTTTCAGTAACTTCCCTGACAGCTTGGGTACAATTTGTTTGCATGCAGCATGTTTGGAGCTGGAAAGGGTGTTTAATTAGGCAGGAAGGTGGTATGTGTGAACCCTGCTTCATTCTTGCCTCTGCCAGTATTGTCAGGGTTAGAAAGGGACATGGGCACTCCACCAACAACTGAGGCACTTTTGATCCCAGAAAATTACCACTGAAGGACTTCATCACACTGCTGCTACGATTAACCAAGCTGTAAGTGGGCTTATCACCTTGCAGTGTGCATGACAGTTAAATTTGTGTAGCCTGCCGTTGTTTCCTGGGGTCCAGGGGTTTCAGAGACACACAGTGCCCGGTAGAGGGACATGATATGATGTGAGAGGGGCATAGGCTATTAGCCACAGTCCTTGTCCTTGTTGCATGTCCCCTTATACTGCATTTGTCCAAACCCCACTGTGTAAAGCCTCTCCCACCAGAACATACTCTGCAGCCTGAGTCACTCCTTAATCATAGCCATGTGGGGACCAGCCTTTGATTGGCTAACAGCTTTTCATAAGTGGGGTTTGCGCCCCTACTGTGCTCGATTCAACCAAAGGACTTGTTGCTGACTATTGAAGTGCCTGAGTGACACTTAAGACCAGTTGACCTTCCCAGAGGTGGCAATCTGGATGTCTCACCAAAATAACAATCATTACATTTACTATTTTGGTCTATAACCTACATGGGCATTCACAAGTTTTAATATAGTTGATTGATATCTCTCATTAATGTAAGGTTTTCATATGCTTTTACATTCCCTCCTTATCTCTTCATACTGACTTCCTTCTTATCCTGACCTGCCAGTCTGTAGCAACCAGCCAGTTTTATCTGGCTGCTTTCACGCTTAAAAGAAACACTGTTCCCATAGCAACAGCGGCCAGTGTCAGTTTTGCTAGATTAACTTCACCAACTCAGAATTACAGGCACCTTCACCACCTGCAGTAATCCATCAGGGCTTTCTTTATACCAGCTTTGCAGGGTAGCGTTTGCATGGTCCAAGAGATAACACTTGAAGCAATTTCATATTGCAAAATAAGTGTTACCAATTATGTTGAGAAGTGAGTAATTGAGTCAGAACAGCCTGAGTTTTTTTTTATATCCACGGTATTTAGTCTATTATTTGAACTGAATGAGCCAACAATGCAACAGTAATTGTTGCAGATAAAGCATGCACTTGACTTGGAATGTTATCCTGAATGCCAGCTCAGCCAAAATGCTCATTCGTTATAATCTTGGAATTACGATTGTTCCGAAAGGCAGTTGCCATACTTGGAAATAAATAGTGTCCTTAATAATGACCTACTTATGTGGAGTCAATGCAAAACTACAGAGTAAATGTTCTTTGATAAGCACACAAAGCTCTGAAAGACCACATGAACATAATTTCCCTTTCGTAACAGAGCAAAAGTATGATCCAGGATTACAAACAAAATTGTGCATATTAGAATTTATTCTGCAATGACTAACAAGACTGACAGCAGTTGAATTGGGTAAAGAGGGTTCATGATAGTTCATGATACAGCCTTTAGACATAATGGTCACCGTCAGTGATGAACGTGCCACCTTGTAGAGACACAGCAACAAGGAAGCAGGAAGTAAATGTCCATAACACTGTTCTCAATTACAAGTTAATAAGTTACCCATCCCACAATGTGCAATCATAATAATCTGATATCTTTCATTGCCCAGTGGGAAATAGTGTTGTAACAGCAATTCACTATCGACTGTCTGTGGATGTGGAAATGTGGGTTGAATTCCTACCATAGCAACTGATGGAAAACAAAATTTCATTTTTATACAGGGATAACTCAGCAATGATGAGCAGCAAACTTGTCAATCATTTGTCATAAGAGCTGTTCTGATTCACTCATGTCCTTTAGTGAAGAAAATCAGCCATCCTTACCTGGTCTGGCATACATGTGACACCAGATGTGCAACAATGTTTTTCAATAATGGAATCCTTGAGGTAGTATCTTATTGTCCATCTCTGTTTGGGTCAGCAGTTGCAATGCATTTGAACAGTTTTGCAATTATGGGAACAATTATTTCATTAAGTAAGTCAGTTTATTTCTGAGTTCTGGAGTTGGAAGAGAAATATCTGAAACAGCATAAGTAGGATGTGTCTTCACACCTAACGTGTTGAAATCACACCCACCTTTACTCAACCTCCCAAGCATACGTGTCAAGGCAATTCTACCCTCAAAATGTAAGAGGAGTTTTGTTTTGAAAAGGATAATTTTTATCTGCTTTTTATGTCCTAGAATGGAAATTTTTTTGCATTAAGTCACGATTTTCTATGAAAAAGGAAGCAAGGCTTGAATTTAAAAAAGAAACATCATTCATAGGAAGTGGGTGTCACTGGAAAAGCCAACATTTGTTGCATATCCCTAATTACTCTTTAGAAGCTGGTGCTGACTGCCCTTGCTGAACAATCATAGAATCCCTACAGTATGGAAACAGGCCATGCAGCCCAACAGGTCCACACCGTCCCTCCGAAGACCATCCCACCCAGATCCATTCCCCTACCCCTACATTTCCCATGTCTAGCCCACCTACCCTAAACATCCCTGGACCCTATGGGCAATTTAGCATGGCCAATCCACTTACCCTGCACATCTTTGGACTGTGGCAGGAATCCGGAGCACCGGGAGGATACCCATGCAGACATGGGAGAATGTGCAAACTCCACACAGATATTCGCACGAGGCTGAGAATTGAAACCAGGTCCCTAGCACTGTGAGGCAGCAGTGCTAATCACTGAGCTATTTAGAAGGTATTATCTAAGAAACCTTGATGATTTACTGCAGAGCGTTTTGTAGATAATGCGTGCTGCAACCACACAGCATTGTTAATGGATGGAGGAAACATTTTAGATGGTGGATGGTGTACCAATCATGCAAAATGCTTTGTCTTGGATTGCACTGAATTTCATGAAGTTGTTGAAGCTGCTCATCCAAACAAGGCTAGAGTCTCTGTCTCTACCCTAACTTAGCAGCATTGGGAAATCAGGAGGCGAGTTGCTACCTACAAAACACTCAGTCATTGACCTGTTCTTGCAAAGACAATGTTTACATAGCTGGTTCGATTTGTTTCTGATTAAAGTATTATTGTATTGATAAATACAAACATAACTGCTTATATATTAGAGCTAGGAACTAATGTCATGCATGAGTGAGGTGGTTGTGGTGTTGTTGATGGTTTTCTCTCTTGTTCTAGTCAAGAATAAGTCGAATCTGTCACAATATCAAGACTTTGATATCAAGACAATAATGGCAGTAGACCTCAGAGATCTTTGAAGATAAATCTAAATGCAACATTTATAATTACACCTAGAGTTCTGTACACAGTTCTGGTCACAAGTTTATAATCAACCACTAAAGAAAGTGCAAAAAATAATTATAAGGATATTGAAAGGATATAATTATTCGGGAAAGCTGAACAGATTGTAATTATATTTCCAAAAAAAATTAGTGGTGACCCAATAGAAATCTTTAAGATTATGGTTCATAACAATAACACTCACAAATGAATTGAATTATAGAAATGGCAGGCAAAATCTCATCATCAAGAGTGAGTTAGTGTTGTGTACCAGAAATCCACTTGGTGAAAGATAGAACCAGAGCCAATCTTTTTTTAAGCTTTTACTTACAGAGTTACATCTTCCAAGCATACACCTCCTCATGCGACAATCACAACTTTAATTGATATCTGTTTGCAGTGGCACAAGTGAATCCCCAGTTAATATCCGCCACCTGCCTTCAAACACACATCATTAATATGCAATTTAGAGATCCCTTTCTCTCTCTTTAATGGTACCTTAATGTGTATATATGAGCCATGAAGTTTTTGGAACAAGCTAAATTGAAAATCTTGATATTCCACACAAAACATGACGTTGCAAATGCCCCGTCTCCAACACCTTGAACAATTTTGTTATGCATGCATTTCTTTTGTGTCTGACAGCTGATGATTTGCTGTACCCATATAATTTTAGAGATTTAATTTCTCTTCTGCGTTTGTATCGAGTCAGCAAGGCCAATCCATCATCTTTTCTCACCCATACTTCTCAAAGCATGTACACAAATGATGATCTGTATAATATTTGATGGACATATCATCCGTATTATGCATGCTTTACAGAATCTCCCTTATAATATTTGACAAACAGACCCCCATATTCACTGTCTCCACAAGAATGCATGCAATCAGCTGCAATATTCACAAATCAGGAAGAGTCACATACAATGTCTTGCTCATAATGATCAGTTTCGTGTCCATTGGTTCACATAAGGTGGCAACTTAAACAAGCATTTCTCTTGGAAATAGGGGCAGGAATTCTGTATCAGAGCTCTGCCCATAATCTTAAAATGTCTGTGGAATCCAAAGTCTCCATGAAAATCTGCTCGTGGTGTCATGTGCCCCTCAAGACTGAAGAGGTCCTACCTCAGGCTTCAGAGTCCTTTGCAAAACAATAGGAAAAAGAAGAAAGTTTTCAGTTCATTCTGAGGTACCAAGAAGGGGGCATCCAGCTTGTCACATTGATGGGTGTGTACTGAAAATGTTCTTGCAAGTGGGATTTATTGGCTAAAGCAGGGCTGGCTACTACAGTTTTTAAAGAGCAACTGGGTAATGCAGGACTCAGTATCAAGTTCAATAATTTTAGGGCCCGAATACCTTCTCCCATGACCTTAACCCAAACCCTACAGACCAGGTCATGTTGTCACATAGGCTGCTACTGCAACCAACCCTCTGTCAGCTACTAATGGCCTCTATTAGCAGCTATTCCCTGGATCTATTTCTAATGTTTTTTTGTTATCATAAAGGAAAACTTTCAGGCATCTTTGTGATACATGTTGATAACTGCCAATACTGCAGAATTTGAGATAAATTATTAGTAAGATTAGAGTGGAATATAAAATTGGGGTGGAAGGCATGGTTTCAGGCTTGTTGGGATTGCAAATACATTAGCTTAGGTATGATTTATATCTTTTAAATTTTTTCAAGGGATATGAGTAGGTGGCAAGGCCAACACTTATTGCCCATCCTTAATTGCCCTTGAGAAGGTAGCGATAAGCTGCCACTTGAGCTGTTGCATTCCATGTGTTGTGGGCCAACACCAACAATGCTGTCCGGTAGGGAATTCCAGGGCCCGATACCAGTAAGGGAACTGGGATTTAGTTCCATGTCAGAATCATGTGAGCCTTGGAGGGAAATTGGTGGGAGGTGGTGTTCCTGTGCACTAACTGCCTTTGCCTTTCTAGGTGTGAGAGGTCATTTGTTTGGAAAGTACTGCCAAAGGACCCTGATGAGTTATGATAGTGCATCTTATAAATTACACAAATTGATGCCACAGTGGTGGAGGAAATTAATGTTTAAATCTCTAGATAGGGCCCCGATCAAGTGGGCTGCTTTGTCCTAGTTGAAGTTGAGCTTCTTGCATGCGGCTGGAGATGTGCAGAATAGTGGACAGTATTCCATCATTATCCTCTCTTGAAGTGGATAGCCTTTTGAGAAGTTAGGAGGTGAGTGGCCACAGAATTCCCAGTCTCTAACCTGCTCGTGGCGTCACGATTTTAATGTGGTTGGTTCAGTTGAGTTTTCCATTAATGGTAACCCACAGGATATTGGTGTTGGGGATTTAGTGATGGTAATGATGTCAAAAGGAGATGTCTAAGTTCTCTAATATAACAAGGTGTAGGGCTGGATGAACACAGCAGGCCAAGCAGCATCAGAGGAGCAGGAAGGCTGACGTTTCGGGCCTAGACCCTTCTTCAGAAATGGGGGAGGGGAAGGGGGTTCTGAAATAAATAGGGAGAGA
>NC_063338.1:30072944-30126462 GCF_021869965.1 Rhincodon typus | reverse complement strand
CAGAACCCCCTTCCCCTCCCCCATTTCTGAAGAAGGGTCTAGGCCCGAAACGTCAGCTTTCCTGCTCCTCTGATGCTGCTTGGCCTGCTGTGTTCATCCAGCTCTACACCTTGTTATCTCAGATTCTCCAGCATCTGCAGTTCCTACTGTCTCTATCTAAATTCTCTGTTGTTGGAGGTATTCATTGTCTATAAGCTACTAAAGTAACTTGTTACTTACTGGTATGTATGTTGCACTGGTTGTAATGCGTATGGATAAAGACTACTTAAGTACCTGAGGACTCTTAAATGGAACTAAAAACTTTGCAATCATTAGTGACAATATGATGGAATGTCATTGATGAAGCAGCTGAACAAGATTGGGCCTAGGACATTGCCCTGAGGAACTCTTGTGTGATGTCCTGGGACCCTGGAACTGGGATGAAGGTTTCCAAGAATCATAACCTTTAAGATGTAGGGAATGAATAGACGTTTGTTCGATGTTGTAAGTGATTAACCACTTGAGGTGATGTAAAAATAATGAATAGATTATATGAATGCGAGATTTTTCATTATCACGTGTGTATGAGTGAGAAAGATATTTACTGCCTTGGGTCCTGAGGTATGTCCATGGTGGATGCTAGCAAAAAAGGTGGCACGGAGGGAGGGAAGTAACATCACAGGTGGATAGGGGGCATGAGTTTGCATTGGGTTGGCATGAAAGGTATGAGGATGTCATGCAGGATGGTTGGGGGCATGAGGAGACATATAGTTGACATGATGGCTGTGAGGGACTGTGGGAGTTATGTGGATGGCATGATTAGGCATGGAGTTGGCATGGAGTTGATGAGGAATCGTGAGGGGTGGATGGAAAGTGAGAGGTGAAGGATAAAATGCCAACAATTTTGATAACCACTGGAATGAAGTTCCAGAGAATGGAAGCATTCTTTAACCCAGTCCACCTTAACCTGTGACCAGCTACAATCCGTCTCTAAGGTTGAAGGGCCCTAAGTTATCCCAGTTATCCTGCCAGCGACACACGTCTTCCCTACATCCCATGGAGCAAAAACTAAGGTATACTTTACTGAGGTATGCTTGGCAAGTTGGGAAATTTGCTGACTGGAGCTCCCTTCCTCAGTTTCCAAGACCTATCCCTATTCGTTTGTACCATATCACTGACATCATTCACCTTGAACTTGTGTCAAAATGAGCTAAACTGAAGGAGGGCACAGAGAGTCATTGAGACAAAAAAAAAATGCATTGAATAAAGAAAGTATTGAGCTGAATTGTGCCAGAAATTGGCCACTATTTTTGATGAATAACATGGAGGGTTTCTCACCATGGGGCCTACTCATGCTATTATCCCAAACTCACCTCATTTACCACACCCCACATTCCAAAAGTACCTTGCTCATCCTATTCTTCCTCTCATGTAGGTAGAAGTTCTCACCACTGCTGGGATATATCCAAGGATTTCTCTTGCTTGTGCTATCTTCGAACCCCAGCCGTGTACCCAGCCAAGCATCTACAGTTCAGATTCTCCTTTCATTCTGCACAGAGTGAGACAGCAACTACAAACCAATGTTTCTCAGGAAACAGAGATGGCACAGCCAACACTTTATTGCACATACAACTGCACATTCCTACATTTATCACTGTTTATGCACCAAGCAACACAGTTTACCTCTTCTTAGCCATCTTTCACCCTATCTAAGATTGTGCTTCTTTTTCTCCAATGCTGCAGTATCCAGCATCTTATTATTGCTCAAAATGAGACCATCACATGCAGGAAAACTTCAAACTCTTCAAATCAATCATTTTTATTCACAGTGAGAATAGCTGCCAAAAAAAAAACAAACAGAAGTCGCATTTGCCCAATTCAAGCGCAGTCACAGCCGTTTTCCATTCGGATTTCACAATTAGGAATCAAGTGAACATGGGAGGCAACACAAGGCACGTTTGGCACTGCGAGTTGCAGCCCAGAAATCAAGAGGCATTTCATTGAAGCATATGCATTGTGCTTGACGTTCAAACTGTTGGCACATGTTGTAGGCATGAAATTGATGGAGCACACTATGGGACAGAGTCATGTCCATCTCCTTGACTGAGAACTGCTGACAACTATGCCAAAACGCCTGGCTTTGTGTCTGTGCTGAGCGGCGTGGCAAGAAGAAGTACTGTGAGTCTTTAACGTGCAGCTGAGGAGACAAAGCACCAAAAGGCAAGGCAGGACAGGGATTCTGTAAGCAGAAGAGTAGGGCCAAACTGAATGAATGCAAAGAGAGCAAGCAAGGATCTCTGAGATTCTACCTCTTCTAATATATGAATTAGGTGCCTGTCCCTATGAGAAAAATGTACTGGCGGCAGGATTGAAAAGTAAGGTGCCAGTGCAATCCTAAGCGCAGCTTTAATATTGAGAACCAAGCTGTTAGTACATTAGAGGTGTGTCATGATTATGCAATGAGGCTGGTATCTGTTAGACGCCAATGTCGGTGAATGTGGGGGCGTGCGGTTGCTGCCCATGGAACATGCCTGAGATCTTGGTGCCGTCTATCCAAGATGCAGATCCGGAGGAGCTGGTGGCAAGCTGGAGTCATGAGGAAACTGCTTCGACTTTCATGTCAAGAAATGTCACCATCTCGTTTTTATCAGGTAGGTGGGAAACTGCTTGATAACAATGTGCAAGATTAAGTAACAATGAGATGCTGATACATGTTAATGCTTGCAAATTAGCCTCTCACTGCTTGGTGGTGAGAATCTCATCTTGCTGTTCAACACTTGGTTGGAAATTGGAACTTTTTGCTCGCAGCGTAGAGAAATGTCACTGGTTGTATCATGTGATTCTTCCCAATTTTCTCTGCATGGCCTATGTTGGTTAAAGGTGAGGAAGATACCACCCATTTTTTATTCAATATTGATTTGCACATTTCAAAATGTAATTACCTAATGGGAACAGTAAACTGCATAGGAAAGAATTAAATAACAGTTGTTTATATTATGAAGTATAAACCAGTGTTCATAGAATAAAAACAAGACATTCAGCTCCTCTAACGTTTGTGCTCAAAATAAATAGTCTCTCACTCCTCCTCCTCTAAGCCCCTAATATATCCTCTCCTACATTTCTGTACCTGATCCATTTACTTTTCCTGTGAAAGCATCAATGCCATTCATATCAGTTCTTGCTGTGTTCGAACAATTTACATTCTAACCCCTCTCTGAGCAAAACAGAGTTCCTCCTTTTAATGAACACAGTAAAAACAGTGTATGATGTGAAATTCATTGACAAGGAATAGGTTAGATTTAATTTGTGGAAAGTCTTCAGAAATTTAATTAATAAAGGAAAGAGTTCCTCAAATGTTTTCCTATTGAACTTTTATCGTCTTAATCAATTCCCAAGGAAATGTAGACTCTGTTGAAGGTTAGCTCCTGGATGGGCTTTTCCTTTGGTGCCTCTATATCCTGCATATTTCTCTCATTTCTTCTTTGTTGTGCTCCTGTTCTGCCTTCTTAACAGAAGCACACATAAAATGCCAGTGCCAAACCCATTGAAAAAAAATTCAGCTGGAAAAGGAAATACTTCATTTGAAGCTACTGAAATTCAGTTTACAGAATCAGCTCTTAACAGCACTGTAGGAACAGCTCAGATTTTCAGAGTCAAAAGTTTTTGAAGTCAAGTAGAGTTCACAGGCTATCAATTACTTCTTTTTCATGCTAAAAATCCTACAGCAAATTCACATCTCTTTAGTACAGAGTTGAGCAAGTTAATTGCAACTTGAGCTAATTGAAAGGGTTTTGCATTTTCCCATCGATATTCAATTGTTTGAACGCTCACAATAATTTAACCATCCTCCCATCTTATTTTCCCAATAATTTAAATGTTTCAGAACTTCAGCATATGAATCCCATTCTGATCCTTTTCCACCAGACATTCAATATTTTTGTGTTAACAAGATTGTAGAATTCCTTGCATCTGATCATCAAATTGTTATTGCAGAACTGATGATTAACTCATTTCTTACCTTGTTTCACATCCCAGTTTTATGTAGTTGTATTTTCCAATTTCATTTCTCCGCTGACCACATCTTACCTCATTGATTCTGGATTGCATAAATTGGAAAAGTGTAGTACAGTCTATCTTGCCCGTCAAATTTTATTTTCCTGAACCACATGTTTCATAGTTTCCAGAATAATTTTACCGGAGTTGAATCGAATATAGTAGAGGTCTTAAAACCATCCTTTATATCAGCGATTCGCTCAAATATTTGTTGTCTTAAGATTTAACTGAGCATGCTTAAATCATCTCACAGATTGTAGTAGTCTGAAAGAACTCACATGTCCCTTCATGAAAAGGATAACATTCAGCTTCAGATTAATTTTTACATTTGGAAATGTTTCTGGACAGTATCTGGCTTGTAATGGAAGACTGTGCCAGTGAGAATTTCATCTCTGGTACTGCTAGAGGTGACATTACAGAGACCCGCAATCATTAGGCTAGGCACATTGCAATAGGAGTTACGTCTGGCATGCCTTCTTTAGAAAGGCAGCTCTGTGGGTTTTCTCAGCATGTGTCACATGTCTGTGAAGGAGGACTACCCTGATATTGCACAGCACACTGAGTGGATTTGTGACATATACAATAACTGCATGCCTATATCAAAAAAAACTTCACTAATTATTAGTGTGAAACCTGTAGTTGAGTTTTTTAAAAACATAGAATTTCAATGACTAAAAAGCAGCAACTTCTGAAATAGTTGAATGTTAATATAACTGTCAAGCCACTGTATCAAGCCATTGTAATAGACTGTATAGAAGACTATATGAGACAATCACATTAGAGGAATCTAAATAGCCCATCTACTGGCCCATTCACTAAAGACACATACATCCTATGTATTCAACTGGGTGAGAACAAATCATTTGGCATCTTTATCTTAGACAAAGGAATTTGGCTAAGAAAGGATCTCTTCCAAACATTTTCTATTCATAAAACATTAATTGTAGATCTGGGATAAATTGCAATGACAATTTTAGAAAGTTGATCAAGTGGTGTGAGTTGATCATGTAACGAATCTCTTAAACCTCTTTCGTGTGATAGGAAATTGTTTTCCATGAGGCTGTAGAACAGTGATATGATAGAAGAAATTGTATCTCAAATTGCTGTCAGTCATGACCATCTTGATGTGATGCATTAGTCTCATGACTTGCAGCAGCAGTACTATACTTATCATGCCAGCAAATATTATCTCTATAAAGTCCTGTCTTCAAATGTGGAACCCACATTATTCTTTTATCCATCCTTAATGCATGGTTGGTACATTTACACTGAAGAAAGAATATGTAACATATCCATCCATGCTACAAGATCATACCCTGCCTGATTTCTGGGAGCAGGTAGAGTTTTAAGAAAGTACCCAACAGCTGTTGTCTTCAGAAGAAGAGTTATAAATCATATTTTTAACTCATTCTGACATCAAATCCAGTAAGACCATTGAGCCCGTTCTAATGCCATCGTGGTCATTGACCTAAAAAATTCATATGCAACTGACTTAATTTTGCCTTTTAAAACAAGTTAATGTATTCTTCCACCTTGTAACTTATGTGTATGTGTTGTGTGTGTGTATGCGTGCACATGTGAGTGTGAGTTCATGTTTGCTTAAGTGCATGTGTGAGAGAGAGAGCATGTTTTATTATTCTTAATTAGAACAGGTGTTAAGTACGATAAAAAGAAATGAATTTATTCATTTAACGTTTAAGAAAATGTATGAGGGAAACCTGTCTGTGTGTGTCTTAATAGTCACACCACTTAAAGAGTTCAACACTCACGGAATTGTTATGCATATTCTTTCCAAAAATAATTGTTGTGGTGATCAAATGGGGAGTGGGAAAAGAGGGGAGCCATTTTAAATTTCCTCAACTAGAAGTAACACAGGATGCCTAATTTGGATGGCAACATATTTACACATAATTCTGTTTTTGGTCTTCAGTCAGCTAAAATTGGGCAGAGCCAGCACAGCTCAATGGTCTCCCAAAATAGCAATCAGATTCCTATGTATTGAAAGTAGATTGATCCGCATGTTAAAAGGGCTTCCATCTGAAACAGATGGGTGTTCTGGCTATCTAATGGCAGATGCCTTTCCAGACAGTAGATCAAGATGGGGAATTGGGAAAAGAGATAAATCTTTTTGAACACTGAACCAGTGAACCAAACCCATCATGTGCATCAAATGCTGGGGAAGCGATTGCCTAGTGATATTATCGCTGGACTGTTAATTCAGAGACCCACATAGTGTTCTGGGGACCCAGGTTCGAATCCCGCCATGGTAGATGGTGGAATTTGAATTCAATAAAAATCTTGAATTAAGAATCTAATGATGACTGTGAATCCATTGTCAATTGTTGGAAAAACCCATCTGGTTCACTAATGACTTTTGGGGAAGGAAACTGCCATCCTTACCTGGTCTGGCCTACATGTGACACCAGACCCACAGCAATGTGGTTGACTCTTAACTCTGCCCTCTGGGCAATTAGGGATGGGCAATAAATGTTGCCTGGCCAGCGACGCCCACATCCCGTGAATGAATAAAGAAAACAAAATCAGGAAATAAGTCAATCAAAGCTAGTTAGGTACCAACCATACTTCCTAATTCTTTAAAAAAATAGTAACAATATACAATGCTCCAAATGTAAATATAAGGAGGTATTGGCTTGAGGGTTAAAGGAATAACAAGGAAGGTGTAGCAGGTAAACATGAAAAACAAACCCGATATCAGCCTGCATTTCAAAATTCTAGCTGAAGGGCATAATAATGCTGCATGACAAGATATGGGAGAATAATTCAAATAAATTCTCACATAAATGTCAAACTGTCTGCATGGTCGAACTTACATAGATTCAACCTCACCAAACATATTTGTTGCCAACTGAAATTGTTCTTATGCAGACTCTTCTGTTCCATTATTTGTGCCCAAAAATAGATGTCTCCCGGTTAGTTTTCAAAAACAATATTACTGAAGATGTTTCAAGCATGGGCAAGAAACTAGAGGGATGCATAATCAAGTCTTAATGTCTTAACAAAATCCATCATGGCATATAGGGTATCAGCCTTTAGGTGTAATTAACCAGCATTGGCCAACAGGACTTTTCTACCAAATCTTATCAAATGGCGGAGTATAGACATCACTAACTAAATCAGTAAGATATATATATCATCATTGTATTGAGAGGTATGAATGTTACAGAGACATTTAGTGTTGAGACTAAAGTATGTAAATACATCTATTTAACACTCACATTGGTGCTAAGGATTTTTGCCTCTCTTTTCATATATTAATATGGAAGATTTTTCAAATTGGCACTTCCCCAAAGTCTTGAACTGCAGCACAACACTTTTGATTGTACAGTTTGATTTTTTTTTGGTATCATTGTATGTGACGTCCTTAAAGTTAAAGAAACCAAGTAACCATATCACAATCCCATGGAAAAAGGCATCTAAACTACACATGAGAGTTCACTACTTGTTTTGATAGCCTGTATTCTCAAGCCTACGTCCTTTTCTGTTGGATTATATCCTTTCCCATGGTAAAAGTTTGGATGAAACCCATGTCAGATGTACACTATTCAAAACAAGTGGAAGTGAAGACAAAGTAAGCAGATTAGCTTGGCTTCCTGGAGTTTTATGCAATATAATCCCATTGAATGAATTAAAAACAGGAGAATGAAATTAACAATATGCATATCCTTGTCATTCTCCTTGCGAATCCAGACCCAAACAATATAGTAGACTTTTAACTACCTTCTGAAATGGCCAAGTGAACCATTCAATTCAAGGGCTGTCAGGGATAAGCAGTAAATACAGGCTTTCCCATAAATGGAAGAACAAAGTGGCAACTTCATGAATGGTTCAAGTCCTCAGTTGATTTAATGTACGTGTGAGAGGTCTAAGGTAAGACGGCAATAATTACTTACCTGAATGTTTACACCAGGCGCTGTAACATCATTGTGAAGTTTGCATTTCATTTCCTACAAAGTATTACTGGGAGCACTGAGTTTATAGAACCAGATGCTGTCACTGCACCACTCCCTTGTTAGGATAAGATTGGGAGGCTGAATGGGTTATTAAATTCTTATCAGTTTGCCCTTGGTGAAAATAACCTTATATTCACATAACTATCATGAATAAAAAGCAATGCATCTATATAATTTTCTTGCTCTGATATGTTTCTTTGAATCAATACTTCCAATTTAACAACTATAAGTTAACAATTACAGAAAGCTGGAATTCTCCTAATTAAAAAAAAATACATGTCAGATTGACAAGGATATGCATGTTGTTAGAATTTTGGGGAACTTATTCTATTTCATCGTATCTTCATTCAAGTTCATATTGAACTGAAAGTCATTTTCTTAATATCTACAGAAATATTTCCTTTCCTTTACTAAAGAGCGCTTACTTTATCTTAACTGTGGTTTAGATATCAGATAAAGTATGCCTGTGTATATTTGGATTGGGTTGGAGTTGATTTGAGTTAGTTCCAAGTTGGATCAAATAGATTCACCTACTGACCCACACTCCCTTAAACCTGGCTGATGGCTCTTCAACTTCTCCTTCTGTTATCCAAAGGAAGTAAAAGGTAGAAATGGAGGAGTAAAGTGGGGAAATTCCTGGCGGTAATTATTCAGTTAAACTTAATATTCATGCCAATGTTTTCACTGGTGAACAATCTACCCTTCAGTATCTGGGCTTCTATCCAGAATTGTTTTTATCTCTCATAAAAATTTGTTCAGGTCATTAAATAGAGTTTACTTGCTCATTTGCAATTGTGCTCACAGACATCATTTCGATAGCATGGCTGATAACTTTTTGCTGGTTAATTAAGAAAATGATCCTCATTATTTCTAGCTGGCAATTTTTTTTTTCAGAACTTGCACGGACAACATTTATAAGCAACGTTCAGGAAACACACAAACCTCAGGATGGATGCTCACTGTTCCAAAGGGCAGCTCATGGACCTCATAAAATATGTCTTCCAGCATGAAATAGCATGGAAAGAGCTAGTTCCCAATTGCAAACACAGTGTATAAATGGCTGTGAATGTTTAAAGATGAGCCCACAGTCATTCCAGCAGGAAAGACTCCTGCATGGATGCAATTGCATCATTGGTTTGTGTTAATCACGCGTCCAGATGCCCTCAGGCTTGCTATTTGCAGTATTACACAACCAGATTATATTTTATTTCCAAGCCACTTTGATGGCCCACTGTGTGGCCCCCTCCTCTGAATAGTCAACAGCATGGGGCCTGTGTGATGCTATAAAAATTGCACTGCCCATTAAAATCTCTGTTGTTTTTTGCACATTTAACAAGCTGAGCTAGCTACGTCCAGGTGGGTTGCCATCACCACATGGATGCCACCTCTACGGCAAAGAAGGAAGAAGTGAGAACACATTGTGGGGGGCTAGAACAACACATTTCACATTAATTTTTCTCACACCCCTGCGTCCAAACCTGTCTGCAAGGACCTGGTAAAATTCACCCTGTTAAACAAGTGCACAACCACCACCAGGAAACTGAATGGAATGATACACTACTACCAGACCCTGCAGTTTGTGATTCTTTTATTATATAGAAGGTAAATGTCAATAGGCAATGATAACGCGGTAGTCATGGTGCTGATCCTGAGGTTACGAGTTTAAAGCTAAGTATAGCACAGCATTGCATTGATTAAAACTAGACATGTATAGACTCGCAACAAGATAATTATAAAGACACTGAATTATCTCAAAAGCATGTCTGATTTACTAAGGTTCTTCAAAAAAAGGGATCTGGCATTCAGATGATCTAGTTTACTGGTGACTCCAGTCCCACGCTACATTTACTCTCAATGCCCTTTAGGGAAAAGAATTTGTTTTTGTCACTGATGTGAAGCTACTCATGTTATGATCTGACGATTTCACTAGGCAGTGAGCTGCTTGTGTTAAACACGGCCCATGGAACACAGCATTAGAGGCTGTGGAGCAGCCTGTTCAAGTGAAAGGATCTGCAGAGGAACAACCATTAGCTTTCTCTCAGCTGATAAAAGTGTTTTGTTTTACTCTTGGATGGGGTGGGTTTGTGGTGCATTGATGCTGTTTGGCCGCTGTTTCTAACAGTAATGAAAAGGTCAAAACAAAGTTATGGAATGTGTGCAGCTGCAGGCCTCAACTTCCCTCCCCATTTCTGAAGCAAGTGCTAATTCCCTGGTGATAGTCCTTCCTGGCACTTGTCAAACATGTTTAAAATAGCTGAAGCTAAATCTACGATAAGGTGCACTGCCTGACATATACACAGGCATTGAGGCAAAGGAAGGGAAATTGGGACATCTAACTGCTGGTTTCACCTGGAGTTAAATTCTCAATTTTAAATTTAACTGTGACACTACAGTGTGACTCATGGCTTCATTATTAAGGGCCTGAACAAAATCAGCTTATTCTCTCTCTTTTTGCTTTTGAAAGGTATTTCATTTTTGGAAGGAATCCTTAGGGCTGCATTAGGAAAAAATGAATAACTCGTTAGTGCATCCAATTTAAATGATATCCTCTTTTGCTCGCAGTTTTTTCACAAAATTTATTGAATTGAGGAAAAGAGTGTCGCTCTTATTTGCAGTGTACAATGTGATTTATTACATAAATCCTAGTTTTCAATTTAAAGAGGATAATTGAAATAGAATGGAGATAAACGTATTTCAACAATGCAAGATTATTACTGTATAGTCAAACTCGTTCTATCTTTTGATCATTGAGAAGAGGCTTCAGTTTTAATTATTAATTTAGGTAACCTCACTTATTTTTAAATTATTAGAATGCGGAGTTGAGAAATGTCGTGATTATGGTTGAGTGCGGACTTTAAAATAGAAAGTATTATATTAAACACCAGGGGACAGAACAAGCTTGAGCTGGCATATCATTGCCATGAGACATCATGGAGATAAGCAGCATCAATTTGATAGTTCAGCAATACTTCACTAAGGAAGCTCTTCCAGAAGTGAACACACCATATTACAACAATGACAAATTAAATGCACCATCTATGCACTGTCAATGTCAATAGACACATGGTATAAAGTCCTAAATGTTTGCCAACTTAAAAATTAAGACACTATCTCTTCTTACACACAGCTAAAACGTGATGGAATAAAACTGTTAACTAAAGTATAATGGGAGATTAAGTTGAATGCTCAAGGGGTAATGCAATGTGTGACATGCCACTCAAATGCATTAAGTCTTTGCTGCTGCATTAAAGACATGATGGACCTGATTTTCATTTCTTGGTAGAAGGTGCAGAGTCAGGGGAAGTCCCAATCAGAGTTTTTTTTGATCCGGGGCAGTGCCTGGATTGAAAGTTGGACCATACATTCCCGGAAGTGCTTAAGAGGCTGGCTGATTCCTGAGGTGGAATGGGTGGAAAGCCTGCCTGGGGACTCCGGCACTGCATATTAAGTCTAAAATGAACATTAAAACAAAAAATATCCTTCCTGCTCTCACTCCCTCATCCTCTTCACTCTCTATGCCCTATTATGTCAACCTATGCCCCTGCACACACCTCTATGTTACCCACCCCCACTCCCACGCTAGCATCTCCACTGTCTTGCACCCTGATCTATCCACATGTCCCCACATGTACCTTGTGTCACCCAATGCCCATTTACTTACTGTTTTGGTCCCACATACCTCATGTGATATCTTATGCTTATTGTCCACGACCCATCATGCACCAAATGCCGCAAGGCTCTTTACAGCTGCTTTGGCAATTCAGTGCCCACTTATATCTCCTACTAACTCTGCTTTGCTCTTCCCTCTCCAGACTAACTCACCTATTATCCAACAGGCACATTAATTAGGAGGCATCATGATAGAAAATAATACTATTAACCTATTGATTATGCCACTGGTTAAAAAAAAGCACACTTTCATTGATACAAAACAAATGTACAACACAGTGAAATTATAAGAACAAATCCTTAATGAGAACAAATATTTCACTTAAGTATTCAAAGATTTATGTAAAGAAAGACTTGAGTGATTAAAACTTGACGTCAATCAAAATTTCCAGTCAATAAGCAAGTGGAACTGTTCTCCATTTGGTACCACATTGAGAAAATGTTTTTTTTGAAAACCAGTCATACAACACCACTTCCATAAAGGTGTCATCTAACCTGGCACTCTCAAATATTTATCACTGATTGTTTTTAACTGCATGCATTTCTTTTTCTTTAAACAATTTATTGGCAACTTTGAGTCCTAATAACTTTATAGTTTTTCTATGCAAAAACACATGGTTTTGTAATCACAAAGTGCTTCGCCTCTACCAAACATGTCTTGGGACAAAATCCAAAGGGTTACTGTAACTTTTCAAAGAGATAAGATATAAAACAATACTTGAGTACTCATCCCTTACTTCTCATAAATCCCTCATACTCCCCATGACCCATCCATACCCAACTCAATGAATGAAAAAATTCCACAAGTGCCCACGCACAGAGTACAAAATATACAGCTCTATAATAAGTTTCGAGGTTATCGACTACACATTGTCATTCGTGCTTTTTCTTTCTAATTCACAGGATGTGGACATCACTGGATAGGCTTGTGGTTATTGTCCATCCCTTGTTTTCCCTTCAGAAGGTGGCAATAAGCTGCCTTCTTGAACTGCTGCAGTCCATGTGTTGCAGGTAAACCCACAATGCTGTTTGGGAACCAATAATCAGCATTTGGATCCAGTGTCACTGAAGGAATAGCATATATTTCCAAGCCAGGATGGTGTGTGGCTTACAGGTGATGAAAATTTGTTCTCAAACTGCCATTCAATGTCCTACCTGAACTTATAATTCTCTCGTTAAGTTGACACCACCTACAATCCTATTCCTATTACACCTCTTCCCCTTCCAATATCCAGAAGCTTGCTTCCTTTAGAGATTGAAAAATACAATGATTTACAATGGTTGTGTTGACTATAGTTTACAAAGCATGCTGTAATAGGAAGTGGATTCTACCATACGTTTTTATCAGTTTGATTCCATTATAGTGTAAGTCCAAGATGTATGCTTTGTTTTATCCAATGGCACCAGTTTTAAGTTCATTTTATTTCATAACGACAGTGCCAATGTGGAAGCATTTTGAATTTTGGAGTGCGATTTAATACAGTGAGCAGTCCGCTGTTGATGCCAAAGGGAAAAAATGTTGGTGCCCTCTGGGCGGGATGCTCTTCAGAGGATCAGTGCAGACTCAATGGGCTGATTGGCCTCTATCTGCACTATAGGGACTCTATGATTCTAGATTGCTTTGAGTCTATGTCAGTGCTGCCCAAGTGTTGCTTCTGTGACCTGGAAGGAAATGACTGTGTCACCATGTCAACCCTCTCACTCCTAGGTCTGTCAAATGGTGCAGCAATAAATTCATTAGTCAAGCATGCAGCATAACACCACCTGCCTTCCCCCAAGACAACCTTGGTAACTGATAGATTCTCACACTCTTAAAGCAACTGATGCAACTAAGCTTTGACAGGGTAAGTCTGATTTCTAAGAACGTGCTTAACACAGAATATGGCATGATGACTACCCAACTCCTTTCTAGCAATTAGTTACAGGGCTAGTTAGTACTTCTTCTACTTTATCATGGCAATGCTCCAACGTCTTTTGCTTCGAATCTTCACGGCAATTAACATGCATTCCAATGTTTACTCTTATCTGCTTTCAAGCAGAAGTGACCAATAATAGCTGCTTTCATTAAGCCACAAGGGAGGGTGTGGTGGTGGATCTAAATGCCTCATACTAGATGTAGAGAATATAAAGGATCTCCTGGGAAACACACTCTGTACTTGTTATGGTGCTGTTAGTCACCTATGACAAGTTTGCAGGTATCAGAAACACTACTTTTAGGTAGCACTGTAGCGAAGCCAGAGAACCTGACTGCAATGCATGGGCTGATGTGATGAACACCAGGACTGTGTTGACACTGTTGGTGGTCATCCACTGCGACCACATTTAGAGTAAGAGAGTCTAATTGCAGGCAAAACTCTCTCTTTTCTAGCCCCATCTCTCATCTGCTAGATGAAGGCTCCAAATTAGTGCCAACTGCCAGAGTTGCAAGTTTCTCTCAATGGTCTCTTCAAAAGCCACTGGCTGCAGGACTCTGGCTGTGAGTATAGAAACCTAACTAAATGTAAGATTCAAATCAATTATAATGGAATACCTCATCTTTGGAAAAACAAGGCTTTAGTTATTGCACATTGTACCTATTGTGACAGTGATGTGTCCAGATATTGTGACAGAAGTAGTTCCAGTAATTTTACATTAGATTTACTGGTCGAACGTAATGATTGTGAAACGAGCAATAATAGGTTGAATTTCTGATTTGCTTTGCACTGGCATCAATAGCAGGGAAGATTGGACAAGGGCTACAATAGGCAGACAAACATCAATTGCTTACTGTTCCACCCTAGTGCCCCTAATGAGGGTGAATGTTCCACACCGTGCGTTAGATCCTAACTTGATGTGAGATGAGGGATAGTGAGTTGAGGATATGGATTTTACAGAGTTAAGAAGTGAGGGTGCTGGTAAAATGTCCAGAGGCTGCATCAAGAGGGCTTCGTGAAGCCGTTCTGCTGTGGAAAGATTGCAGGCAGGTGGTGCATTTATACAATAACAGCAATTCAGTTCTGGGGACTGATCACTGTCCTGTGATGGTAACACTCTCTCCACAGATGAAGGCTGATCTGCTGAGTATTTCTTGTATGTTTTATTTTTATTACATAATTAAGGGTTGATTTGGCAGCCATTTTCCTGAGTTGGTGGAGCATTTGCTCGTGGAATTGGGAGATCACCCGTCACGTGGAGACAACACCCCATTGTCATCTGTAAGGATAACCAGGGCATCAGAGCTAGAGAGGAAGGGCCCTCCTACCACAATGGCCAGCCAAACCCACACTGACACCACAATGGGAAGACTGCCTGGTCCCAGCACAAGAACAAATATTTTACTTCCCCTGCAAGACTGCCATGACATGGAGATGCACTCTTATTCTCTGGCTGCCTCAATGAGATTCTCTCTCTCTCTTGCTGGTATTCCTGAAATGTTCTGTTGGATGATGGGACCAGCACTGGTTTCTTAATTGGCCACAACTGGGAAGATCGCCATGGCAGTCTCATTGGCCGGTCATGCAGGCTCAGAATCTGTAAGTGGGGCCTAAGTCACAACGTGCCAAAAAAATCTTTCCAGAAAGTGTAAAACAGGCTGTAAACTCACTCAGGGGATGTCTCTCAGGCAAAGCAATGTAGATTTGCATGTGTGTGAGTTTGCAGTTGAAGTTAGCATCACTCTGGTCTCTTTTGGTTTGCTCTCGGAAGGTGAGCAGGGGTCCTCATAAGATTTAGGCAATTATGCAAATTAAAAAGTCAATGAGCGACTTTTTGATTCCTCAACTCTGGATTTTCCAGCCAGGAGGTGGCCTGTGAGCAAACTTCCTGTGTTCTCAAGATAAGCGTACAGTAGTGAGAGTTTCTCAGTGAAACAGACCAACTGGCAATGAGCCAATCAATTACGTTGAAGGGCTCCATGAAGGGTGCCCTCTCGCAACGTAGCAATCACAAGCCTACCCCTGGAGCAGGAGGCCAGAGTTTGAGTCCCACTTGCTCCAGAGATGTGTAATAATGTCTCTGAACAGGATGATTTGAAAAATTGAAGAGATCCAGGCATGGCCAGGTAAGAGGCTACTTTTCAAAGCATGTTTTCTCCCAGAGAGAGTTCTTACTGCTTGACAGATAATTGCCTATTTCTTGGAAGCACTGCATATTAGTGCACTTCATTTATCTTCAGCTACATTTCCTGCTCTTAGCTTCCACCATAGCCTGAGAACAAATTATGTCATTCCACCTGCCACCTCTGCTGAGGGGTAAGGGCAGAGTTGACATCATTGCCACCATCTCCCACAACATTACAGTTAGCACCATCGGTAACTATCTTCTCCTCAGCCAAATGCTTTCTTAAACCACGACAGTCCATCTGGTGCCTGTACACGCACCATGCTATAAAGGATGGAGTATGAGGATTTTAACCCAGCAACACTGAAGTTACAGCAGTATAGCTCCAAGTAGGGCTGGTGGGTGGCTTGGTGGGGAACTTGCAGGCGATGGTATTCGTATATATTTGCTGCCTTTGTCCTTGTAGGTGGTGGTGGTTGTGGGTTTCAAATATACTGTTTGAGGACCCTTGTGAAGTTCTGCAGTGCAACTTCAGATGGTCAGTGCTGGGGGGAGTGGATGCTTATAGTTATGGTGCCAATCATGTGGGCTGCTTTGTCTTGGATTGTGTCAAGCTTCTTGAGTATTGTTGCAGTTGCACTCAGCCAGGAAAGTGGGGAATATTCTATCACACTCTGACTTATGCCTTTACATGGCGGACAGGCTTTGGGGAGTTAGGAGGTGAATTATTCGCTGCTGTATTTCTAACCTCTGACCAGTTCTTGTAGCCATTGTATTTATATGACTAGTTCAGTTCAGTTTCTCATCAACGGTAACCCCATTGCTGATAGTGGGGATTTCAGTCGTGCAATGCATTGACTATCGAGGGGCAATGGTTAGATTCCCTTTTGTTGTAGACGGTCATTGCCTGGCATTTGTGTGGCACTGGTCTCTTATTGGCCCAAATCTGGGTATTGTCTGGTCTTGCTGTATACAGACTGTATGCAGACACGGACTGTTTCCGTATTTATGTTCGGTATTGCAATCAAAAGGGAACATTTCCACTTTAATTTTCTGATGGAGGGAAGGTCATTAAAGAAGTTATAAGTGGTTAGGTCTTGGACACTCCCCTGAGGGACTTCTGCAGGTTCCTGACCACAAAATGCCACTGTCCCACCTGGGATTACATGGAGAAGATTCCACCCTATACAAAACTCTATTTCATATCATTGCATATGCCAAGATCCATCCTTGTATACCCCGATGTTTTGCATCATGAAAGACCCCATGACCTGGTTTGAAGAAGAACAAGGCAGTTCTCCCTTGTGTCAAGGCTAAACTATGTTGCTCAACTGATGCATGACTAAATGTGTCTCAATATCTCAATTCATCTCAATAACCTTTGCAGTGCTTTTCTGTGAGCAAACTGGTTGCCACATTTGCTGACATAGCATTACATCAGAAGTAATTTGTTAGATGTAAAGTGCTCGGAGATGTTCTCAGGATGTTAAAGGCACTACATAAAAGAAAGTGTGTTTTTACCCTTTCTATTTACTGTGACAGGCAGATGCATACCTAATTATTTTATGGTTTCTTGCTCTACGTATATCATTAAATTAAATTTTGTCCAGCTACTTTATGTTAAATTTACCATATCTGGTTGTACTATGACAGGTATCTTTGTAGAATAATAGTTTGAGGAATTCTACAAGGAACAAATTACATGCTTTATATATGTGAAGACTGTACAATGTGGGTGTTGACTGATCCTATCTCACACTGAGTAGGACAACGTGTACAGTACAAGTTCTGCCTGGCAAAGCTAAGAATAGAATGTACCTCACAAACCAATTAGTTTAGCGACTCCAGAATTAATCAAACTTCCATCCTCCATTCACAATGAAACATACATAATACTTCAGAATGCTGATGGATGACAATCAATGCAGAGTGAGGCTTGAAAATACCCTTTAATTACACCTTACAGTGAGTGCTCTTAACGTCTCTGTGCTGCAGTATTTTGATATGTATAACAAGTTTATTTGTGCCTGGTAACATTACTGGCACTGAAAAATATTGTAACTACAAATCTCAGCTTAACAATTGCAGTAAGAACATAAAAAATAAAATATTTTTGAAGCATCTTGTCATATTTCTTTGGAACATCAAAAGTAATTCATATACAATGAATTACTGCAGTCCTTCTTGTAAACAAGATGACCATGCAGACTTCAATCTGGTAAACAATTAATTCATCTGTTTTTAGTGTTGTAGATTGAGGAGTCAATGTTACAGAGAACATTATTCTCTTTGCTTTTCTTCAAACAATGTCACAAGATCATTCAGATCCACCTGAACTAGCAGCTAGAATGTCTCAAAACTAGTTTGACAATGTGGTGCTCTCTCAACAATACAATGAGGTGTCAACCTAAATTGTATAATTACACCCTGAAGTAAAGATTATAAAACGTTGCAGCACAGAGCAAGGCCTTTTGTTCCATTGTGCTTGAGTCAACTTCTTAAAAGATCTACCCAATCTGCTGGCGCAGAGACAAAAATGTACCAATCAAGCCAAAAACTACAGTTCACTAATTACTGTAATCATATCCAGGCCATAATCTTTATGGCTAAATTATTCCAAATGGAATGTTCTCGACAATTTCAAACGGTGAATTCCTGTTCTCCACCCTGATCTTGTTTTTACACTTACTGCAGATTTTTCACAGATAAGGTAAAGGCAACAGCAAATTAAACTTTTCCTAAACATTTTAGCGTTTAGGAGAAAAATATTCATTGGTGGAAAAAGCAAAGTTATAATGTATTTTTGACAACAGCAGCCCAATGGAGATCTCAGTGGAATCTGCAGTGGAAGCTATGATAGTTTTATGACCACTTCTCAAGAGTTGGTGGCAGGGAAATGACCACTAGACAGACTTTCCAGCGTTTCACAATTTTCTTCCACCTGTTTTGTCCTCGTGTGATCTCTTTTTCCAGATGCTTGCTGTTTAATGGACTTGTGTTTCCTGAGTAGGTCGCTCTCTTAGGTGTGTCAGCTCATGCCCTGTGTATTTAAATGATCTTGTTACTAGGAGTAGTGCATGTTCATTGTGTCATATGGCCAGACATAATCTGCGCCTGATGCATTTCCACTTGTTTGTAGACTTCTACATCAAATTTAGGAGCTATTCAGTAAACTTGCATTTGTTTCATTGTTCCAAATACTCAAAATGTTAAATGTACAAGAGTATTTCACATTTATTATTATATTCATTAGTTTTTTTCTTTCTCACTGTGTGCCAGTCAATATTTGTCCTTCAGCCAATATCTAATTCACACGATCTGGTTCATTGCTATTTGTGGGAATTTGCTGTGAGCAAATTGGCCGCTGCATTTCCTTCATTACGAAAGTACTTCATTGGCTGTAAAGTACTTTCAGGTTGTGAAAGGCTTTGTATGAATGTGGGTCTTATTTTCATGTTAATCATTTCAGAAGTACACTACTTATAAAGCAAAATTTAAAAAGAGAATGAAATGCAAAAAAATGATTTGTCTAGGCCACTGGGTAAAAGCTGGTGCCAGCATTAATAAAGTATATCATTATCTACTCTGCATTTCAAATCAATTTTAAGGAGATATAGAATGTGGCACCACAGAAAGATCATTCAGCCCATTACGTCTATGCCTGCTGCTGGAAAATACTTGCCAGTTAATTTGATTCTCCTGTTCTTTTTTGAAAGCCTTATAACTACTTCTTTAGCAAATATATATCCACCTGCTTTACAGTTAGCATTTCTGTTAATAATCCTCTTGTAAAAGCATTTCATTTAACTACTTGTCACAATCATTTGGTGATGACCATAAATTTGTGTCCAATTCACTGGCCAGTGGAATTAGTGAAGACTATCATTGGGGACTGAGCCTATGATTTTTGGATGTACAGTGATATGCTGGTTTTCATCTATTTTCTACTCCACACCTACATGTCATGCTAAATACAAGTACACTAGGGTTTTCATTTCATGCAAGGTTAACTCTGCTTAGCAGAACATGCTCTGCTGTCGCTTTGTTTATTAAAATACCAAACTCAATATTTTGCAAAGCTCTTTCATCTCAACTGAATTAATGAATTTCGAGAGCGTTTTACTGGTTACGTAGCTCATTAGTTGTTTGACAAGTGTTAAAGGACTATTATTGTAAGTGCATTGTGATTTGATATTTATTGTCATTAGCAAGATTGCTTTCAAAGGATTGCGTGCAAGACAAAATTTGACTTGATTCCAAAGCATTTTGATGTGCAAAATCAAGAATAGACCAAATCAATTGCAGCTTCCAGGCTATGGGCAATGCCACATCTCAGGGCCAGAAGTACCTGGTAATCTGCCATTAGACCAGCTATTCAATAGTTTAAGATGATGACAGATCTAGACCCCAGTCACATGACAATGATTGAAATGCCTGGTGCTGCTATCCGTCAGAGTGGCAACATGTGCCTGGGGTCGAGCAGTCTCCCTTCATGCAAAATGTATGCAGGTGGCAGTAGGGGGAGAAGGCCACCCAGATGTTGTCTTTGAAAATTTAGACAGCTACAAAACACTGTCAGGAATAAGCTGGCAAGAGCCAAGGGCTCCCTCAATGCAACATGTATAGTGTCTCAGTTCCTCGTAGACGGACCATCTGATGGCACTTAGAATTTGCAACTGATGACTGGACTGGAAGGGTTCCCAAGTGAGCAAGGAAAATCAATGTGTCGGTGGTTTGGTCATATTTGTTCTCTGCATTACAGGAAGATGTGATCCCATTCAAGAGACTCTTGTAGAGGCTTACGAGGATGCTGCTTGAAATGAAAGACTTTATCCTTGAGAAGGATTGGATAAAACCTGGGTTTGTCTTCATTGGAACAGAGGCGAGTGAGCGGAGATTTAATGGAGTGTATAAAACCATGATGAGCCAGATAGGATGGTCAAGAAGCATCTAGTTCTGAGAGCAGAGAGGCCGATAAGCAGGAAGCAGAGATTTAAATTAATGGAAGGATAAGATGAGAGTTGTAGTGGGAGTTGAGCAGTTTTTTTTGTCCATGAAGGGGCTGGGTGATCTGGAACTCACAGTCTGATAGAATGGTAGAGGCTGAAACACTTGTCAGATTGAAAAAGAAACTTGGATTTTACTTGTAGAGCTTGAGCTGTGAGGCTTTGGGCCAAGAGTTGGAAGGTGGGATAATGTTAGATAGCTCTTCTTCAGCTGCCATAAACACAAGAGGTATAATTGTCTCTTTCTGTGCCATAAATCTTTCCATGTTTTTATTACTAAACATATTACTGATCAGGTACTTTATTGTTCATGGACATCAACATAAACTGAATTTCCTTGCACTAGTAGATGCTGGGGCAACATAGTTGGATGAGAGTCAAGGAATCAGGCTCTCACCAGTGAGATATACTTTTGAGACCAAATTCTCCAACTGCAAAAGGCGGGTCATTTTCTATAGCGCAAGGTCACACAAGAACAAGAATATCGCATTATAGGAGAACTACCTGTATGCAGATTGAGGTCACCCAAAATTACAGGATGGTTCCAGGAATGAAGGATTTTAAGATACTGACCTCACACAGCCATTTCATGACTGAAAACCTAACAACACAATGTCTAACATTGAATGGGATTCTGCAATTGGACAACATTTACTGGATAATCTTGCATCTGTGATGAAATACACCGACAACTAATTTAGGATTGTCAGTGGGTCACAATGTGTCACACTTATGTGTACTAGAGACTATATATCTTAACACACAGGTCCTGTTCTTTGCGAACAGAAAGAACATGTATACACACTGCATCTATGCCAGCTCAACAAAATAGATAACACCAACTTAGTTCATTTCTCAGGGCAATCCCTGACCAATTAGAATCAATCAACTCGGTTTTAAATCTAAACAAAGATTGGCTGTTAACTGACAATAGACATTCATGACCTCATGCTCCATAACAGTGCTTGTACCAATCAGAGTACACCTGCCAACCAATCAGCACTCTCTTCTCATGCAGTATACCTGTTGAAGATTTCCTTCAATTGGTATTCTTCAGTCCAAGCTTTGGCAAAATTTGTCTTTTCAGCATTGTCATAGGGATATACAGTATGGAAACACACCCTTCGGTCCAACCCATCCATCCCGACCAGGCACCCTAAATTAATCTAGTCCCATTTGTCAGCATTTGGCCCATATCTCTCTAAACCCTTCCTACTCACGTACCCATCCAGATGCCTTTTAAATGTTGTAATTGTACAGCCTCCACCACTTGCCCTGGCAGTTCATTCCATACACGCACCGCCCTCTGTGTGAAAAAGTTACCGCTTAAGTCCCTTTTAAAATGTTCTCCTCTCACCTTAAACCCATGCCGTCTAGTTTTGGACTCCCCCACCCTGGGGAAAAGACCTTGTCTATTCACCCTATCCATTCCCCTCATGGCTTTGTAGAACACTATAAGGTCACCCCTCAGCCCGCGATGCCCCAGGGAAAATAGCCCCAGCCTATTCAGCCTCTCCCTCTACAGCTCAAACCTCCAACCCTAGCAACATCCTTGTCAATCTTTTCTGAACTCTTTCAAGTTTCACAATATCCTTCCTATAGCAGGGAGACCAGAAGTGCATGCAGTCTTCCAATAGTGGCCTCACCAATGTCCTGTACAGCAGCAACATGACCTCCCAACTCCTATACTCAATGCACTGACCAATAAAGGCAAGCATACCAAACGCCTTCTTCACTATCCTAGCTACCTGCAAATCCACTTTCAAGGAACTATGAACTTGCACTCCAAGGTCTCTTTGTTCAGCAACACTTCCCAGGACCTTACCATTAAGTGTATGAATCATGCCCTGATTTGCCTTTCCAAAATGTGGCACCTCACATTTATCTAAATTAAACTCCATCAGCCACTCCTCAGCCCATTGACCCATCTGATCAAGATCCCGTTGTACTCTGAAATAACCTTCTTCGCTGTCCACTACACCTCCAATCTTGGTATCATCTGCAAACTTAATAACCATACTTCCTACATTCACATCCAAATCATTTATATTTAGCTAGTGTTGTTCCTCTGTCAAGAACAGAAATAAGGATAATGCAGGAAACTACAGACTAGTGAGTCTCATGTAGCTGTTTGGGAAGCTATTGGAGAGAATTCTTAGGGATAAGTTTAAGGCACATTTGAAGGAGCATGGCCTAATTACGGACAGTCAGCATGGCCTTGTGCAGGGTAGGTCATTTCTTACTAAACTGATTGAATTTTTTGAGGAGGTAATGACGGTGAGGCTTTTGACAAAGTAGGATCATACAGAAGATTAAATGCATGGGATCCATGGTGATTTGGCTGGGTGGATTCAGAATTGGCTCACTCATAGAAGACAGAGGGTAGTGGTGTTTCAGGTTGGAGGTCTGTGGCTAGTGGTGTTCTGCAGGGATCCACACTTACACCTCTGCTGTTGTGATATATATAATGACTTCGATGAAAATGTTGATGGGTGGTTTAGAAAGTTTGCAGACGATACAAAGATCAGTGGAGCTATGGATAGTGTAGAATGTTGTCAAAGGATACAGCGGGATATGGATCAGTTGCAGATATGGGCGGAGAATTGGCAGAGGGAGTTTAATCTGGGTCAGTGTGAGGTGTTGCACTTTGGGAGATCAAATATTAAGGAAAAGTATACAGTTAGTGATAGGACCCTGAACAGCATTGATGTGCAGAAGGATCTTGAGGGTCAAGTCCATAGCTCCCGGAAGATGGCCACACAAGTAGATAGAGTAGTAAAGAAGACGTATGGCATGCTTACTTTTATTGTTCGGGGAATTGGGTACGAGAGTGAGAACGTCATGTTACAGCTTTATAAGACTTTGGTTATGCCACACTTAAGAGCATTGCGTTCAGTTTTCGTCACCACATTACAGGAAGGATGTGGAGGCTTTGGAGAGGGTGCAGAAGAGGTTTACCACGATGCTGCCTGGATTACAGGGTATGAACTATAAGGAGAGACTAGAAAAACTTGGGTTGCTTTCTCTTGAGCACCAGAGGCTAAGGGGAGACTTGATAGAAGTTTATATAAATATGAGATGCATAGATAGGATTGACGGTCAGAATCTTTTTCCCCAGAGTTGAAATGTCTAACACTAGGGGGCATGCATTTAAGGTGAGGGGGGAAGTTCAAAGGAGATGTGAGGGGCAAATTTTTTTTTATACAGAGTCGTAGTCGTCCGGAATGCACTGCCAGGAGTGGTGGTGGAAGCAGATACGATAAAGGCATTTACAGGACTTTTAGATAAGCACATGAACAGGCAAGGAAAAGTGGGATATGGACCAAAGGCAAGCAGAAGGGATCGGTTTTATTTGGCATCATTTTCGTATCAACATCATTCCTGTGCTGTACAATTCTACGTTCTATATTCCATAAATAATGAAAAGCAGAGGACCCAGCACCGCTCCTTGTGGCACACCACAGGCCTCCAGTCTGAGAAACAACCCTCCACCACCACCCTCTGTCTTCGACCTTTGAGCTAGTTCTGTATCCAAATGGTTAGTTCTCCCTGTATTCCATGTGATCTAACCTTGCTAACCAGTCTACCATGCGGACCATTGTCGAATGCCTTGCTGAAGTCCATATAGATCATGTCTACTGCTCTACCCTCATCAATCCTCATTGTTAGTTCTTCAAAAAACTCAATCAAGTTAGTGAGACACGATTTCCCACGCACAAAGCCATGTTGACTAACCCTAATCAGTCAATACATAAGTAAACCACATTCTTGATTTTTCTAAAGTATAACATGCATATCATACTGTAGTGATTGGAACCAGGTTGGCCTTGTTGACAATGAGGTCCTTGATTAGGGTTGTTAACCTGGCTGACCAACATAACCAGGAGATGGTGTTCGACAGGATCAATCACAAGTATCTACTCAGCACCTTGCAGGCATTCAGGTTCGAGACACAGTTTGTCGCCTGGATCCAACTTTCGTAGGCTGCTGCAGAGTTCCTAATTAAAGTCAATGGGTCCCTTTGCTTTGGAAGAGGAGTATGTCAGGGCTGCCCCTTGCCCAGCCAGCTGTATTCCCTGTATGTGGAGCCTTTCCTGTCTCTCTTGCAGAAGAGGTTGTTGGGGCTGGTTCTGCACAGGCCAGGCACGAGCATGGTCCTTTCGGCTCACGCCAATGACATGCTCCTCACTATCACCGACCTGGCTGACCTGGGGATGATGCACGAGTGCCAGGTAGTATACTCAGCGGCATCTTCCTCCAAGATCAACTGGGCTAAATGTTGCAGACTTCTGGTCGATACGTGGCAGGTGGTTTCTCTGCCGGAGGAGTTACAAGGGTTCAGCTGGAATACTACCCATCTCTTCTATATGGGGGTCTATCTTAGCCCGGCTGAGGAACCCTGGCCGGCGATGAATTGGCAGCAGCTGGAGGCCAAAATCTCGGCTCGCCCAGGCCACTGGACGGGGACGCTCAGAGTGCTGTCAAACAGGAGTCGAGTGCTGGTCCTAAACCAGCTGGTGGCCTCCATGTCATGGTACCGGCTGGTCCTTTTGGTCCCTCCTCCTGGTTTTGTCGCTGACATCCAGAGAACTTTGGTTCAGTTCTTCTGGGACAAAAAGACGCACTGGGTCACGGCACGGGTTCTGAATCTCCCAATTGAGGAGGGCAGTCAGTCGCTGGTATGACGCCGCACCCAGATGGTGACTTTTCACCTTCAGGCCTTGCAGCAATACCTTTACACTGAGCCTCCTCCTGGGTGGTGCGCCCTGGAGACGTAGTTTGTTCCACCAGAGGTGTAACCTCAGCTAAGACACGCAGTTCCTGTTTGCGGGTCACCCTCAGGACCTATCTTTGCCTATCTTTTACCGGGACCTGATCTCTGTCTGGGACGTGGCTGACTCTCTGTCAGGAGTAGCGGCCATTGTCAGAGCCGTTGCTCAGGAATCCGCACCCTACCATCGCCGGAGGGGAGGGCCGTGGCTGCAGGGGTGCCCAGGTTCAGGGATGTGCAGGGTGGCTGGGGCCTGGGCTGGAAGTTGCCGCAGGAATTGGCACACAGAGTGGCGGTAGATGTCCAGCTCATGGCCACTGCCATCAAACGTCTTAAAACGACAGTTCTCGGACCAGTTGGAGGATGCTCGGGTGTGCAGTGGAATCCTGTCTGGGCATACCCCCTGCTCAGATGGAATTTCACATTGGCCCCAGGATCCTGTACTTCCGCTGGGACCCTGTGCCCCACATCCTGAGTCGCCTTTGAAATTTTTGTTCTATGTGTTTTAGAGGGCCCAGTACAAACTACTGCTGCACACCATCCACCCCCTCTCCTTTATCCACCACATGGACATACCGTGGTGTGCCCATTTGCCCCCAGTGGTGAGGATCCCCAGCGGAGGGATCACTAGGCAGGAGTTCTCCGTCTTTCCCTCAGGGATCTGGGGTGGAGGGTGTTACATGCAGCAGTCCCATGTAACCACAGATTGCAGTGGTTCACGGACTCCCAGCCCAATTGTCTGTTCTGTGGCACTGCAGAGTCCGTAGACCATGTGTATATTGGGTGTGGGCCTTTGCATCCCTTTCTCAGTTGCCTCAAAGACCTTCTTTTGTGTTCCTGGCTCCACTTCAGCCCCACGCTTCCTGATCTTTGTGTGCCCGGTGTGGAGGGGGGTTGGGCAGGTCAGAGGATTTCCTCGTGGTTCTGCTCCTGGGCCCGGCCAGGCTGGTCGTTAACAGGTCCAGGCAGTGGGCCATGGAGAGGTTCATTATGGCCAACTACCTGCCCCTCTCTGTGGCTACGTTCGATCCCGGGTGTCCTTCAAGAGGGAGCACACAGTGTCCACTATCACTCTCGATGCCTTTTGGGAGAGGTAGGCACAGCGGTGGGTGGTGAGTGGGAGTGGAGTGTTTTATTTCTCCACGCAATTCTATTTTGATTTAATTGCTACCATCCCCTTCACTTTTTTTCACATTGTGCATTCTGAGCTTTGTTTGCTACTCGTTCACTGGCCACATGGGTGGTGGGAATGTCAAATAAAATTATCTTGCACGTTGTAAAAAAAGAGAAAAAAATATATAACCAGGAGATTAGAATCTCCTCAGTTCAAGGGAAAGCCTCTGAGCTGGCTGCCCACAGCCAGTGTACCGTGCACTAGTAAATAAAGGGTGACTTGGTGATGGGATACCGGCCTCTGTGTAGTTATTTCAAGTACACTTTTAATTAACTAAATTTACCATATTATTTTCTGTAATAAAATATACTTGTAATTACTATATCAGCTGTAGCTCTGTTTTGCTATTCACCTAGTACCTGGGATGTGAGTATTAATGGCTTTCACATAGAATGGTTTTCAATTACAAAAGTACTGTATTTACGCAAAATGTGAACTGTTTGTGCAGCCAGTGCTCCTTATATGCCAAAAATTGAATTGATATCTCTGGTGGGGCACACTGACACACTTTCTGTAAATTAGGTTGCTGTAGTTTAAAATAGTGATAAGGAATTGTCTCGATAGTTTGCTTATTACCGGGCATTGGAACTGACTGATTTAAGCTGCTGCAGTCTTCCAAAACTGCTGTTCATGGATCAGCATCACAGTTCCCTCCAAGCTGCTGCCTTGCAGCTGCATGAAACTCTGCTCAGGCTCCACACCATCAGTCTCTTTAAATTACACTGTGTGCGGCCACACAAAAACAAATAGAAGGATCTACACAAAAAAATACGCAATGGCTATGCAAAAACTTTAAAGGGGACCAATCACTTAAAGTAATCTTACTTACATGCACACACAACCAGTCTGATTTCACACACACACACACATACACACTATAGGGAATGACAGTCAATTCAAACCATTCTACAAGGAATGCATCCCAATAGCTTTTGGTTCAAGCCAATGCTCATCACTCTCATATCAAACACAAAGGGGAAGAGTTCATGGATTTCTTTGTAACTAGGACTAAGACTTTCCATTTATTGTCTTATCTATATTACCCATTTCCTCTTGTCCATCAAGTTAAATGTTCCCTGATATTTTCCCCCACCCAGGCTCTTTTACCTCTGGTTTCTCTCTTAACTCCCTTCATTCCTTGTGAACCCACCTTGTCCATGAGACTCATATGCTTTCTCCTGAACTGCTGACCACTCAGCTTCTGTACCAGCGTTCCCATCTGAGGTGACAATGAAATCTGCACTTCCCCCTCTCCAACCCCCATCATCACCCAATCTGCTCGAAAAAACACACGCTTGACATCTCCATCTTGCCAGTTCACCTCAAACTATCTTTTCCTCTCCGTATGTCTCCATTTCCTAAATCCGTGCCTTTCCCTCCAGAATTCTGGATAATCCATTTCCTCCATCATTGTGTATACACTTCATAGTAAAAAGGAACTGAAACAATTTTATCACTTTGGTTAGTTTTCAGCACAAACAACGGGCCAGAAGTGATATGAATTCAGTGGCTCTATTAATGTGAATGAGTCATAGTCTTCCTGTATTACTTGGATTGCCGAATCTGCTGAGATATTGGCAGTTTTGACTTTGAAGTCACTTTTATTATGAATTACATTGAAGATTTTCAAACTCATTGTAGGTTCCAATTTGTTGACATTCAGCATGCATTAATAAAAGAATGGCGCATTAAGTTGCATTAGCCTTAACAGTGGCAAACCATGAATAAAAGAAAAGTGTCATACCAAGCAAAAAAGATGCTGTACAAAGGGAAATAGGATGAGGGTGAAATCAGACATTGATTATGGCACAAAATAAGTGGTAATAAATTGGCATTTTATACAGTGCCTGAGCTTCTCCTGCTGTTTGCAGATGGACTGCTGATTCACTGTCCTCCATCTCCATTACTATTGAAGACCAGTTGCTCCACAAACATTTCAGTTCACTGTAGCACTCATTCCCTGATTTTATACTGGTACTTGTTGACATTGGCATTGACAAATATTTAACCAAGCCTATGCTTCTTAAGCTGCCAACAGAAGAAAGAAAATAACTTCAACATTCTTGGTGGTTGCAAACATTTTAACAGTTACCATTATTTGCAACTACAACACACGAGCGTAAGGAGGCCATTTGGCCCCTTGAGTCTGCTCCACCATTCAGTGAAATCACAGCTGATCTGATAATCCTTAACTCCATTCTCCTGCCTTTTCCCCACAATGCTTTATTCCTTAAATATACCAAATGACCCGGACTTGACAGCCCTCTGCAAGAATTCCAGAGCTTGATTTGCCTCTGAAAGAAAATGTCCCCCTCTCATCTTTGCCCTAACTGGGTGACTCTGAGATTACGCCCCCTGGTCCCACAAGGGGTGAATACTTCTCCACAGCTACACTGTCGAGACCCCTGAGAATCTTACATACTTCAATAAGGTCACTTCTCATTCCTCTAAACTTCATTGAGTGCAGTCCTACTCAACCTCGCCTCATAAGTCAATCCCTCCATAATCAGGATCAACCAAGTGAACCTTCTAGACTGAATGATGAACGATTTTTTTTAATTCTCACTTGCATCTGACCATGAATAAT
The DNA here is from genome assembly GCF_021869965.1 of Rhincodon typus. NCBI lineage: Eukaryota > Metazoa > Chordata > Chondrichthyes > Orectolobiformes > Rhincodontidae > Rhincodon > Rhincodon typus. The sequence goes on along the minus strand of NC_063338.1, from coordinate 30,097,214 downwards.
ACAGTAAAGTACAGTGAAAATTTCCACAATCCGGCGCCATTTTAAAATAGGTTACATTCAAAAGGGTGAAAGTTTTAGCTGAAAGAGAGCCCTGAGCCCTGATCTAGCTCACCCACGACAACTGTGCTGCCACCCCTCCCCCAGCAGCTCACCACTCCCTGCGCCAGACTCAGCAACACAGGAATTGCCACACTTTAAGGGCTATCTCTTCGTCATTCGCTGGACTCACCTCACTGCTGCCACCGATGCCAGGTCCCACACTCGTCCCCACAACCAGGAGTCCCCCAGCCCCGCCGCCAGACCAGGCTGCCGCTGCCCTCTCGCCAAAGAGCCCTGCTCCTGGAGTGAGATGGCTTTCCGAGATGTCGCCTTGCTGGTGCCGCCGCCTCCAAATTGCCAGAGGGGTTTTGCCGCTGCCGACACCACCGACCCCAAATGCCAGAAAGGCGTCCCTGCTGCTGCTGCCATCACTGCCTCCAGTTGCTGTGAGGTGCTGCGTCTGCCACTGACTCTGACCCCTGGGAGGAGCTGCCATTTGCACACGGCGCGTTCTACCTGCAGCACCGATTTCGCCAATTAACCTGCTACAAAACGTTCCAAAGGAAAGAAAAAAAGAAAGAAGAAAACGAAAGATAAAAGAGCAGAAGTAAAATGAAAAAAAAAATGAACAAGAAAGAAAGTATGCAGGAGCGGATGAGCCCCGGGCAAAAGCCCACATGCAGCCCTGCTACTTCACCGCCATCTTGAATCTTTTAGTGGATACTTCTGCAATGCAAATAAATCATTGCTTAAATACGGGGACCAAAAGTCTTCACAATATTCAAGTGTGGCCTGACCAGTGCCTTGTATAGTTTTAGCCAAATGTCCCTATTTTTGTACTTCATTTTCTTTGAAATAAAGACCAATATTCCGTTTCCTGTTATTACTTGCTGAACTTAGACTCATAGAATTTACAGCATAGAAGCAGGCTATTTGGCTCATTGTATCTGTGCTAGCTCTCAAAAGAGCTACTGAGCTAGTCTCATTCTCCCAGCCCTATCTCCTGAATCTTCCCAATTCATCGCTTTCAAATATATATCCAACTGTCTTTTGAAACTTCCAATGGAATCAACCTCCATCATTCTCCCAGGAAGTGCTTTCCAAATTCCAAAAAGTCTCTCAGTAAAGAAGTTTCTCCTCATCTCATTCCTGGCCGTCTTGCTGAACATCTTGAAGTTGTGGCCCTTAGTTACTGACATACCAACTAGTGGAAATGGAATATCCTTTTTGACTGTCAAAATTGTTCATACTTATGAACACCTCAATAAGGTCGCCTTTTAATCTTCTCCACTCCAAGGAGAATAAGCCCAATTTCTCTAATCTTTCCTTGTATGTAAAATCCCTCATTCCTAGTATCATTCTAGTAAATCTCCTTTGCACTCTATCCAAGGCTTTAACATCCTTCCTTAAATAAAGTGCCCAGAACTGAATACAATAGTCCAAATGCAGTCTGACCGACGATTTGTAGAGATGCAGCATCACTTCCTTGCTTCTGTACTCTATGCCTGTATTTATAAACCCAAGGATCCTATAAGCCTTCTTAACAACTGTTTCAACTTGCCTAGCCACCTTCAGAGAATCATGCATGTGAATCCCAAAGTCCCTCTGCGCCTCTACTCTCCCATTGAGCCTGTATTGTCTCTCTGTGTTACTTCCACCAAAATGCATTACCTCATATTTCTCTGCATTGAAATTCATCTGCCAAGGGGCCTGCCCATTTAGCCAACTTGTCAGTGTCCCTCTGAAGTCTCTCAGCATCATCCTCACAATTCACTACTCTTCTTAGCTTAGTATCATCTGCAAATTTAGAGATTTTGCCCTCAATATCCATCTCCAAATCATTTGTATAAATCACAAAAAGCAAAAGCTGCAACACCGATCCCTGGGAAACATCATTTTTGACTGGTGTCCAGTCTGAGAAATACCCATCTACCCAGCTTGGATGTTCACTTTTCATGATTCATGAACTAGGACCTCCCAATCCTACTGTGCTGCAGCTTTATGCAGTCTTTCTCCATTTAAATAATATTCTACTTCTCTGTTCTGCCTGCCAATTGCATAACCTCACAGTTTCCAACATTAGTTTCCATCTTCCAAGCTTTTGCCCACTCACTTAACCTGTCTATACTCATCTACAGACTCTTTGTTTCATCTTCACCATTTGCCTTCCTTCTATTTTTATGCCATCTGAAAATTTGGCTGCAGTGCCGTCACTTTCCTAATCCAAATTATTAATATGCATTGTAAATAATTGTGGGCCCTACATCAATCCCTGTGGCACTCCAATATTTTCGCATTACCATCCTGAAAGTCCATCCTTATCCTAACTGTATTAGTTAAATTATAAGACATAGGAACAGAATTAGGCCATTCGGCCAATCGAGTCTGCTCCTCCATTCAATCATGGCTGATATGTTTTTCAACACCATTCTCCTACCTGCTCCCCTGAAATCTTTGATCCTCTTACTAATCAAGAGCCTATCTTTTTCCATCTTAAATACATTACATTTTTGGCCTCCACAGACCTCTGCAGCAATAGGTCCCATAGATTAACCACCGTCTGGCTGAAGAAATTCTTCCTCATCTCATTTCTAAAGAGTCATCCCTTCACTCTGAGGCTGTGTCCTTAGGTCCTAGTGTCTTCTACTAGTGGAAGCATCTTCTCCATGTCCACTCTATCCAGGTCTTTCAGTTTCAATCAGATCACCATCCTACTCCATGCCGAGTACAGACACAGAGTCCTCACTGCTCCTTATATGACAAACCTTTCATCCCAGGATCATTCTTGTGAACCTTTTCTGGACACCCTCCAATGCCAGCATAACTTTCCTATTTACAGGACCAAAACTGCTCACAATATTCCAAATGCAGTCTGACCAGAGCCTTATACAGCCTCAGCAGTACATCCCTGTTCTTGGATTCTCATCCTTTCAAAATGAATACAAACACTGCATTTGCCTTCCTATCTGCACACTGTACCTGCATGTTAACCTTAAGAGAATCCTGAACTAAGACTGCCATGTTCCTGTGTCCTTCTGATTTCCAAAACCTTTCCCCATTAAGAAAATATGCCTCTATTCTTCCTGCCAATGTGCATAACCTCACATTTTACCACATTGTATTCCATCTGCCACTTCTTTGCCTACTTTCCAAGCCTGTCCAAATTCTACTCAATACTACTTGTCCCTCCACCTATCTTTATGTCATCTGCAAACTTAACAACAATGCCCTCAGTTCCTTTGTCCAGATCATTAATGTATGACATGAATAGTTGTGATCCCAACACTGACCCCTGTGAAACTCCTGTGACTCGATGCCATATTGTAAAGGACACCTTTATCCCCACTCTCTGTCTTCTGCAAGTCAGCCAATCCTCTATCCGTGCCACTGCATTGCCCCTAACATCTTGGGCTCTTGTCTTATTTAGCAGCCTCCTGTGTAGCACCTTGTCAAAAGCCTTCTGGAAATATATTATATTTCGATCCATGCTAATATGCTGCTCCAACCCAATCAGCTTGTATTGTATGAACTAGTGGTATCTTATCAAACATCTTCTTGAAATCCAAATGTATGCATCTACGATCTCTCCTTTATCAATCCTGCTTGTTACCACCTGAAACAAATTTGTCAGATGTAATGCTTGTGACTGTAATCCTCCCAAGGCATTGATTATGTTAAGATAGACACAACTTATATGCACAATTTATATTATTTCATATGATTGGCAAAAGATTATTTTCCTGCTTAGATAGAAATAGCCACAGAATTGGAGAAGGTGTTGCTTTATAATGTTCATAGTTCCTTGAAGGCAGACAGGATAGTGAAAAAGATGTTTGGTACGCTTGCCTTTATTGATCAATGCATTGATTATAGGAGTTGGGATGTCATGTTGCGGCTGTACAGGACATTGGTTAGACGACATTTGGAATACTGTGTTCATTTCTGGTCTCCCTGCTATAGGAAAGATGTTGTTAAACTTGAAAGGGTTCAAAAAAGATTTACAGGGATGTTGCCAAGTTTGGAGGGTTCGAGTTATAGGGAGAGGCTGAATAGGCTGGGGTTATTTTCCTTGGCGTTTTGGAGACTGAGGGGCGACATTATAGAGGTTTATAAAATCAAGGGGGGATGGATAGGATGAATATTCAAGGTCTTTTCCCCATGGTAGGGGATCCCAAAGCTAGAGGGCATACATTTAAGGTGACAGGAAAGATTTTGAAGGGACCTCAGGGGCAACTTTTTCACGCAGAGGGTGGTGTGTGTATGGAATGAGCTGCCCAGATGAAGTGATGGAGGTGGGTACAATTACAATATTTAAAAGGCATCTGGATGGGTGAATGAATAGCAAGGGTTTAGAAGGATGTGGGCCAAATGCTGACAAATGGGACAAGATTAATTTAGGATGTCTGGTCGGCACGGACAAGTTGAACTGAAGGGTCTGTTTCTGTGCTGTATAGCTTTACGACTCTTTGACTCTATGATGGGGTAGTATACCTTTTGGTGCAGAAAGTATTATCCTGAAGTTCCTGTGCAGGATGAAATTCCTAAATTATAACAGTGAATGAACCAGAATGAAAAGTTCTTGTGCTGTAAAGAAATTTGGAATGTCTTGAAGATGTAAAAGGCACCATCTAAATGCAAATTGTTTTTCTATTGAAGGCATTTGTTGCTCTATGTTTTTGAAATGAATGTTCAAGTTGACTTTGTACCCCACTAGCATTCATGATTAAATTTATATATAAATGTAGGCTTAATTATTTCATCCTTGAGTCCTATTGTTGTCCTGTCAGGGAAATCTGATGACTGGAACGTGCTGTCAGTTTTGTCTCACAGGGATGAAGCACCAGCAGCTTCGAATTATTTTTCACGTTTATCAGAAGCATGACAGCTGTATGTATGGACATACTGCTCTAAGTAGGTTTTAGACTGACAGCTAAAAGGAGAGTCAGTCTTGCTGGGAAACTGCAGAAGTCAACTCCCTGGCTACTTTCCTGTTGTGTACAGGAATCTTGAGCTTTTTCTTCCCCCCCGGTGTGCAAAATACCAGAGAGCTTCATTAGGCAGTGAAATCTCCTTTCAATTGGGTTGTAATGAGGCAACCCATGATCTTCTTCTTTTCAGTTCTCATTTCCATAAATTAGCAAGCCCACCCAATTAAATGAACATTATGGGTCCACAGTTTGAAAGGGTTTCTTTAGGGTATCACATGTATTTTTGTTTTCACCATTCCACTAATATAAAGATAGTTTTATATAGCATAAAACACAGATTTTCCATACGTGGAATTATGTACATCTACAGGGCCAGTCACATCTCCTTGGCAAGGCTAAAAAAACTTCTTCAAATGTCTTAGTGGGATGTTTAACCACAGATTAGGGGAGGCAATGACCTAGTGGTATTAACGCTGGACTGTTAATCCAAAGACCCGGGTAACATTCTGGGGACCCAAGTTCAAATCCGGCCACGGCAAATGGTGGAATTAAGAGTCTAATGATGACCTTGAATCCATTGTCAATTGTTGGGGAAAAACCCATCCGGTTCACTAATGCCCTTGAGGGAAGGAAACTGCCATCCTTACCTGGCCTGGCCTACATGTGACTCCAGACCCACAACAATGTGATTGACTCTGAACTGCCCTCTAGGCAATTAGGGATGGACAATAAATGCTGCCTAGCCAGCAACATCCTCAGTCCATTAATGAATAAAGGGTAAAAAAAAAAGGTAAGTTCTTGGATGATTAAATGGTCAAAAATTCTGAGTGAGGTGGTTGGTTGACTCCATCCCATTGATTTTGGGTTTGACTGAGGCTGTTCAAATGGACAGAAACTCTCAGATGCAGGCTGCGTTAAGTCAATGAGGTAACAAACTGGATTTAACCGCTTTCCAGGTTTAACTGTAACTGGTCGGATTTCCCAAACCTGAGGAACACAGGCTGATGCGTCGAGGAAAGGATAACCCAAGGGAGGAAATAAACACCTCACAGCACTGTCTATGAGCCAAGAAGAGCCAGCCAGCAATACTCTTGGGAACAGACAAATCCACCCTCCCCTATCTTCCAGGTCAGGAATTCTCTTACTGCTGTCTCTCACTGACAACTGGTATCAGAGAAGCCCACCCACCCATGATCAGATTAATAATCAGAACCCAACTACTACCAAGTTTGGGAATCAAGCCTCCCTAGGCTTGTGGCCTCTTCTGTTGTTTTCCCTGCGTGACAGGAAGCCAAGCCAGTCGACAGAGATGATGTCCAAGCAAAGATGCCATCAGAGCCAAATATTTCACCCTCAGGTGACTGTCTGTGTGGAGTTTGCACATTCTCCCTGTGTCTGCATGGGTTTCCTCCCACAGTCCAAAGATGTGCAGGTTAGGTTGATTGGCCATGCTAAATTGCCCATAGTGTCCAGGGGTGTGCAGATTAGGTGGGTTATGGGGAATGGGGAATGGATCTGGGTGGGATGCTCTGAGGGTCAGTGCGGACTTGTTGGGCCAAAAGGCTGTTTCCACACTGTAGGGATTCTATGATCTATGATCTATGATCTATGATCTATGATCTATGATCTTCTATTAAAGATCCACAGCAAGTGAGGAAGTCCCACCTTCCTGGATTTCCATGCACTAACAGACCACTCTTTCCATCCTGCCCCCAGCACATCAGTGAGCACTCCTTCATTCAACTTAACAGTATAACATTTAACACAGCTTACCTAAGTAAGAAAGCTAGGTTTTGGTATTCCAACAATATGCTAAGGGACAAGATAACTCCTTCACACATTTCTTTAAATCCTAACTAAGTAACCATCTGGGGACTAACCTCTGAGTGATAGATGCCTGAATCTGCTCACAAAACTGTTTTGCATTAAAATTTCATTGACCAATCCTCAATTAGACTATTCACAAGTTGTTTAGTGTGCAAATTAACTCTTTCTCACTAAATAATCAAGAAAGGAGTCACATTACAACTCATGTTATAACCGTAATTTTCAAATTAATGTTAGCTCATTCCAGGGTGATACGGGAAGGAATAACATCACAACGTGCTTGGTTAAAATCTGGAAATCTCTTTCCACTGAAGGCTGTGAAGACTTTAAAAAAATGTGAAAACTTAATAGAAACTTATTAGATAGAAGAATTACAGAACATCAGACCAAAGCAGGTAAATGAAATCAAGAAACAGATCAGTAATGATCTTGTTGAATGGCAGAACAGACTTGAGGGGCTGTATGCTCAATTACCCTGCCTTAGGCATTTAACACCCTTTATTAGTTACAATGTTAAAATTGAAATTTATTTGTATGCTAGCTTAATTAATTAAGAGCTATCCAGTTGATGAATAGGAAATTAATTCTCAGAGTTGTTTAACAAAAAGAAAAACAAATGACGACGGAAGCAATTTTGTGTCTGACAGTACATTAGTAAATCAGGATATTGAGAGTTAACTACAGCAATGACTAGAATTGGAGGTTAGAAATTGGTGAGGTTTTAAATTAATTCCTTACATCTACAGGTTAACTGTAGCGGGTCTATCAAATAGTCACGTCTGTGTGTGTGACAGTCAGACGTATGATCATTGACCACTATATGTCCTTGTTCTTGGATGATCCTTCAGCATGTCTACTGATTTGATTGGAAGCAGACTTGTGGAGTCAGTGTGAATATTCACAAGTGTACTTCTGCTATGTTCAAGACCTGGGCCGTTGGGAGTTTTCTTAAAGCTTATTATTTCATAGGCCAGCATTTGTTGAACATCGCAATGTTGAGAAAGTTTTGAAGTGAGCAGCCTTCTTAAACTGCTGCAGTCTATCTGATGTAGGTACATAAACAGTGCTGTTATGGAGGGAGCTCAAGGTTGCTGGCTCAGTGACAGTGATATAATGGCAAATTCCAAGTCAGTGTGGTGTGTGGCTTTCAAGGGAACTTGCAGCTGGTGGTGCTCCTGTGCGTCTACCTGCCCTGACCCCCGGAGGTCACAAGTTCAGAAGGTTCTGTCAAAGAAAGCTTGGTGAGTTGCTGAAGTACATCATGTATATGGTACACACTGCTGCCACTGTATGCAGTGGTAGAGGAAGTGAATATTGAAGGTGGTGAAAGTGGTGCCAATCAAACAGTCTTGCTTTATCTTGGATGAGCTTCTTGAGTGTCACTGGGGATGTACGCACCCTAGTAAATGCAGAGTATAGCGTTACATTCCTGGCTTGTTCCTTGTAGATAGAGGACAGGCTTTGGTGAGTCAGCAGGTGAATTACCCAATATAAAGAATTCCCAGCCTCTGAAATGCTCAGTTGCCACAGTAATTATGGTATTTATGGAGTATTGACAGTGGGGGATGCAGTGATGGTAATGGCATTAAAATCAAAAAGAGTTTATTACTGTCTGATAGTTGTGTAATATAAATGAAGCTTGTGTTTGCTGTAGGTGCATGAACTTTTCCATCTAATTCACATAAGGGCGTTTTGTCAAGATAGAAATGTATTATGTAATATTAAATTTCCACTTCTATTTGAATACACGTCTGCAAAGTATCTTATGATCTTTTCTTGTGATAGAAGTGCCATAATTGATTATTGTTATTGTTGTCCTCCCCAAAGTGCCTAATTTAATTTTTTGCAGGGTGCAAGAGAACATGCTTTCACAATTGGAAAAGGTTCACAAGTTGCATCATTTTTATTTCGATAACTTTTACAGTAGCATCTACAACAGAAAAATAAAGGAAGCAATATACTGAGACTCATTGCAACTGTGTGTATCCATCGTACCTCAACATATCAGGAACAAACATGCCAAGGGCATCCAAGTATGGTTGAAGAATCAGTAAATTATATTTCATATATGCACAGTGCTTTGGAGTTTGCTGCAGTGCTACACTGTTGAATGGAGTAGCTGTTCATGTGAACCACTGTAGTATTCACTGTTGATATCTATGGGAGTTCCACAATAAGTGGAAGGTCCCTGTCTTTGTTTTCTTTGTGCATTTCACAAGATTTATCAGACTTTGATGAATACAGCCTTCAGCTCTGTTTGAAAATGCATCAATAAAAATAAAGATTGTTTTAACATCCAAACAGACCACATGAGTGTCTGAAGCTACTTTCATATTGTTGTTCTTGTGCCCATCAGTTACTAGGGCATCAGTTAGTTCAGTTGGCTGGGAAGTCACTGTGAACGTCCCACCTTTTTGACCTTGACTTTGCATTATCTGCTGCTGGAATCAGGAGTGTATATTTAGCAGTGTAAACACTGCCTTCCTAGAATCCCTATGGAAACATTTGGAGTATAAATACTTAATCCTGAACATTTCACATCGATATTTTCAGTAGTGTCTATGCAAAGGTGCTGATATAACTTAGAACACTACTAAGCTGACAACAGCCTAAGATGTGGTACTTCTCCAAGAAGCTGCCCTACACAGTTTTAGCCCCAGATGAATGATATATATTCCTAGACCAAAGAAAACCAAACACATTTTAACTATTCTTTTCTTTTGTTGTGTGTGGTTTGGGCACTTTGACCAGTTTATATATTTAGGATACTTCACCCAAGGGCTCTTGTCAGTGAGGTGGACAAAGAACACGGAATTTGTTTTGTGATTAAACTTGATTTTATTAACAAAATATTCCTTATTAAGGACACTATGTGAGCACTTCCCAAATTCCCACCATATTTACTGCCTATCTAACTCTATCCATCTGAGAAAGGATATTACGTGCAACAATCCATGTTTTAGAGCTGGGCCATTAGAATCTCCTTCCTCTCTGACATATGGCTGTCTCTGTTCCATGAAGTTGGGTCTCACAGAGCAGGGTGGATCTTCTCTCTCTCTCTGTCACTCTCTCTCTCTCCCCACATGGTCAGAGCTCCACTGCTGGGCCAGTTCAAGTCTTCACTGTATCTTTATTGAGGGCCTAGCTACCAGGTATGTACATAATTTTTATGCCTCCTTACCCCTGACCTTCCAGAATGTTCTGTGGTCTTTGGCCCGTGTTCAAACTATGCAATGGGTCAAACTAATACCCTTCACTGTTGCCATTCCAGGAGGTGTAATGTGCACATACTCAGGCAGACAAGATGCCAGAATGTCTGATCAACACTTCTCCAATTCACAGCCCTCAGGCTGATTATTACTGGCTCCCTTTGAACCTTTGTAACCTCTTTGATCTTGGTTTCCACTTTCTGCAGTCAATAGATGCTGGCTGCTGTTTAATTTAGTTTGGCCAATTTTCGGTCAGGCCTGATTTCTCCAGCTGTGGGTCAATTTAGAATATCCAATTTTGGGTTCCTGGTCTCTTGACCATACTCCCTTTGTCTGAATGTACACCTCTTATAATCATGAATTGCCTAGCAATGATCTTTAACCAAATCCATAAACTGAAACCTTATAAAAGTCTTCTAATGGTCGCAAATTCAATTCATTGAATTTTGACAGCACTTGTAACAGCACCTACCAACGCATGACCTTTACCATGTGGAAGTAAAGGGAGGAAGAACACAGACAGCACCAGTTCAAAGGTTTCCTCTTTGAGTCACATACAATATGGAATTAGATATATGTTGCCATTCCCATTGTGTTACCCAAGTCAAATCCTCAGAACTCTCTACCCAGTATCACTGTGAGAGTACCTTCAAGGCACGGAGTGTAGGGATTCTAAGCAAAGTTCATCACCTCAAGGGCACAGATAAATGAGAATCTAAAAATCAAGCCTCAGATACTTCTGTGTGCCTTTAGAAATATTTAACACATTTGCTGTAGGTTTTCATTATAGCACTTGGTCACAGCCTTCATTCAGTACACTCTGAGAGCCAAGGTTATTGTTGTCTGCTTCCTTCCTTATCATTCGTTTCTTTTTCCACCATTCTGTTCCCTAAAATTGCTGCAGTTTTCCTTTAAATGTCATTTTCAGCTTTCAAAACATCTCAGCTGTCCTGCCAGTCTGAAAATCAGCTGCTCCTGGGAATCCAAAGTGTTTGAGTAACACGTCTCACATCTTTTAGCTTTCTTAATGGAACTTGGTTTCATTTCTTTATTGAATTCACTTTCATTTTCCATGCAGAAACCTAGTTTGTGCAGTTAAAAATAAATAAATAATAGAAAGGCTATTAAAGTACTTCAAACCCATTTTCCCTTTGCACAGAGAAATGATTGACATTATTCGGCTCCTTGAAGCTGCGCTTCACATTTTTCTTGAATAAGTGATGTCAAATTGCCTACTACAGCTTTAGCTGCTTTTCACCAGTTCAATAATGGATTTACCTCTGCTGTTTTATTGACTGCATCTGTGTTATGGATGTTGAGTGCTCTACACCAACCTTCAGATTCTTTCCATTTTTGCTCACAATTTCATTTGCGAGCAAGGTTAATTAATATATTCATTTTACCTTATATAAAACATCAATTGCAATGTTCCATGTTCTTTCTACATTTTTGGATTAATAGTTTTTTCAAATCATACTGCATGATCCCTGGTAGCCTTTAATTAGTTAGCCATGTTATAATGTTTGAAAGCTACTTTTGTTCCTATTTTGCAGAATAAATGTCCAGGAGAGGTGCACATGCACAAGATGTGAAATTTTAAAACTAGAATGCACTACTATACTGCAGCCAAGTGGTAGAGTGGTGCTGGTGTGGTGGTGGGTTGGGAGTTCTCTACCAGGCTGAGGCAGGCAAGCATATATCTACACAGTACCAAATGCACTGCTCTGTCTCAGCAATGGCAGGATTCTTGGGAGTGTGGAGGAACAGAGGGATCTTAGGGTCCACGTCCATAGATCCCTCAAAGTTGCGACCCAAGTCGATAGGGTTGTAAAGAAGGCGCATGGTGTGTTGGCTTTCATTGGTAGGGGAATTGAGTTTAAGAGCCGTGAGGTTATGCTGCAGCCCTATTAAACTCTGGTTAGACCACACTTGGAATATTGTGTTCAGTTCTGGTCACCTCATAGTAGGAAAGATGTGGAAGCTTTAGAGAGGGTGCAGATGAGATTTACCAGGATGCTGCCTGGAATGGAGGGCAGGTCTTATGAGGAAAGGTTGAGGGACCTAGGGCTTTTTTCATTGGAGCGAAGAAGGATGAGAGGTGACTTGATAGAGGTTTACAAGATGATGAGAGGCATCGATAGAGTGAATAGTCAGAGACTTTTTCCCAGAGCGGAAATGACTATTATGATGGGGCATAATTTTAAGGTGATTGGAGGAAGGTATAGGGGAGATGTCTGAGGTAGGTTCTTCACACAGGGAGTGGTGGGTGTGTGGAATGCGCTGCCGGCGGTGGTAGTGGAGTTGGATAACTTAGAGACGTTTAAACAAATCTTGGATAGGCACATGGAGGATAGTAAAATATAGGGTATGCAGGGTAGATTGATCTTAGTAGGATAATAAGTCAGCACAACATCGTGGGCCGAAGGGCCTGTACTGTGCTGTACTGTTCTATGTTCTATGTTCTTAATACATTACATTGATTTACATTGTCTGGAAATGTGCACACGCACATGAATCTTGGAAAAATTAAGAGCATAAAATATGTTGAACAGTGGAAGAATTAGCAAAATGAGTTCACAGCATGGCTGCCAATAAGAGAGACCCACATTTGCCATAGCTTAGATTGCATGTCAGTTGTAAATAAGAAAACAGCACTTTTTATCATAGCATTTATGCTTATTATCACCTTTCTCAGATGTGTATGGGAGGCAGAAGGATGATTTTATATAGGAACAACATTGCAGTCAGGGACACACGAATGATCTTGAAATAGTATCAGTAAAACCAACAACAATTTGCATGTATACAGCACCTATAATGTAGTAAAACATCCCAAACCACATCAGAAGAGCATTATCAAACCAAATTTCAGACTGAGCCATAAAAGCGACATTCGCACAGATGTCCAAATCTCAACCAAAGAGCTAGGTTTTAAGAAAGTCTTAAATTAGGAAAATGAGGTATGGAGGCATCAAGCAATTTACTGAGGAAATTCTCAAACTCAAACTCTAGGCTTATGGAACATTCCCACCAGAACTGATGATGGCATCTCTTGAATAATCTCTGTTAGGGAACGTTAGGATACTTAGCATGCTTCAATGTTTTAAACCTTTGCAGCACCTGGTTACTTACTTGGCAGTATGCTTCTTAACTGAAAATAAATTCTATAGTTTACATTCTACAGTTTACATTCAGCCTTGCAATATTTCATTTCTTTGACTTTTTTCAGTATCGCAATATGTGCTGCCTGTGCATTAGGTCAGCAGATAACAGTTCCACTTTAATTTTTGCTAGGACTATTTTCATTTGTTTTACTCACTGGCCTTGTTACATTCTCAATCCAACATCTCCATTATTTTGTGTTCTAGGTTTGGCTTAATAACCTTAAAAAGTCTTACTGAGAGCATAGTGAAGGGATTCACACCAAGGATGAAAGGTGTTTGTTAAGGTGCGATTAAAGGCTTTCTTTTGTAATAAAGGAAGAAAATTCGGGTAAGATCTGTTAGAGATGTTGATGATTCTGCAAGGCTTTGAGAACGTAACTCATGACATATTAGCACCACTGATACAAATGTTAGCAACCAGAAGCAGAGAAAAATTACAGCACACAAAGAGACCATTCAGCCCATTTTGTCTGTGCCATCTGAATAAATTAGCTGGCCACTTAATCACTCTTTCCAGCTTCTGGTTTGTAGACTTCTAGTTTATAGTATTTCATGTGCAGATTCAGGTCCCTTTTAAAGCAGTTGAAGATTTCCACTTCAACCACAAAGCTGGGTAGTAAATTCCAGACACTGCAATTCTCTGGGTGAAAGGACAAGTTTTATAGCAAAATTGTTCATAGTTCACAGAAAAGATATGTTCCAATGAGGTAGAAAAATTCTAGAATGGGGATAAGCCAACTATGGCTAACCAGGGAAGTTAAAGGTTGCATCATGTTGAAAGAAAAGAAAACATACAATGTGGCAAAAATTAATGGCAATACAGGGGATTGGGAGCATTTTATAAACCAAGTAAAACCAACCACAAAATTAAAGAGGAAGGAGATAAACTTTGAGGAAATCTGCAAATAATATCAAGATGGAATGTAAGAGCTTCTTTAAATCTATGAAAAGGAAGATAGAGGTCAAAGTTAACATTGGCCCTTAGAGAAAAATGATGGGGAAATAATAATGAGGAACTAGAAAATGGTAGTGGAGTTGAATAAATCTGTCACATCAGTCTTCATGTTGGAAGACACTAATAGCATTCCAAAATTACCAAATAATCAAGGGGCAAAAGTAAGCAAGAAAATAAATTCAATAACTATCACTAAAGAAAAAGCTCTAGGAAACTAATGGGGTAAAGGCCAATAAGTCCCCTGGTCCTAATGGGATGCTTCCTGGGACATTAAAGGAAGTATCTACGGAGATGGTGGTGACATTGGTAGCAATCTTCTAAGATCCCTTAGATTCTGGAAGAGTCCCAGAACTTTGGAAAACTGCCAGTGTAGCACCATCATTCAAAAAGGGAAGGAGAAAAAAAAATAACCATAGGTCATTGAGGTTAAAGATTGATATTGGGAAAATGTTAGAGTCTATTACAAAGGATCTAAAAGCAGAGCATTTAGAAATTTATAATTTGATCAAGCAGAGTCAGCATGGCTTCTCAAAGGGGAGATCAGCCAGACAAATTTATTAGAATTCTTTGAAGAGATAACAAGCAAGATAGGTAAATGGAAAATTGTGAATGCTATATATTTTCAGAGGCATTTGGTAAAGTACAAGACATTAGCCAAATTAATCAGATATGAGCCAAAGGTGTTGAATGGAATATATTAGCATGGATTAAGAATTGGTTAAGTAATAGAAGTTCGAGAGTTGGGATAAGGAGAACATTTTCAGTATGGCAGCCTCTAACTGGTGGAGTGTCACAGGGATCAGTCCTGGGGTCACAATTATTTACAACATACATTAATGATTTGGATGAGGGAAGCGAATGCCCTATAGCCAAGTTTGTGGATGATATAAAAATAGGTGGGAAGGCAAGTGGTGGGGTGACACGAAGAGTGATATAGTCAGGTTAAATGTATGGAAAAAACTTGGCAGATGAAATATAATGTGGGAAAATGTGAGGAGTTGAATATTATTTAAATGGAAAAAAGACTGTAGAAAGCTATGGCACCAAGGGACTTGGGGATCCCAGTGCATGAATTACAAAAAATACTGTCCCAAGTTCCGCAGGTAATAGGGAAGACAAATAGAATGTTGGCCTTTGTTTCAAAGGGAATGGAGTACAAAAGTAGGAAGGTTTTGATAAAACTATACAAAACACTAACAGCTGGAATACTGTGAACAGATTCAGGTCCCTTATCAAAGGACCAATATTCTGGCATTGTAGATAGTTCCGACAAGGTTTACTATGCTAATCCAGAGATGGAGGGGCTGGTTTATAAGGAGACATTGAGTAGGTTGATATAATAAGGTGTAGAGCTGGATGAACACAGCAGGCCAAGCAGCATCAGAGGAGCAGGAAGGCTGATGTTTCAGGCCTAGACCCTTCTTCAGAAATGGGGGAGGGGAAGGGGATTCTGAAATAAATAGGGAGAGAGGGGGAGGCGGATAGAAGATGGATAGAGGAGAAGATAGGTGGAAAGGAGACAGGCAGGTCAAAGAGGCCGGGATGGAGCCAGTAGAGGTGAGTGTAGGTCGGGAGGTAGGGAGGAGATAGGTCAGTCCAGGGAGGGCGGGCAGGTCAAGGGGGCGGGATGAGGTTAGTAAGTAGGAGATGGGGGTGGGGCTTGGAGTGGGAGGAGTGGATAGGTGGGAGGAAGGACAGTTTAGGGAGGTGGGAACGAGCTGGGCTGGTTTTGGGATGCGGTAGGTGGAGGGGAGATTTTGAAACTTGTGAAGTCCATATTGATACAATTGGGCTGTAGTGTTCCCAAGCGGAATATAAGGTGCTGTTCCTGCAACCTTCGGGTGGCATCATTGTGGCACTGCAGGAGGCCCAGGATGGACATGTCATCTGAGGAATGGGAGGGGGAGATGAAATGGTTCGCGACTGGGAGGTGCAGTTGTTTAGTGCAAACCGAGCGTAGGTGTTCTGCAAAGCGGTCCCCGAGCCTCCGCTTGGTTTCCCCGATGTAGAGGAGGCCACAACGGGAACAGCGGATGCAGTATACCACATTAGCAGATGTGCAGGTGAACATCTGCTTGATGTGAAAAGTCTTCTTGGGGCCTGGGATTTGGGTGAGGGGGGAGGTGTAGGGGCAGGTGTAGCACTTCCTGCGGTTGCAGGGAAAAGTGCCGGGTGTGGTGGGGCTGGAGGGGAGTGTGGAGCGAACAAGGGAGTCCCGGAGAGAGTGGTCCCTCCGGAAAGCAGATAAGGTTGGGGAGGGAAAAATGTCTTTGGTGGTGGGGTCGGATTGCAGATGGCGGAAGTGTCGGAGGATGATGCGTTGGATCCAGAGGTTGGTGGGGTGGTACATGAGGACGAGGGGGATTCTGTTTTGGTTGTTATTGCGTGGACGGGGTGTGAGGGATGAGTTGCGGGAAATGTGGGAGACACGGTCGAGGGCGTTCTCGACCACTGAGGGGGGGATGTTGCGGTCCTTGAAAAATGAGGACATCTGAGATGTACAGGAGTGGAATGCCTCATCCTGGGAGCAGATGTGGTGGAGGTGAAGGAATTGGGAATAGGGGATGGTATTTTTGCAGGAAGGTGGGTGGGAGGAGGTGTATTCTAGGTAGCTGTGGGAGTCAGTGGGCTTGAAATGGATATTGGTTTCTAGGTGGTTGCCAGAGATGGAGACAGAGAGGTCCAGGAAGGAGAGAGAGGTATTGGAGATGGTCCAGGTGAACTTAAGGTTGGGGTGGAAGGTGTTGGTGAATTGGATGAACTGTTCGAGCTCCTCGTGGCAGCACGAGGCGGCGCTGATACAGTCATCAATGTAACGGAGGAAGAGGTGGGGTTTAGGGCCAGTGTAGGTACGGAAAAGGGATTGTTCCACGTAACCTACAAAGAGGCAGGCATAGCTTGGGCCCATGCGGGTACCCATGGCCACTCCCTTTGTCAGTAGAAAGTGGGAGGAATTAGAGTTTAAAAGAATGAGAGATGATGTTATTGAAACATGCAAGGTTTTAAAGGGTCTTGACAGGGTAGATGCAGAAACGTTATTTCCTTTCCTGGGAGAGTCTCAGACCAGATAGAATAATCTCGGAACAAGGGGTCATATACTTAAAACAGAGATTGATGAATAATTTCTTCTCTTAGTGTGTAATGTGTCTGTGGAATTCTTTGTCAGCATGATCTCATTTAATGGCAGAGCAGATTTGATGGGCCGAATGGCCTAATTCTGCTCTTTATGTC
The DNA here is from genome assembly GCF_021869965.1 of Rhincodon typus. Classification (NCBI taxonomy): domain Eukaryota; kingdom Metazoa; phylum Chordata; class Chondrichthyes; order Orectolobiformes; family Rhincodontidae; genus Rhincodon; species Rhincodon typus. Next base: position 30,079,861 of record NC_063338.1, on the reverse strand, counting down.
TTATGGTTTTATAGATATCCAGATTAACTGCCGCGTTTCTTTGAAGAAAATACTGATCACCAGGTCATGTAGGCAGGCACTTGTGGCTGTTATATCATGAGGTTCATTTCCTTTATGGATGAACTCCGAGCTTTGAAATCGGGTAGGGAGGCTTTTTAAAAGAATTCTAAAACTCTCAGGGCCCTTGAAAGGCAAAAGTGGCACAGGCTTTCTTTGCAACTGTTGTGTTATTGGTGTTATTCTGCAGTTTTCTTCTGAAATTTTTGATAAAAGGATTTCAGTATTGGAGAACCAATTCAGTCAAATTATCAGCTTTCATTGATACACAATGGATGGTTGATGCTGCCCTTTTGGCATCAGAGAACCATTTGAAGTCACAAGATCAATGGTCATTGATATCCAATAGGAGATAAATGTAGTCTTTCACACACAACTTGTGGATAAGTGGTCTTATCAGCTTTCCTTTGTTACATTACAAACCTGGAAACATAGACTCTGTGGTTTGGAGTGACCTTCAAACACTAGCAAGTGTGAATCCCACAGAGTAGTGGCATCTAAGTAAGTCATTTAAAACGAGGATGAGTTCAGTTTGGAACTTTCCATATATATTCTAATTAACCTGTTCAGAGATGCTATTACAGATCTCTGGAGCAGGACTTTGAACCCAATCCTCCTGGTTCAGAAGTAGAGACGCTACCACCGTGTCACAAGAACCCCTTAATATGAAATGCTTCACAAATTTGTGCAGCATCTTTGTACAGTGACAATGCTAATATTTTCTGTATTGTCCCAATTTTAGCATACGTACTGCTGAAGCAAACACTTTCTGAACGTTTGGTGCTGATGATGCAAAGATCATCCATCCTTTTCAGTAGCCATTTTAATACTTCGTACGTGCTCATTTATAAAGAGTTACCCTATTAAAATTTATATTATCCTCATATGTTTGCAGGACCTAATGCATACCACTCTGACACGCTGCTATCCTAGGGGAACAGGTTGAATTCTTTTTTTGACATGGTTTGCTTGTGAAACAAAGCGCAAGTGAATGTATGCACTCTTCTTCCACACTTGGATTTACACACTTTGTAGTCTGATACTACTTCAATTTCCCTGTTGCACATAGGAAGGATGTTGTAAAACTCAAAAGGGTTCAGAAATTGCCAGGGTTGGACAGTTTGAACTATAGGGAGAGGCTGAATAGGCTGGGGCTATTTTCCCTGGAGCGTCAGAAGCTGAGGGGTGACCTTATTGAGGTTTATAAAATCATGAGGGGCATGGATAGGATAAATAGACACGGACTTTCCCCGGGGTGGTGGTGTCCAAAACTAGAGGGTGTAGGTTTAAGGTGAGAGGGGAAAGATTTAAAAGAGACCCAATGGGCAATTTTTCATGCAGAGGGTGGTGCGTGTGTGGAATGAGTTGCCAGAGGAAGTGGTGGAGGCTGGTACAATTACAACATTTAAAAGGCATCCTGGATGAATATATGAATAGGAAGAGTTTAGAGGGATATGGGCTAAATGCTGACAAATGGGACTAAATTTATTTAGGGTATCTGGTTGGCCTGGATGAGTTGCAGCAAAGGGTCTGTTTCCGTACTGTACAGCTCTATGACTCTACGACTCCAAATCCCAGTTAACATTTATCTGGTGAATGTTTATTAATTTTGGCACACAGGATTTTAGGAATACCGACTTTATAAGATATGTGATTCTTGAGGCTGATAGTTCAAACCTCATGCTGGTTTCTATTAAGAGGGTAAATTTCACCAGACTGGACCTTGTTTGGAAGCTTGTAGTGTATAAATGTCTCTCACTGCTTTGCTGTGAACTCTGCAGAGTTCTTAACCCTTTCCTGAATTTCCACAGCCCAGAATCTGGTAAGTTAGGAATTTGAACATTTGTCTGCTTTCCTCCTCAGCTTATTTTAAATTCCCTTATTTAGTCCCTTTTATTGTCCTGTAAGTTTCTTTTGTTCTGATTCTTTCTACCTCAGAAAGCTCTCTCCAGGGCTTTGGGAAATTCTCTAGCTTCTCTTCTATTTCTCTTCTATTTATTGTCTTTATTACCTGCCTGTCGGGTGTTAGGGATGTTAGCATTCTGCAGCTGAACAGCTCTTTCTTTCTTGTTCTCTTCTGTTTCTCCAATTCCTGTATTTGACCTGTAGGCCTGTTTTTCACCAAGTCTTTCCCCATCAGTAGGTCTATTCCCACTATATGTAAGCTTGGAATCACCCTGACTACCACTACCCTGACAAGCCACTTACTCTGAGGTTACATTTTTACAAGAAGAGTCGCTTTCCTAACACTGTGATGTTTGTCCTGTTTTCAGGTAGCAAGTCAGTAATCCTTGTTCCCTCTACATCCTTTTAATCTTTTTGTTGTTGGTAAGGGCTATTGGATCTAAATTTGCTTAGATTTTGAGGCTTATCAGTTTAATTTTAGCCATGAATGCTGAATCTCTGGGAAACCTTTGATCCTTTCTGTGAGTTTTATGCTGTATGGGAAACAAATTTTAAACACCTCCGGCAGTACTGTTTCCCTTAAGCCTTTGCAAATATAATCTATTCATAGGACACAGACTCAAAGGTCAAGAGAAAGCTGTTTAATTCTTTCAAACTCAAGGGAGGACTGAGTGAATGTTTTATAGGAATTGAACAATTTTTGGTAGTTTGTTTCCTGCTTGAGTTCATTGGCATTGAGAATAGAAACCTTTACTTTCATTGTGAATGGCATAATTATCAGCAGGCTGCATAAAATAAACTTCTTGGGTTTTTCCAACTTGTTGACCAGGTATTATGAGGGTCCAAAATGTAATTGTAATTGAGGTACCGGTGTCCAAAGGCTGAAAAAAATATTTCTACATCCTCCCCTTCAAAACTGTGGACAAATTGAGAATACTTCAGTGAATCAATATCTGTCTCTGGGTAATGGTACTGAAATTTCCAATGGACCAAGTTAGGTTTTCTCTAGCTGCTATGATCTATTTCAATCCCCTACCTTTTAGTGCCTGTAACACCCTTCCAGCTTTTTGAACTGGGAACCATGTTCCCTCTATCTTCCCTTTCCCTCTCTTTACCTTGAGACTCTAATTCTAGCTCCTGCTCTTCCAGCAAACATTGACTAGGGCATCTGGGTCTGTTTCAGTTTCAATTTTCTACTATCCCTTTAAAATCCAAAGGGAGACCCACTGTTCAGTCAGCATGTTTTGTGGCTTGGAACCAATGTTTTGTTTTGTGTGTTAGATTCTACCAGATTAGCTATGTTCTATGTTCTATGGCTGTTCCATTTTAAGGAGCATTAGTTTTTGCCAAATTTAGTCCACAGTGCTGCAAGCATTTTTGTGTGGAATCTAGTCACGTTACTTCCTCACGTTATTATGCAAAACCTGCAGCTGTGGTCCTTTGTTTAAAAAAAAGGGCTCAACTATTGAACTTTCCCCTTTTGGCTTCCAATTATCATCTCTTTCTGTTCCAATTGGTGGTGTAAATCCTTGATGCAGTTTTCAATATCTGCTACAAACATGGGAGGAGAGATAAACTGATACCCCAAATTCTCATCCTATCTGTCCATAATCAGCATGGTTTAATTTGAAAATGTAGATATTTCAAAATTGCTGTTATTGTGTGGTCAATTTAAGAACACCAGCAACAAATTTCATTGAGATTAAACAAAGGATTAATCATTCACACACTGACACCAAAAGATTTAATGTTATGTCACAAAAGAAGGAAGTATATTTCTACAAGTATTGAGGTAAAAGAATAGTTTCATAGCTCAATGTGTCTTTGATAGGCCACTGAAAAAGGAAGCTCTTTCCCGCTTTTGTACTTTAGATGAGTTCAGATAGCTTGGTCAGATATCCAGATTTACAGTACTGTTCTTTGTAGACAAAACTGCTCAGCTGTCATGTAGTCAGACTCTCATGGTTATTGTATCAGAAGGTCCAATTTCTTTACAGGTGAACTCAGAGCTGTGGAATTAGACTGAGAGGCTTTCAAAATTGCTTTCAGCCTCATGGTTTTTTAAAAGCCAAAAATAGCTCAGCCTTTCTCAGCAGCCAGTTTCTTGTCAGTGTTATTCTATAGTCTGCTGCTGCTCTTTTCTGAGTTTTCAGATAAATGTATTTAGCATCAGCGAACCAGTTTCAAACACGTGATCAATGGCCAAAGATGCAAAATAGAAGATCAATGGTAGTATTTCAGAATGAGTGAATCAGTTTCAGTCACATGGTTCAAGGATATTGATATTAAATAGAAGGTAAATTGTGATCTTTCAAATTTCATTATGGAATTTAGTCTGATCAAACTTCCTTTATTACATGCCTGGAGACATAGACCTTATATTGCTATGACTTACAAGAACCGTTACAGGGGTGAGAGATTTTATCTGCAAGGTTAGATTGGAGAAGATGGACTTGTTTTTCTTGGAACAAAGAAAATTGAGGGGAGATTTGACAGAGATGTACAAGATTATGATAGATTTGCATCATGTACACAAAGAAAAGCTGTTGCCATGAGCGGATCAAACAAGGGCCATGGTGGGGCGGGGGGGGGGGGGGGGGGGGGACATCACTTTTAGGTTTTAGATAATGAGAAAAGAAACTGCCAGTCAGCTCAATGTGATTGCTTTTATTACTACTTTTAACATTGAATACAATAAAAGTGATCAGTGCAAACTGAAGCAAAACAATATTCCTGTTCTTCTGGAAGTGTGGAGTAACCACCAGGATTGCTACCAGTTCTAGGCAAATACTGAAATTCCATCTAGAACTTGCTTGACATTAGAGATTCTTATTTCCCTCACCTTCTATATCAGCTTTCCTCATAAACTGGCCATTCTTGATGCTGCAGTTTCCCTCATTCCTTTCCCACGAGAACTAATAGCAGTCCACCATTGCCGTTTGGTGGACTGCTGGTGGCATGTTTTCTTATTTCCCTTTTCTGGCACCAACCAATCAGATTATGTGATCAGCAGGCAGGAATGTTTTAGAACTCCATTTTGCTGCCATTAATTTCAAAACACAGAAACCACCAACTAACTCAGAGTTCAAGTCTAGTTATTAATACGCATCTGAATAGACTTAAACTGAAGAGACATCACAGCCTAGATTTCAGGGAAGGGAATTTGTTCTTGCAGAAACTGGGCAGTACATCATTAGCACACGTCTCCCTGTTAGTGTGTTGTCACCACCTCTATTTCTGGAATCAGCCTCATTTATATTCTCTCAGTAAGCCCCTGACATCAATTGAGGCCTTGCAGTAGTTTAAAGAAATATTGCTGTTTCTGACAGCAAAAAAAACTATCACCAGAATACAGCAAATTATAAAGTTACCTTCAGCAAGTTGCTGCAAGCTGCAAGTGCCACTGGTCTTCAAGTGATGCTCTAGAGAACTTATTAAAACCTGTTGAGAACATCTTCCTGACCTGTCACTGTGGAGAGCTCCCAGGTCAGAATACCGGGCAGTTATTAGGTACAATTTCTAAGGCACCATTTAGTGGATCCAGCTATACGACATTAAACATATTAATAACCATTCAAAGTAGAAAAAGGTGTTATCCTAATACCATAAACCATAAATGCATGACACCTGTATGTTACCTCTTCCTCACATGGTCTTTTAATGACTTGGAGTGCTATCCATGACTGACTTTTACCCAGTAAAGCACTGAAAACAGTAACAAGCTTCTTTTGTAAGTGTTCCTTATCTTGCCTCTTTCCAGTTGCTGTAAATGCATGGTGCACGTATAGGTCACTTGCTTGCTGATGGCTGGTGAGATTCCTGTATGTCATCCTGGCAGTTTCAGTGTTTAATTTCCCAATCTGATCACAAGAGAAAGCATTTGAGGGTGACACCAGGTGGGGACCACTCTCCTGTGGTATTCTTAGCTGTGACTGGCTTCATTTTGCTGTTCCTCCTCTTCAGTCTTCAAGTAGTGGCATTCTTATACGGGAACCACTAGCTGCATGGCAAAGAAATAAACAGCTGGCTGAAAGTGTGTGTTACAAGTCCTCATCAGTCAGTCACCCTGAAAAACAGTGCGAATGAAGGGAAAAAACTGACAGTTGCGAAGCTGGGGTTCAGATTCCAGGTTCTCTTTTCTCTTCAAAGATAACAGACCAGGAACCTCTTGATACCTTAATTAACCTGGAAACAGATTTGGCAACCAATCAGCAGTTTCAGATACTTGGGATGTTGGCAGGAATGTTTAAGTGTGGTCCTAGTTTAAACAGGCCATGGCAGCCATTTCTGTGACTGCTGCTTAACGTTTAGCTTGAAAATTCATAGAATCATCAAATTATAGAACATCGCAGGACAGGACCTGGAATCCAAACCTGGGCGACTCATCGCATCATGCATGCAGACCTGGAAGGTCCTCAATGAAACAGGAGGGAGGTCCTCTTCCCAGACCATGGCTAGGTAAAAGCAACGGAGGGTGGCAGGAGGAGGCCACTCACACAGTGTCAAACAGGCCTGAATGGCGAGAACTGACACAGACAAGAGGTAGCATGTGGCATTCAGAATGTGAATCCAGCATAACAGGGGGTTAAATAACCTGTTACAATCTAACAAGGGAATGCAACTTGCAGTTCTCAGGAAAGACCTCTGGGTTATTCGCCCTCTAAGAAGACAGGATAAATGCTGCTCCTAAACCTGGAAGGTATGTTTCTGTGATAGTAGGAACTGCAGATGCTGGAGAATCTGAGACAACAAGGTACAGGGCTGGATGAACACAGCAGGCCAAGCAGCATCATAGGAGCAGAAAGGCTGACGTTTCGGGCCTAGACCCTTCATCAGAAAAGGGGGAGGGGAAGGGGGTTTTGAAATAAATAGGGAGAGAGTGGGAGGCGGATAGAAGAGGGATAGAGGAGAGGATAGGTGGAGAGGAAACAAACAGGTCGAAGAGGCGGGGATGG
>NC_063338.1:30012247-30037944 GCF_021869965.1 Rhincodon typus | reverse complement strand
GGCCCGAAACGTCAGCCTTTCTGCTCTTATGATGCTGCTTAGCCTGCTGTGTTCATCCAGCCCTGCACCTTGTTGTACCACATTCAGTTTACTTGGAGTAATTTTTTCCTTTAAGTTTCATAGACAGCTCATATGGTACAACAGCTTTGGAAGCAACACAACGAGTTCATGTTCTATATAAAATGCAAGGTATGCTCAAACTTGAAGCAAATCTGTGTAAACTATTGGGTAATGGCATTATGCCATGTAATATAGCAACTGTGAAAGCATGAAAAGTATTCCCAGAGTAACCAACCCGCATAAGTGGGATGCATGAAATGAGTTAATAAGAATTAGCAACTGCTTTTCTCAGCTGTCATTCAATCCACAAGTGTCCTCTTGACTGTTTGCAGGAGAAGAAGAAAATTGATACCAGATGCCTATGATCATTATTTCCCTCCTGAGATCATTGATTTTCCTGCAAATCTCTCCTGGCCTGTGGCCTACTCTGATTGTCCCTACTCCCCATTTCCCCCGTATGTGAGGAATCTCCAGCATCTAACAGATTCTGGTGAGATTAAGCAGAATAAATATCACAATTTACTGTATGTCTTGTGTCTATAACTGAAAAATGAAAGAAGAAGTTTACCTTTTAGCTCAGGAATTTCTTGGACAAAATATCCTGCGACACATTTTGTCTAAAATAGGAGCTGGTGGAGGCATTTTAGGTTTTAGGTTATATCTCATTTCAGTTCTTTTCATGTTTGGGATGTCAGCATTTCTGGTAAAGACAATATTTATACCCATCCCAAATTACGCTCCAATGGTGGTTAAGATCTTGGAATCAACAAAACTGTTCGGGACTGGAGTCACATGTAGACCAGACCAGGTAAACACAGCAAATTTCACCCGTAAAGGAAGTTTGTGAGCTCGATAAGTTTTTGCTTCAATCCAATACTTTCATCACGATTATTAATAAGACTAGTATTTTGCTCCAGATGTATTAGTTAAATTCATTAATGTATTAATTAAAATCATACAGAATTTGAGCCTGTACTTCCAGTGCATTAATCCAAGTGACTGGATTACTTGCCGAGTATGTTCAGAAAAACTGACAAGCAAAAAGTTTCTTGAATTCCGGCAAATCCAAAAGAGCGTTAAATGAAGGATAACTCATAGCTGGCATGGCAATATAAATATCTCCCTAAGCAAGAGTTACCAGCAAATCTGTCAATGAAGAAATCATGAGTAAGGAATTTGACATGATCTAATATGCGTCAGTAACAGATATAATTTATAACAGCAGTGGCATACTGCTAACTGAAAAACAAATCTCAGTTAGCATTCTTGTAGATCACATAGTCTACAAAAGGCAATTGAAGTAATAGTGTGATACTTAACTCTTATTCGTTCTTGGAATGTGGACATTGCTGGTAAGGCCAGCTTTTATTACTTGACCTTGAAACACACAAAAAGATTAACTACCATCTTGTCTGCGCCAGTCAAAAGGAGTTATCCATTCTGAGCCCATGTTCCAACCAAGTGTGTTCCAAACTCCCACCAACCAGTGGGTGGAACCTTAAATTCCTTAACTCTCGCCAATTGCTTTGAAGAATGTGGTGGTGAGTCTTCCTGAACACTTGCAGTCTGTGGTGGGTAGGTACAGCCTCAGTGTTGTTAGCAGGAGAGTTTCAAGAGTTTGACCCAGTGACAGAAAAGGAACCGTAATGTATTTCCAAATCAGGATGGTAGTTGGCTTGTTGGGGAAATTGCAGGTGATACATGCATCTGTTTTGCTGCCTTTGGAGTTTGGTCTGTTCAGCCTGTGGGCCAGCTGGTTTGTAATGCAGAAAGAGATGCCATCAGTGCAGGTAGTGGTTAATGTCACCATGAAAGCCCAATTTTATCATCCACATCCCCCAACTGAGGCATGATGACCCTCAGGTTACATTCACCATTAGTCGTTTGAGAGCAGCCTATGGTCCTTTGGGACTATGGTGATTTTCATTGCTGCCCTTTCCCTTCTAGGTGGTAGATGTCATAAAATGTTTTCAAAAGTTCCTTGGCAATTTTCTGCAGCCTATATTGCATACAGTTCATATTATGTGTTGGTGGTGGAAGGAGCGAATATTTTAAAGAAGTGCACGCAAATCAAACAAGCTGTTTTTTTCTTTGATGCTGTTGAGTTTCCTGTGTGCTGTTGGAGATGTACTCATCCAGAAAAGTGGAGAATATTCAATGATATAAATGATGGACAGGCTTTCGGGAGTTAAAGAATGGTGTATTCCTGAATTTTCAGCCTCTGAGAAAGGTACAGTGACTCAGTGGTTAGAACTGCTGCCTCACAGCGCCAGGGGCCCGGGTTCAATTCCACCCTCAGGCTGTGTGGAGTTTGCACATTGTCCCCGTGTCTGCGCGGTTTCCTCCGGGTGCTCCGAGTTTCCTCTCACAGTCCAAAAATGTGCAGGATAGGTGGATTGGCCAGATTAAATTGACCCGTAGTGTTCAGGGATGTGTAGATTAGGTAGGTTAAAGGGGGATGGGTCTGGGTGGGATGCTCTGAGGGTCGGTGTGCGCTTGTTGGGCCGAAGGGCCTGTTTCCATGCTGTAGGGATACTAAGACTTGCGGTTTTCATGAAAAGGATTACAATATCTATTCCCTGTCCAAAAAAATAATAAAGGGACGAAATACTGCATTACCTTACATGGATTATACCAAAGGAAGTAGGTAAGGGGCAAGCTGAGCATTGTATCAAATTTCATAACACAAATAGCAGTCACTGGCATGTGAAATTTTTCCTACAAACAATTTCTAAAGCAGGCTTAGATATAAGCTGCAACTTGTCCTGTGGTATAAATTTGAGTAACAAATTATTCACATAATTGCAAATTAGCAATTACTTGATTAAAATAAAACAAGTTCAGTGACAGTGCAGATTAGCCAGGAAAGCTGCCTCATTTTGTCTTCGCAACATATTTTCCTCTACACAGTGAAATGGCACGTAGAAATGAACCATGAAATGCCTGCACAAAGCTCTACCTGCCACTTTTGTGATGGTTTGAAGATTTAAGATGAATCAAGGAAAAATTGGCAACAAAATGAAAAAAAAGGAATGCATTAAGGATAGTCAAATGCAATTTGTGTTGAATTAAACAGTTGTGAATGGAATTGGGGGAAGTGTCAGATCTAATACTAGCAAGCTTAACCTCTGGAAAATGTCAATGCATCAATGCAGCTGCAAAGATATTGGAAAGATAAGTTAGCTAGACGGACATTATGAATTTCATGTCATTTTCAAGTTGAAAGCAGAGCTTGAGGTGTTTCGTGTGCACGTAGAGTCAGGATTTAAAACTTAAGCATGGACTCAATTTTGAAACCAACCAGGAGATTATTAAACTGCAATGAAAGAGTTTTCCACCTGATTGAGATGAAGCACAGTAGTTCAGACATTTTGGATGTTGACAACTCTTAGACTTCATTTCCACTTTTACTTCTTATAATCATTTAATTTATTAGGTTCTATGTGAATTGTTCACTACAAGTTCTATTTTAACAATGCATTGTTCACAGTTTACGTGTTACTTTTCCAGCACCACCAGCTTCTTTGTTACCTAACACTCCCTGTGATTTAATTTTATTTATAGCAGGACGGATAAAGTTGCATTAGTTGGTTTACATTCATTCTTACAGCCACTTTGAGTTCACTGTTTTAAAAATAATCTCTGCAGCACAGGACTTAATTAAATGAAGTATGCAATTGAAGAAAGCTATCTTATTTTCTTTGGACAAGTGCTAACCTGACCAGTTTCAGCTCCTCCTTTCACATATAAGCTTACAGTCAAAAAACTATAACAATGCTTTTGACAGCGAGAAACCAAAGGAGATATTAGGACAGGTGGTCAAAAATGTGATTAAAGATTGTAGGGTTAGTGACAGAAACTGTGTGTTGGGGCATTCCCCAATTTTGTGTTCCCCAGCTTCAGGGAGTCAGCCCATTCACATGGAATTTTCATCCTGAGGAGGTACATCAGCCTTAAGTCAGGTCTGAAAGTCAGTGGTTGTGGAGGTGGGTGAGTGCAGAGACAGGCAGGTTAGAAGGTTCACTACCTGTCTTTGGAACATCTGCCTAGTTCAATTCCTAACTGTTGGACCCCTTGTTCCTCACTCTTTCGCACCTTATTCATATCCCTCTGCTTTTTCTCATATCCCTCTATACTTTCTATGCAATCGCCAAACCCATTTACCTCTTTCATACCATGATGCAATGCATCCTCCATAACATTTTAGAAAAATCTAAATCATTGTTAATAGATTTATTTAAGTGTTAAATGATCATTATTGCGGGTGTGTGTGGTGATTGGCCATTCTAAGTTTTTCTAGCCAATGGAATTGGGTTGTATGACATTGACCATTTAAAAATCATACACACATCTGCTATTTTATTAATAAATTACAAAGAAATTTTTTTTGGAAGTACCTTATATAATCATAAACTGCATTTGTTTAAATAACACAATGGCAATGGGTTAGTCATACCATACATACCAGGTTGATGTCAAAGATACTCTCGCCTCATTTCTTGCATTCTTCCCTTGTGTTTATTTTTAAGTAATGAGGTCTAGACACACATGCTCCTCATGGTGAGCATTTTCTTGGTAAGTGCCATTTGATGGTGCTGTTGATGAGTCCATCTATCGTTTTGACAATAATTAGGAGTGGGCCGATAGGTAGGTAACTAAAACAAAATCAGAAATTGCTAGAAAAAACTCGGCAGGTTAGGCAACATGTGAGGAGAGAAAGCAGAGTTAACGCCACGGGTCCAGTGACCCTTCTTCAGAACCAGTTCTCATAGAATCATAGAATCACTACAGTGTGGAAACAGGAAATATGGCCCAACAAGTCCACGGTAACTTTGCGAAGACCATCCCGCCCAAACCCATCCCTCTACCCTTTCCCTGTAACCTTGCATTTCCCATGGCTAACACACTTAATCTACACATCCCTGAATGTCGTGGTCAATTTAGCATGGCCAATTCACCTAACCTGCACATCTTTGGAGTGTGTGAGGAAACCGGAGCATCCAGAGGAAACCCATGCAGACCCGGGAAGAATTCTGATTTTGTTTCTGATTTCCAGCATCCACAGTTCTTTGGGTTTGTTTTGTTTAGGTAGGTAATGAACTTGGTTGGATTTGTCCTCTTGGTCCTATTTAGAGGACACTCATACCTCAAATTCAAGCATCCCAACCCCCACCTCCACCCTCACCCTCACCCAGTTAGCCATGGCTCTGTCGGTAGCTATTCTGTCCCTGAGTCAGATGAAACTAAGCTTGCTTCCAACTAAGTTCAAAGATTGAAGACAATTCATTTGAATGCATCTTTAAATGGTGTATCAAGTGGCCTGTGTAGTTTCTGCACTTTTCATGCCACTTGGTGTCTGTGCTGCTATCTCCTGTGCAAATCACATTGGGTGTTTGATCTTATCTGCATATCAGGATTTCTATTTAAATAACATAGCCACACGATACAGGTAGGTGTCCGGATCATATCCAGCTTCTTAAAAGAGGCTGTAGAAGTAAATTACTGCAGCATCTGTCATGAAAACAAAAAATGCTGGAAATCACAGCAGGTCAGGCAGCATCCATGGAGAGAGATAGTAGGAACTGCCGATGCTGGAGAATCTGAGATAAAAAGATGTAGAGCTGGATGAACACAGCAGGCCAAGCAGCATCAGAGGAGCAGGAAGGCTGACATTTCGGGTCTAGACCCTTAGACTTTCTGAAGAAGGGTCTAGACCTGATCCACGGAGAGAGAGCAAGCTAGCATTTCAAGTTGGGAGTCATCCAGACTCAAAACAGTAGCTTGCTCTCTCTCCATGGATGCTGCCTGACCTGCTGTGATTTCCAGCATTTTTTTAATTTTCAGTTTTAAAAGAGGCTATTTGGTAAGAGACAATATCCAAACACAATCAGGCCTGAAAATACCGAATCACCATTTTGAAACTCATTCAGTAAATTTTCGGCCCATCAAGGTGGTTATCTGTTTCCGTTTTGTAACACTAGTTAAGAAATGAAAAGTATGGAGACATGTCTCTTCAGAAGGCATCTCCAGTCAGAGAAGTTGTCCTCAGTTCACAATTATTAGGAATTTTGCCACTTGAGAGCAACCCAGCTGGGCAGCTGCCTAATGGCCAGATGAGCAAGGTTTTTAAAATGTTTTTGAAGGTTACTCACTGTATATCTTGAATCAATAGCTTATTAATTGCTACCCTTAGGCAGTGTATAAAGTTTAATTACTTTTGGGATGCTTATAAGGATATAACCTATTATTTTGTCAGTATACATTGAACATATGGAAGTAAGAGTATAAACTAAGAAGGGAAAAAGTTTGTCTATGGCTGTAAATGTTGTTATATTTAAATTAGTCAGATTCAGAGCTCAATCTGACACTTGGGGCTGAATTCTCCCACTTTTTTTTTCCCCAATTGAATTCATTGTGTCTGATTTGCCATCCCAGAAGGAAAATCCAGTAAAATTGCAAATGACACAAAGTGGTCTGACCTATTTTACATACACTGCAAATGTTACTGTTTTTCTCCTTTTGCTTCCCCCACCCCCCACATGTGTTATAAATGATTTATGCATTTACACTCAATGGCTCTCACCCACCTCTTCCTCTCAAATTACCAATCCTTCCTGCCCTTTGCACTTCCTATGCACTCAATTTGGCAAAACTGACCAACTCACCTGTATATGCACTAACTGCTTTTCCATCCATTGTCACCATTCCCAGTTCCTCCCTTTGTCTCATTGCAGGAATAATTGACTTACCGAGCATCCTGACATCTCCACAGCACCCCGACTGATATCCGTGTATTCCCTGACGTGCAGGGCCAACCACAACAAAAACCCCAATGTGGAATTCCTCAAATAACCCCTTGACTGACTGTGGTTTCCCCTAGACTCCATTCAAGACTGGTCTCATTTGACATTCACACATGTTGCCATGTTGTTGACACACATGCTATAGATGTGGCATTAATGTACCAGAATGCTATACATTAATGTGTTGACCCCCTTGACTGCTCAGTGTTTCAAAATACGACAAGTTACCTGCCTCAACTCAGTGCTAAAAAGCAATGTAAGCCTCAGAGAGGGCAAGTGAGCACAAAGTGAAAGAAAGCTAAGAAATAAATCCAAGAGGCATAAGTGGCATTCTGAATGCATGCATGTGTGTTCCTACACACACAGTAACCTGGAGGCATGCAACTTGTCAGTGTCCCTGAGCTCAAAGAGAAGTCCTGATGTGGTGTGAGAGTTGGCATGAGCCCAGCCATGGTGATTTTTCTTTTTTTACAGAATCCGTCCAGTGTGGAAACAGGCCATTTGGTCCACACCAACTCTCCAAACAGCATCACACCCAGACACATCCCTGTACCCTGTCCCCATAACCCTGCATTTCCCATGCCTAATCCACCTAATTTACACATCCCTGGACACTATGGGCAATTTAGCATGGCCAATCCACCGAACCTGCACATCTTTGGACTGTGGGAGGAAACCGGAGCACCCAGAGGAAACTCACGCAGATACAGGGAGAGTGTGCAAACTCCACACAGACAGTCGCCCGCGGGTGGGATCGAACCCAGGTTCCCTGGTGCTGTGAGATAACAGGACTAACCACTGAGCCACTGTGCCACCCTGAAATATGGCGAGGCTCGTGGTTTGCTGACACTGTGTGGCTGAATGGTGGAACAGGATGATGTCTATGGTGCAGCAGGAATGCTGTGGCAACGACAAAGTTAACAAAGCAAGTGGTAAGCTGCAGCCAGCGAGACACATCTCTAGCTTTGGTGATGAAAACTGGCAACATCTAGTTTCTTGGAGGGAGAGAAATTTTGGGAGATAAATAGGAGAAAGATGAGTTGGCTTAATAATGAAGTGCAGATGGATGGAAAGGAGGTAGTTGCCACTCATTCTCAGATTCTGAATTTGTCAGTTCAATCTCAAATAGAATGTGTTAAACATTTTTTTTCATTTTCGTTGCATTTTCCCACATTTCTCATCAGTGCCCAAACCGGTGAATGGAACAGTAAAGTCTGTCCTCAGTTAAAATATAATGCTCTGACAGGTGTAGAAGACTTTTTAAATGTAAAACATTGAAGGAATTGTGTCATTTTTATATGCATTCAGAAATTAGTTACTGTCTAGTGTTCTTAAACAAGTTATTAGTTCAGGTGGAGCTGGAGGAACACAGCAGGCCAGGCAGCATGATTTCCGACGAAGGGTCCCGACCCGAAACGTCAACTTGCCTGCTCCTCTGATGCTGCCTGGCCTGCTGTGTTCCTCCAGCTCCACGCTGTGTTATCTCTGACTCCAGCATCTGCAGTTCTTACTATCTATTAGTTCAGGTGGGTCGTGTTCAATTTATATGTAACATTCAGCTCGCTGTATCTGCTAGTTTTGGGAATGATTAAACCTGTACAAGTCAGGAATTAATGTCACAGTCTTGGGCATGTATGATAAATCTTCAAATATATTGAAATTTATCACATTTTAAAATGAAAGTGCTTGCCAGAGGTTGCTGGCTGCGTGATTGGTGTCACTGATTAATTAATGACTGGACATCTCTTGCAAAATTTCATCACAATTTAATACAATGGGGAACCAGACCGTTGAGGGTTTATTTCTTTGAAGTTTCCAGAATTGGTGTATTAAATGCACATAAATAATCCAACATTGACCTATGTTAAGTTTACCGCTCTCCGGGAGAAATCCAGGCAGGAACCATTGACATTTTGTTATCTTGATAAAATGCTGATAACGTAAATGAACTGTGAAAAATCTTCAATCAGGTGCCATTATAAAACCGTGTTTCAAGTGAAGAGATAAAATCCCTTAATTCTGAATGCAAATGACAGCTGATTAAACTGAAGACAAATCCTTTCTACCTTGAGGCTGAGAGATTTATAGTATTCATTAGTTGAATTAGCAAGAAAGAGCTAATTTACATTTATAACATACCTTATTGTGGCCCCGGGGCATATCAAAGTGCTTCATGGCCAATGAATTATTTTTGAAGTGCAGGTGTTGGTTTTAATGTGGATGAATATGGTAGCCAAGTTGTGTACAATAATGTCACACTAATAGCACATTAGGTGAAATTCCTGTTAATAGATTTGTTTTGTTTTATTGGACAAAGGTAGAATGTTGACAGAGCCCCATGAGAATTTCTTGCTATTCTTTGAGCGTACCTTTGGATTTTTTTTACATGCACTCCTTCACAGACAGCTCTCCAATTAACATCACACTGGAAAGAAAACAATTCTGACAACACAACATTGCCTCTGAATTACCACAATAGATTGTATTGAAGTGGAAAATGCAAATTGGAAAACATCATTTAACTATGCCCATTCTGTTCAGGAAGATCAAGGACAAGCAACAGAAACTTTTGGATTTAATTCTCAACGGATTATTAGGATCATGTTATTAGTTATGATGTTTTAACAACCTACAGCTTTAGAATCCTGCTTCTCGGCTGCCCATCAATCCAGGGAGAACAGACAGCACGATGCTCCAACACCATATCATGGGAGGGGTTTCTAATTAAACAGACCATGGACATGAATTTTTTGAGATTGCAGCAGAGGAAACAGAAATGGAGAGGTGGCCTCAGAAGGTTTCTCCCCAAGTGTTTCCAACTTACCTGAAAGCAGTGCTGCAGGATCTGGGAGCCTGCAGTGAGATCAACTCTACTGATGATGGGGGAATGAGGACAATCTCTCCAATGTTTGGAAATAGCCAAGGCAGTAAGCGGCAAGAATGCAGTCTATTCAACATGGTAACATGCATCAAGGCATTCCAGCGCTTGGTGTGTGAGGGGAAAGGGGCAGCAAATGTGAGTGGCATAACCCTATCTAGCGTCAAACCACACACTCTGACTCTGACACGTTCTCCTGCACAGCACTCCTCAGGACAGCATACTTTGTAGGTCCACTCATTCCTCTTTCCTTCTTCCCAGCAGATCTCGGTATTGATGCCCTCTATCCTGCGGCTGGGAAAGCCCTTGGCAGTGGTATAAGCCCTCAGCAGAAGTGGATGGTGGAAGCTGCATAAGCTGATGCCAGGCCATGGTGAAGACTGGCAGCAGGAAGTGAAACTGAAGGTGAGTGATGTGTTATTGAGGTGACGTGTCTTCCAAGGAGCTGTCAATCACTTGTAAAGCAGTGAAATTGCTTTCTGAGATAAGATTGCTTTTGAACACTATCTTCATTATTCATCATTGGTGGGCCCCACAGATGAAGGTGACTCTCTTCCACTCTCAGGGTGAATCCACAGGTGGCTGTACAGACTGATACAGTTACCGCAGGCTGTGTTACACTTGGGGCAGGTGGTGGTCATGGGAAGGGGCAGGTGGGGCATTGGTGGCGTTCCTTTCACTGTTTTCCTCTGGCTTCCACATTTTTCCCGACGGCAATTCTCGAGGTGCTCGATGCCTTCCCAGATGCTCCTCCTCCACTCTCTTGGACCGGTGATTCCCAGGTGTCTGTGGGAATGCTGCTCTTCACCAGTAATGCCTTGAGGGTATCACTGAAGGGGTTCCTCTAACTATCTGGAACTGGCCTGCTGTTTCAGAGCTGGGAGTAGAGCACTTCCTTGGCGAGTCTTGTGTCGGCGATACAGATGATGTACCCAGCCATCGCAGCCAATCCAGGGTGGTCAGTGCCTCGGTACTGGGAATGTTGGCCTGGTTGAAGACACTTGTGTTTTTGCATCTTTCTTTCCAGCGCATTCGCAGGTTCGTGGGCATGCAGCGTAGGTGGTACTGCTCCTGTACCTTGAGGTGTCTACTGGAGACAGTCCATTTCTCAGAGCTGTATAAGAGGTGGGGCTGGGTGGGGGGCAGTGACCACACCTCTGTAAACCATCAGCTTGGTGTCAGACCTGATGCTGTTGTCCTTGAACACCATTTTGCTCAGGGGGCAGAAGGCAGCACTAGCACACTGGAGGCAACACTGGATCTCTTCATCAATAGCTGCTTTGGCCAACAGGAGGACACTCCCGACGTATAGAAAGTAGTCAACATTCTCTGAGGCCTCCCTGTGGACCTTGACGATCAGGTGTTCGCTCCACTATGCTAGGTCAGGTTGGTGGAGGACCTTTGTCTTGTGGATGTTCAGGGTGAGCCCCAGGCTCTCATATGCCTCTGTTAAGGTGCTGACAGTGGTCTGGAGTACATCAAGCTCGCAATGGCTATGGCTGGTGCTCTTCAGTAAAACTGATCAAGATCTTCCCAATCTATCAGTTTCACAGAACAAGCTTTACACATTGTGCGTGCCCTCAATTATCCTGGGAAATTGCTGACAGATCAGGAATCTGTTCCCTTCTTGGGAAGTATAGAAACAAGGGTTAAAAAAGTTCCCAACTGGCTTTTAACCACCTTTAATAATTTAATAACTTCACACGAAAATGCAAGGGAGTTCCAGAATGCCATCGCATCCTGGATCCAATGTAAATTTCAGTGGAACTAACTTCCTACACTCCTAAGCCCACTTCCCCTCACCTTCAAACTGTGTTTTAAGGTATCTGTTCTAAGATCATTTTGGAATGAGCTTGAAAATCATTCATTTTGATAGCTGCTATAACTTTTGACATTAATCAGCTTCTGGAATATGAATGCCCTAAAGCTTTTGTCATATTTCCATCTTTGACTACTAAATTATGAGACAATCAGTCAGCTATGACCATGTGTTAGAAACATTGTAGTCTGGCTAGCACATAATGTCCTAATGCAGTTCCAGGAAAATATGCCATCAACATGAACACACCAAATTCTGGAAATGATAAAAAGAATAAATAGTGAATACTATTTATTTAATCAATGAGCTTTCCATTTTCAGTGTTCTTCTGTCTCCATGATCTTGAGTGTAAAATGTTATAGTTATTGGTGAAATGGAATATTGAATACACACCAGTTCATCCAAACTAGACATAGACAATGCAAGCTGTCCACAAACTACAAGTAGTCAATTGCACTGAAAAGAAAAGTTATCAGAATTTTTGAAGGGCACATTAAGCTTTTAATTACGGAAGCCCATTTTACATTGTCCCAGATTTGCCATAGAATAGTACATTTCTAAGCTATATAGTAATTAAGGAGCAGAACAGCAGTTAAAGTAAATTATAGTTAAAATGAGAATGGAATAAAAAAAAGATAAGGGTGCAATAACCCAGAAAGGACTGAAAGAATAGAATGTGTTATAAATGATTTATGCTTTAGGCTAGGTAGGTTAAAAAGGCTAAAGCTCTACTGTTCACCCATGCAAAAATGTCAAAGCATTGGACCAGATAAAGAATTCACCAGTAATAAGATTTTGAAAATAGATATGTCCAGGTAAGGTCATGCAGCATTTTAAGTAGGAAGTGTAAAGTAATGATCTAGTCAAATACAGGAATGTTAATGCCAGGGGCCTGACATCCATTCTAAATGTTAAAATGTGGATGTACTCATTTGCTGCACAGAAAAAAGTAATAAGTAGATCTGTGGGAGATCTGTGCTTTGCCATTCAAAAACCTGAACACTGAGGTATTTTTAGATGAGCCACTTTTCTCGAGATTAAAGGAAATTTTAAAAGAAAGTCAGAATGATCGTTAGAATGACAATTTAACTACATAATTAACAAGAAGGTACAATCTCAGCTTTAATGGGAAAATCAATCCAATTTTGATCACACTACTGAAGGTGCCAAAGTGGATTGTGTGATGGCTGGTAGAAAAAGTGTTGTTTATGTGGTTTAGTGGATCCAAAAGGGAAAAAGAAATAAGGGGCGATGCAGCAGTGCTGAATCTCTGCCAGCCAGCTTTCCACTCGTCTCCATTCTATTCCTGTGGGTGTCTCACAGCCTAATATTTCTCAGCTCTGTTCCAGTTATCCCTGTTCTCTGTAATGATGTATTGTTTCCAGTTCTGCCATTTTCTATCCTGGTCCCTCTGCTTTTGCTCTACTTCTTTTGTTTGTCTTTGCATTCTTTGCGTATCTTTTATGCTCCAGCTGGAATCTTTAATTTTATTGAAGTATTTCCCTCATTTTATTGCATGAATAAATCTCAGGTCATCTACTTTCAATCCAAGAAAATTTGGAATGTTTGCTAAATGGCCAGACGCTGGGAGCAGGACAGAAATCATTAAAAGCCAGTGGATAGCAAGAAAGAAAAATCATTGTAAAGGCTCATGGAATGTTAGCCTTTATCTCAAAGGGGGCTGAAATACAAAGAGTTGGGACAACAACCACAGTAACCTAGATTTGTATAATGACTTTATCATCATGATATTCCCTACAGGGGAGGCGATGGTATTATCACTGGGCTGTTAATCCAAAGACCCAGGTAATGTTCTGGGAACCTGGGTTCGAGTCCCGCCATGGAAGATGGTGGAATTTGAATACAATAAATATCTGGAATTAAGAATCTATTCATGACCATGAATCCATTGCCGATTGTCAGGAAAAACCCTCAGATTCACTAATGCCCTTTAGGGAAGGAAACTGCCATCCTTACCTGGTCTGGCCTACATGTGACTCCAGACTCACATCAATGTGGTTGACTCTTAACTGCCCTCTGGGCAATTAGAGATGGACAATAAATGCTGCCTAGCCAGCGATGCCCTCATCCTGTGAATGAATAAAGACAAAAATAATGTCTCAAGGCACTTCACAGGAACATTTTAAAATTAACATTAACAGAATTTTCGAAAAGTATAAAGCTCTTGTTAGACCTGCCTTAAAAATATTCATCTCCGACAAACTGTGTGGCAGAGGGTTCCAAGTTCTCTTAACCCTCAGAAGACGATTCCTTACATCTCTGTACTGAAAGGGTGACCCTTAATTTTAGAAACTGTGCTCCCTAGCTCTGGGCGGACCCACAAGAGAAATGATCCTTTCCATGTCCATCTTGTTAAGATCATTCAGACTCTTTTAAACTTGAATTATAGCATTCCTCACACTTCTGAACTTTAGTGAAAACAAGTCAAGCCTGCCCAATCTTTCTTCAACACAGCCTGCTCATTCCGTGTATCAATTTGGTACACCCCTTCATTGTATTTTTGTCTTTCCTTAAATAAGGAAACTGAAAATGCACACAGTATTCTCGATGGGATCTCCCCAATACCCATTATAACTGAAGCATTACATCTTTACTTTTATGTTCAACTCCTTTTCATAATAAAAGATAGTATTACATCAGCCTTCTTAATAACTTGCTGTATCATCATGCTAACTTCTTCTGACTCACATACTAGAGCATTTAGATCCCTCTGCACCTCACAATTCAGCAGCTGATCAATGTTTAAAAAAACTCTGACTCTTTTATTCTTTCTGCAAAGTGAACAACATCACATTTTCCCACATTATACTCTTATCTGCCAGATTTTTTACTTACTCGCTATGTCTTCTAGCATCGTCTTCACAAGATACTTTCCTACTGACCTTTGTGACGTCCACAAATTTAGCCACCATGACTTTGATTTCCTCATCAGGATTATTGCTACAAACTCTAAAAAAATTGAGGGCCTAGCACAGACCTCTGCAGAACCCCACTTGTCACATCCTGCTGATTTAAAAATATCCATTTATGCAAACACTGTTTTCTGCCAACCAATCTTCTATCCATATGAGTCTGTTACCTCCTATGGTGGAGGCAGTGATATAGTAATAATGTCACTGGACCTCCAAGTTAATGTTCTGGGGACATGGGTTCAAATCTGACCACGACAGATGGTGAAACGTGAATTCAATGACATCTGAAAGGAGGAACTGCCTAATGATGACCATAAAGCCATCTTTGATTGTTGTTTAAAAAAGAACCTGCTTCACTAATGGCCTTTTAGGGAGGGAGATTTGTCAGCCTTACTGATCTGGCCTACATGTGACTCCAAATCCACAGCAATGTGGTTGACACTTAACTGGCCTCTGAAATTAGGAATGGCAATGATTCTAGCCTCGCCAGCAATGCCCATGTCTGGTGAATGAATTTTTAAAAATAAATTTGGAGTATTGTGTCCAATCAGGATATGACACTTTAAAAAAAATACTTGGAAGGGTTGTAGTAAAGATTATTAGCATAAACTAGACATTCCCCATAGTATCAGGAAATGGTTATTGCACAGAAGGATGCCTTTCAACCCATCCATCTCTCTGAACGAACAGCCACTTCCTCCCTTTGATCCATAGTGCCAATAACATTTCAAATACCAATCTAATTCCCTCTTGAATGCCTTCATTGAACCTACTTCCACTACTTTCTCAGGCCATGCATTCCAGATAATCAACCACTGAGTGTAAGAGCTTTTCTTCACATTACCATTGCTTATTTTGCTGGTTACCTTAAGCCTGTGTCTTTGGTTCTTGATCCCTTCTTCAATGGGAACAATTTCTCCCTATCTACTTTGTTCAGCCCCGTCAAGATTTTGTATGCCTCTAACAAAAGCCCCCTCAACGCTTTCTTCAAGGAAAACAGCCCCAACTTCTCCAATCTACCTGCATAACTGACGTTCTTCATCATTGGAAACATTGTCATGAACCTTTCTTGCACCCTCTCAATACCCTTACATCTTTCCTAAAATGTAGTGCCAAGAATTGGATGAGATACGCCTTTTGAGTTTGAACCAATGCTTTGTACAACTTTGATATAATTTCCTTACTTTAATACAGGGGGTTCTGCTATAATGCGTGTTCCAGCAAAGCGAATTGGCAGTAATGCGACTGACGAATAGGCGAACGCTTTTTCTAAACTGTGAACTTGTGTTGGCTTTGATGTGATTCCATCGGTGTATGGAACAGTATGCATCGAACTGCTATGCTTTTCATAACATAAAGTTATGTTGCGAAGCTGCCAATGCAGACAAGGAGCATTGAATAGCATTTCCTCCCATAGCAAACAAAAATTAATTGACAAAGAAGGCTACAACTTACCATCAAACTTTCAATTTGGATGTGACAGGTTTATACTGGAAGCAAATGCCACCAGGAAACCTACATTTCTATGAATAAAGCACATGCTCCAGGTTTTAAGGTGGCAAAGGATCATATGACTGTGCTAAGAGATAGTAGGGACTGCAGATGCTGGAGAATCTGAGATATACAAGGTATAGAGCTGGATGAACACAACAGGCCAAGCAGCATCAGAGGAGCAGGAAGAAGGGTCTAGGCCCGAAACATCACTCTTCCTGCTCCTCTGATGCTGCTTGGCCTGCTGTGTTCATCCAGCCCTACACCTTGTATATCTCATATGACTGTGCTGCTGGGTCCCAATGCCAGTGGAGACTTAAAACTTAAGCCTGTGGTGGTGTACCACTCTGCCAACCCGCAAGCCTTGAAAAGTTACTTTAATTCTCCTCTAGGCATCTACTTTAGGTCAAACAAAAGAAGTTGGATGACTGGGCAATTTTTTTTCTGATCTTATTGTTGATGTTTTGGAAGATGTTTTTAGTAACTATTGCAGCAAAAAGAATTTGGATTTCAAGATTATCATGATCCTGGATCATGGAGCCTTCCTCCCACCCTTAGTGAACTTTCTGAAAACTTCAAAGTGCTATTTCTACCCCCAAACACAACCTG
The DNA here is from genome assembly GCF_021869965.1 of Rhincodon typus. Lineage (NCBI taxonomy): Eukaryota > Metazoa > Chordata > Chondrichthyes > Orectolobiformes > Rhincodontidae > Rhincodon > Rhincodon typus. Next base: position 30,021,351 of record NC_063338.1, on the reverse strand, counting down.
TCTCCCTCAACCCATGGACCAGGGTGCAATAGCAGCTTTTAAAGCTTATTATTTAAGGTGCACATTTAAGAGGCTGATTGCAGCCACTGAGGGGGATGAGGCCAGTGTTCTTCAATGTTGGAAGAGGTTGAACATCAAGAATGTAATTGACATTAACGTGGAGGCCTGAGGTGATGTCAGTAAGGACTGCTTGCATACAGTTTGGCGGAAGCTTCTCCCAGATTTATTCACAATTTTAAAACTTTTGATCCATCAGAGGAGCTCCCAAGAATCAAAAAAATTGTTTTGATCTTGTAAAGTAAGTTGGATTTGAAGAAGTGGAGCATAAGGATGTTGAAGAGCTGCTTGAGTCCCACTGTGAAGACCTCTCTACACAGATCTACAACAACTTATCGCTGAGGGGGAAGTGGAAGCTGGAGATGAAGAAGCTGAAGTCCAGGATGCAGCACCATGTGAGATTTCCACTTCTGTTTTGTCTTCAATCCTGGGGGAAATTGAGAAGCAGTCGCAGCTCTTAAAGGACTATGGCTACAATGCAGAACGCAGCAGCATAGCAGTTAGTGAAATAAGATCTTCTTTGGCACCTTATGAACTGCTTCTTCACGAACAAAGAAAAAGGTCAAAGCAAAAACCAGATGTCTTTTTTGAGCCAACCTCCAAGAAGCAATGAACCACAGCATCCATTTCTGGATTAACTATTTTTTCGCCCGAACCCTGCAACCACAATTGCACCTGAAGGTGATGATGATGATGACAACCCTCAGCCCCTGCATTAACAACAGAGCAACGTCAAAACCTCCTCCCCCATCAAGTCATCTTGACCTTTTTCAAGATAAGGTGCTAAATTTACTTTATTTCGTTATTAGATATGAATTAAACATTTATTCAAACTGTGCTATGCTTTGAGTTAGGCGTTTGAGTGATTTCTGAATGATTTTGAGTAATTTTTTTGGTGCTCTGCTTCTAACCCTGCTTTTCCCATAGGCCCTGTTATTTCTATAGCCCGATTTTCTGTAACGCAATGTTGCGCAGGTTTGCAACTATTGTGTTATAGCAGAACCCCTATATTGTCTTATTGGTAAAATTCTGAACCCTGCATCTTTTATTAGCTGCTTTCTCAACCTGTCTTGCCATTTTCAGTGATGTATGCAAATTTACACCCAAGTCCCTTTGTGCCTGCACCTCCTTTTTCTTTAACTCTTTATTTGTATTCCTTCCATATTCTTCCTACCAAAATGGATTGCTTCACTTTTCTCTGTATGCAATTCCATCTGCCACTTGTCTTCCTATTCCAAAAAAACTGTCTGTCCTCGTGAAGTTCTACACCATCTTTGTCAGTTCACAATGCATCAATTTTTGAAATACACACATTTTGAAATTGTGCCTTGTAAATCAAGGTCTAGTCATCACTGAAACCAGGGGGTCTAACACTGAGCCCAGGAAGTTCCAATATCTTTCTCCAGTCTAAAACAACAATCATTAGCTACTGCTCTCTGTTTCCTGTCACTTTAACAACGTTACAAAATTTGTTCTATTCCATGGGCACCAACTGCTTACAGGTCAGTTGTGCATCACTTATCAAATGCCTTTTAGGATTGCTCCCTTCAATACAGAAGCTTTAAGAAATGCCAAAATATATGCCAAAGATATGCCAAAAGGTATTGATAATGTAGATCAAGAGAAACACTTTTCCTCTCGAGCAACATGAGCTCTTCAAGCTTGAAGTCAAAAAGAGCTTATTCACAAAAAGTGTAATATGAAGTATTCTTCCCCAAGAAGCTGGTGAGGCTAGTTTATTTGAAAACCGAGGTGATCGATTTTTGTAAGGCAGTTATATTAAGGGATATTGATACAGAAGAAGCAAAAAAAGTTCAGTCATGTTATAATTGGCCTAATAGGTGCAAATAGCCAAACACATTTTCTCTTTCTATGCCTTCATGTTCCTTTGACATAAGTCTGAAGTTGGCAATGCATTTCTGCCATAAAACCCATGGCATGGTGGACATTGAAGGTGGTAAAAATGAGCTGAATGGGTGATGAGCAGAACTGTGGTTCCTGCAGAAGAATTGCTCCTGAGTGTATACTCTATTTATAGAATATCAACTAGGATATGGCATACTGTGAAACTTAAGCATACCATCACATCACCACACAGGACTAACAGATTTTAGAGTCATTCATAATAAAGTTGTAATGGAACCCAATAGCCACATCACAATTGTGAGAGAAAGTTTCTAGATTATAGCTAAATGTTATTCTCCAGTAATCCTTTAACAATAGATTTCCAGAATAGAGAAATAACCTGGCACATCTTCCACCATTAGATTTTCCCAGCAAACCTGAGATAATGGGCTGGATTTTCTGAGGAGTAGTAATTTCAGTTAAATAGTTATTCAGGAGTTAGACTATGCATTTAATTATTTACCTTTTCCTGAGTAACCATTCTTTGGAACCCTGAAAATTCATTGATTTTGAATGAATGCTTCATCCTAATCTGAGATCAAAACCTACTTTAGGAAAAAGCAAAGGGACATCTTCCTTAGGATTCAATTCTTTCCAAGTTTTAACCCCTCACCAATCATTTCTGGAATCGTGCACAAAATTCAGGCATTTTTGAAACTTTATTTCTGGGAAGTCAATGGGTGATAATCTAATATTTGCCTCCTGTAAAAAAGTCTGTTGAGTCCTTGAGATTTTAGGTTTCAATCTGAGAACAGAATTGTTTAATTGATGACTTACATAATCTGAAATAATGACATTTGCCGGGATTTTTGCAGTCTCAGTAAATGATGGCTTTCCAATTTGTTTCTCACTGGGTGTTGTTTTTCATGAGGCTGCGAGAAAATAGGGAGAGAAATTTCCAGTTCTATTGTAATAAATCCATTCTTTCCATCTCTCTCTGCTCTGTCCAGAAGCATGCATCTTAACTACAATTCATTAATGTATTCTCATGTCGGGCTTCATTGACTTTTCTAAACTGAATGACTTATATGTGAATCTTTCATCTCAAAATGTGAACCTTCCAGGAAAGCGTACATGAAGCAAGAGAGGCAGATCTGAGTGACTAGTTTTGGTAATTTGATAACAGATTAATTTCATTTCGACCTGGGTCACGTTTATTGGTGGTTTCATGAAGCTTGAGCTTAGTCTGGTGACGACTGTACCCAACCTCGGTCAATCCTTTTCCTTTTTTAAAACCATTAGTCTGTGAAATGTTCTAACTATTAAAAAACCGAAATGGCATTTGAAATTTGAAAAGGCATTTTACCACTATCACAATAAATCTAGGTATTATAAAAATTTGGGATGTGGATTCAATTTAAAAACCTCTATGCTGATAAGACCTACGGTGATAGCTACTTTCAAAGTCTCATTCTGCTTCTTGTGTTTCCATTCATTGGGTGACAGTGTTGCTAGCTAGGCCAGCATTTATTGTTCAGTGCTAACTGCTTGGAGTACAGTTAAGAATCAACATTATAGCTGTGGGTTTGGAGTCATATGTAGACCAGACCAGGTAAAATAAATTGGCAGATTTCCTTCCCTAAAGGACATTATGGAGCCCAATTGTTTTAATACAATGGTTACATGGTCACAATTAGGCCAGCTTTGCATTTAAGTCAAATTTGATCGTCTGCCCATGGAGAAGCTCAAACCCATAATATTTGCTTGAGGTTTTGGATCACTGGTACAGTGTTATTACCATTACACCATCGTCGCATAACTGCTGTACTATAGATGATGTTTACAAGGTCAAAATAAACTTGAAGTGGGCCTGAATTGGATGGAACAGGAAGTAGAGAATGGAGCAGGCATAGCCAGTATTGATGTAATACAGGTCTAGGTCTCCTACCTGAAGCTAGTGTGCATGATGTTATGGCCAATGAGTGGGAATATGAAGTGATGTGGAAACTAGCTGTCATCTTTATCTCAAGTTAACAGTCATAGAGTCATAAAGGTTTTACAGCAATAAAAGAGGTCCTTCAGCTTATTGTGTACAGGCTGATTATCAAGCATCCATCTATTTAAACTAGGGTTTAACCCAGATCGGCGGGGGAGGGGGCTTATCCTCAACAGCAGGGAGGCAAGTGCAGGGACGGAGATACAGTAATCAGAAATAGCAAGTTCAAGAGCCAGGTCAGGCTGGAACAGGAAAGGGAGCGAGGAAAGCCTGTTGGATTAAATTGCAACTATTTCAATGCAACAGGCCTGACAGGTAAGGCTGATGAACTCAGGGCGTGGATAGGTACGTGGGGCTTGGATATTATAACAATTACAGAAACATGGCCAAGGAAGGGACAGGACTGGCAGCTTAATGTGCCAGGGTACAGGTGCTTTAGGCAGGACAGAAGTAGAGCAAAGTGGAGAGGAGAAGTTGGCAAATTAGATACACAATTGGCTTGATGGTAGGAAGGAGAGAGAAATAGTGGAAGCATACCTGTTGGACTGGAGGCCTGTGATTAGTAGTGTGCCTCAGGAGTCATTGCTGGGCCCATTGCTGTTTGTTATTGATATCAATGATTTGGATGAGAATGGAGAAGGCATGATTATTAAGTTTGCGGATGACATAAAACAGGCAGTATCATGGACAGTGAATAAGGTTATCAGAAATTGCAGCAGGATCTTGAACCGCTGGGGAAGTGGGCTGAGAAATGGTAAATGGAATTTAATATAGGTAAGTGTGAGGTTTTGCATTTTGGAATGTCAAATCAAGTTTCATGGTGAATGGTCGGGTCTTAAGAGGTGTAGTGGAACAGAGGGACTTTGGAGTTCAGGTGCACGGTTCTCTGAAAGTGGAGTCACAGGTCGACAGGACAGTGAAGAAGGCTTTTGGCACACTGGCCTTCAAACAGTGCATTAAGTATAGAAGTTGGGAAGTTATGTTGCAGTTGTACAGGATGTTAGGGAGGCCACACTTGGAGTATTGTGCTCAGTTTTGGTCACCTTGCGATAGGAAGGATTTTGTTAAACTGGAAAGAGTGCAGAAGAGATTTAAAAGGATGTTGCCAGGGGTCAAGCGACTGAGTTATAGAGAGAGGGTGGACAAGCTAGGACTTTTTTCTTTAGAGCGTAGGAGACTGAGTGGGGATCTCATAGAAGTGTACAGGATCATGAGAGGCAATGGATAGGGTGAATGCACTCAGTCTTTTTCCCAAGGTTGGGGAACCTAGGACGAAAGGGCATCAGTTTAAGGTAAGAGGGGAAAGAATACATGAGAATGTGAGGGGAAGAAGAGAGACAACTGGTTTTACACAGAGGGTGGTATGCAAATGGAATGAGCTGCCAGTGGTAGTGGTTGAAGCGGGTACATTAACAATATTTAAAAGGCATTTGGACAAATACATGGATAGGAAAAATTTAGAGGGATATGGGCTAAGTGCAGGGAAATGGGGTTAGTGTGGCTGGAAATATTAGTCGGCATAGATGAGTTTGGGCCAAAGGGCCTGTCTCTGTGCTGTAGGACTCTATGACTCTATGACTCTTTATTCTAATCCCTTTTTACAGCACTTGACCCTTAGCTTAGTACGCTATGTCATTTTGAGGATCTAAGTTGTTGTTAAATGTCTAAGAGTTTGGAGTAGATTTGTAGCTCGGGTTGTGGGTGTTGAGGTTGTTGAAGTTGGTTGGCTTGCTGAGCTGGTTTCTTGTTTCGCAGACATTTCGTTACCATGCTTGCTAACATCCTCAGTGCAGCCTCCGATGAAGCGTCGGTGTGTTTTCCCGCCTGGTTTTTAGATGTCTTGATGCACGAACGTGTTGTTAAATGTCTTGAAGGTTCTACCAGCCTTTTAGTCAGAGAGATGCTCACAATCTTCTGGAGCAAATCCTCTCTAAATCTCCTGCTCCTTGTTATTAAATTGCACCGCTGGTTATTGATCCCTCTACTAAGGGGGAAAGTTTCTTCCTACCTATCCTGTCTATGCCCCTCAGAGGTTGGTGCATCTTAATCAGATCCCTTCTTCTCTGCTCTGAGGAAAACATCAGCAGGCAGTCTCTCTTCATTTCTAAATTGTGCCAGCCCAGTCACCATCCAAATGAATTCCCTTTGCATTCTCCCAAGTGCAATCACAACCCTCTTGTAGTGTGGCAACCAGAACTGCACAGAGTTCTCCAGCTGTGACCTAACTAATGTTATACACAGCTTCATCACAACTTCTCATCCCTGACATTAAGTAAATGCCGAACAGATTGAAATTGCCAGTGTGGGGCGTGAGGGAAAGGAAGGCTCAATAATCTCTTCCAGGCTTCAAAGAAGTCGTGCTCTCTCTGACTCTTGAATTCTTTTTGAAATTTTCAGGAGGTTTTCTTAATTGGCTTCTTCTGGTTTCTGTTATTGCCTGTGGCCAGTTTTCTTTGGAATGTCTGCCACTGGGGGCCTTCCCAATTATTGACATTGTTGGAAAGAGCTCTCACTCACTTGGATGCTGGGTCCTGTTCCCCCAGCTTCTTAAAAAAACCAGTGAACAAAAAAATAAGTTGTACTATTTTAAAGAAATCACAGTAAAGGTACATTGAAAGCTAGCCAAGAGTATTTGTTGAATGCTCTAGTGGAGTATTTTGACAAATCCACCAGAATCAGGTGATACATTTTACAAGGTGCGTGTAATAGCATGGTACCATCGATCAGAAACTCAACCGGGCCAGCCATATAAATCCTATAGTTGCAAAAGCATGTCAGAGGCTGGGAACTTTGTCATTACCTGACATTACCATCATTAACAAGTTACCTGATTGCCCAAAGACTGTATAACATGTATTTGGCACAAGTCAGAAGTGCTGCAATACTTTCCACTAGTCTTCCAGCTACAACGACACTGAAAGAACAACATAATACACCTTGTATAATTAGGGAACAAAGATTTAAAGGGCTATTAGGATAAATATTTGAAAATAAAGAATGCCAAGGATAGGAAATGGAATCCAAGTAAAATGTATGAGGTCGAACAACTACCACCAGCACTATAAACATTTTGATCAACCTGTTTGGATAGATTATGACATAACTGCCTAGATAAGTGGGACTTAAAGCCAGAGCTCCTGGCCTATGGAGGACACTGCCTCTGTACCACAAGAGCACTCAGGCACTACAGACTGCTTTCTTTCAATACAGTAAATTCTAATTTTACAAACTCTGTTTAATACCACCTGCTGCCATCCACTTCTCTGCAAAATTAATTAGTGACAGCAGCAGATAATGTTGCCAAACATGATGAGCAGTTTCATTGGTGCATAAATATGGAGATGGAGGACAGAGGAAATTTTAACCCCCAAGCAGGAACATCTCAACAACTGGGCCTGACTGAAGATTGTCAGTGAAGGTTTAGAGTTACAGTAAACATCTCCTGGCTGAAATCCAGGTTAAAACCTTGGCTCAGCTGTTGCGAACCCAGCAGGGATCAAAGTAAAACAGATGCATTGTACTTGTGCTCTGGAGCAATGGGACATTGAAAATTCTCATGTGATTAAATTTAAACACCTGCAATATTTAGATCCAGAAACAGACTGAATCCACTCATTTAATTAGATTCCTGACAGAAGTGCAAACTGTATCTGAATTATTTTTCGTTGCAAGATCAAATTAATTCCAATTTTTTAACAACAATCATCTCTCGATTCTGAGAGCCTTTCTATAACTTATTGCCAAATCACTCGGTCTGAGATCGTTGCTTCTCCACAACGCGTAAGGAATTTTACCAGCAGATTTTGATATTATTACTGTAAACTGCCAATAAGTATTGCGAATGGATTAGCATCAAAGGGCGAAAGCAGAAATTAAGTCAAGGCCGAATCAGCAAACCTGATTAAGGTGAGTCACTTTTCCACTTTTCAGAAGCTAAAAGTAAATCTGCTATAGTCCTTAGCTTGTAATTAATCACAGCTCACTATTATGAATAAATCATAGAAGAGTTATCAGACAGAAAGACACCATTCGGCCTGTCACATTCATGTTTGCAAATGCACCTGCAATCTTGCGAAATGCAAATAATTTAAGCACAGTCTCTCATTTGACTCACCAACACAAATGCAGTAGAAGTGAGCTTTAATGTTGGGAGTCTGAACCGTGTGACCAGTTGAAGGCTAAATGGGTCGAATCTGGTAGGCCCATCATTTCAGCCTATTCCTGCCACAATGAATTTATCTGTCCTTATCCTGACTGTTTTTCTCTCTCACTTCTTCCCATTTATATTTGTGATTCTCGCGATGCTTTACATCGGTTCCATAATTCCCAGATTCCTGACCATCTCTTCACCATGAATGTGTAATCCCTCGACATCACCCCCCCGCCCCCCACCCATTGCCCCCACATCAGGATAGTCTGAAGGTTGTCTGCTTTCTTGAAAGGAGGCCTATACAATCCCCATCCACCATCACTCTCTTTCACTTGCCCGTGCTTGTTCTCATGTTGAATATCTCCCTGAATTCATCTCACTTTTCACAAGTCAAAGATGTGTCTTTTGGGTCCTAATTATGCCTGTCTTTTTGTGAGGTAGGTAGGACATTGGCTGTTCCAGTCTTTCTCTGGGATTCCTCCCTCAAAACTTTCCCTGACATCATCAGTGGTACTTCCTGCTCTCATCAGAATTAGAAAAATTAATCAGTTTTGCTTTGAATTTCTATCCATCTCTTATTCTTCCCTTTTCCTGCCTGGCTTCACAGTTTCCATTTCCAGGGACAGGTTATCCACTAATATCCATGACAAACCCATCAACTCCCTCAGTAACCTCAACTGTAGCACCGTCATGCCCTTTTTCCGATAAGGACTATATTCCATTCTCACAGTTTCTCCAAGTCCGTCACATCTGCCCCGATCATGCCATCTTCCGTGGGTACGCATCTGACATGTCCTTCTTTTTCTTCAAACGAGGAGTTTCCCCACCATGGTTGACAGGGATTCAGCTATGTCTGTCTCACTTCCCATATTTCTGTCCTCACTCCTTCCCCTACCTCCTAGATCGATGATAGGGATCCCCTTGCCCTCAGTTTCCATCCCACTAGTCCCTGCAGTCAAAGGATTATCTTTCATCATTTATACCACCTCCAGCAGAGTGCCACCACCATTAATACCATCTCCAGCAGAGTACCACTGCCATTAATACCACCTCCAG
>NC_063338.1:29996713-30012237 GCF_021869965.1 Rhincodon typus | reverse complement strand
GCAGAGTACCACTGCCATTAATACCACCTCCAGCAGAGTGCCACCACCAAAAACTTCTTCTTCCCACCTCCCTTGTCAGTATCCTGCAAGAACCTATCCCTCCACGGCACCCTGCTCTACTTTTCCATCATCCCACTACTTTGACACTCCTCCATATCACCTTCCCATACAATTGTAGGAACTGTATCACATGCCCATTGACTTCCTATCTCTTCACTGTCCAAGGTCCCAAATATATCTCCCAGTTGAGGCAACGGTTTAGTTTTATTTTCAATCTGGTTTACTGCATTCTCTGCTTCTCTCCTCTTGTGGAACACCTCTACTGTGTCCATAAGAGTGACTCCAACCTTTCTGCTTCTCGCTATTTCAATAAACCATCTTGCTCTCATGCTAACATTTCCATCCTATGCCTACTATAGTGTTCCAGTGAAGCCCCATGCAAGCTGGAGAAATAGAACCTCATTTTTTTTTGCATTGGCACTTTACAGCCTTCAGGACTCAACATTGAGGTTAACAACTCCAAAGTATGAATGCTGTCACAGAATTCCTACAGAGTAGAAACAGGCCATTTGGCCCATTGAATCCACACCAACCCTCCGAATTGCATCCCACCCAGACCTGCCAACACCCCTGCCCCCACCCATCCTTATAACCCTGCATTGCCCATGGCTAATCCACCTAACCAGCACATCCCTGGATACTGTGGGCAATTTCACATGGCCAATCCACATAACCTGCATGTCTTTATACTGTGGGAGGAAACTGGAGTACCCGAAGGAAACCCACACAGACATGGAGAGAATGTACAAACTCCACACAGATAGGTGGAATCAAGCCCAAGTCCCTGGTGCTGTGAGACAGCAGTGCTAACCACTGAGCATCCATGCCACCATCCCATGTTCTTCATTTTAATTACAAACCCTCTCCCCTCTGCATGGATTTGCTTTCAGCAGAACTGACCTATTTTCTTTAATTCACATCTATCATTTATTGTATTTGTTGTTCACTAGAACCATTAAATAAAACACGAGGTAGATGGAGGGTAAACTAGAACAGAGAACATTTTATTGTGCATCCTCTCAGCTTCACAGTTGATCCTAGACTGCTTCCCCGAGGTACCACACTGAGTCACCTGACCTGCTCTCTTAAAGGAGCAACACACACCCAACCACAAATATAACATCAAAAATACTATTTTGCTTCTGCATCTCTCATTTAATACCATTAGCAGTCACTATGTCTTTTGCTCTGGGCACCTTCACCATCTGTTTCACATGGTTCTCCTCATCCTTTGTCCATAGCATTAAAAACATTCATTTCCAGCACCCTTCAGTTCTGAAGAAGAGTCATTGGACTCAAAATATTAACTCTGTTTCTCTCTCCACAGAAGCTGCCAGATCTGCTGGGTCTCTCCAGCACTTCCTGTTTTTGTTTTGGATCGCTAGTATCTGCAGAATTTTGCTTTTATGAGAAGGATGAATGAGGCTGAATGGCTTATTCCTGCTCCTAATTCGTATGTACGAAGTTGAGATCAGGGCAAGGGTTATATTCCCATGCAAGAGGAGACAAAATATGACCTTGATGTTGTCACGTTCTACTGGAAGTGAAATCTTTTGCAAGACAGAAACCCATTGGTTATGGTCAGACTTTGATAGAATTCAGAAAGTTGGTGGTCATTCAGTGGATGAATATGAGGACTTGAACAGGTCAAAGATTGACAAAATTCAATATTACAGTTGCTGGATCAAACTAGTTATTGTGATAGTGGGCAGTTTACCGGTTCTAACCGTTGTTTAATTAGGGGGACTCTATTGGGAAATAACCTTCTCCTTCAGCCTTTCTGGAAAAAAAAATGGATACTCTACAGTGACACAACAGTGGAGGACTCAATGATAGCCATATTTTGAAATGGATTCTGGACCAGATGTCAAAGCATTGGAAGAATTAAAAATGGGCAGAATGAAGACAAAAACAGTATTCACAGATCTGGCTTTTGTAACACAAAACAAAATTGTCATAGCAGTTATAGGCAAATGAATAGCATGAATGTCCAGTGATCTAATCAGGTGAGAAATGGCATTGAAGATGATTCGTACTAGACTGAAAAATTTAACTTTGATTCTCTCTCCACAGATGCTATCAGACCTGTTGGGTTTCTCTAGCATTTTCTGTGTTTTTTTTTCAGATTTTCATTGTCTGCAGGATTTTATTTTTATTTGAGGAGTGGCATTGGCTTTTTAACCCCCTTTCCGGTTGGAAATAACAAACATAGTTTTAGCATGAGCTTTCATGCTTCAATTAAAATGCAATTAACTAGGTCAAAATGAAGCAACCTGTTGTACAGAGTGAAAGAAAGAAACATGAACTTTTATTAACAACTACCAAGAAAAATAATAACAATAAAACATTAACTGCACAGTGAGATAAAGATTTATAATATTTTTATAATTTAGGAATTTAGGGTCTAAAGTAAAGTTAAATGAGTTATTGACTTTTTTTCTGTGAAGTTGCTGTTTTTAAAAACAAGATTCAGAAATTAGTTTTCTTTGGTAATGTGTCAAAATGATTTTCCAACAAATCACGAGACTTAAACTAAATGGACTGGTGAGATAATTGTTAATTGTTTGCTAAATTAATCTTTCATGGAACAGGGAAAGCAGGTTCCATTCAGATGAAAGGTAGATTTCAGCAGATGTGATCTTTGAAGCTGCTGAACAAACTGAAAGAAAAGAACAAGTGAGTGAGTTGTTAGCCTGTGCCTGTGTGTCTTGGGAAAGCAGCTGTTGAAATATAGTCCTCTTGTGAATTCCAGTGCCTGGCATAATTGTGCTTTCAAACTGGACGGTCAGCAGGTGAATTTTATCAAATATGTAACATCCAGAAAGGTGTGAATCAACTAGGAGATAAAGATTTGAGAGAGCATCTGTGGAGAGAGAATCAAAGTTAAATTTTTGAGTCTAGTACGAATCATCTTCAATGCCATTTCTCACCTGATTAGATCACATCTGCTGAAATCTACCTTTTATCTGAATGGAATCTGCTTTCCCTGTTCCATGAAAGATTAATTTAGCAAACAATTAACAATTATCTCACCAGTCCATTTAGTTTAAGTCTCGTGATTTGTTGGAAAATCATTTTGACACATTACCAAAGAAAACTAATTTCTGACTCTTGTTTTTAAAAACAGCAACTTCACAGAAAAAAAGTCAATAACTCATTTAACTTTACTTTAGACCCTAAATTCCTAAATTATAAAAATATTTTGAGTGTATGCCCTTTTATAATAACAATTTTGGCTCAGAATGTTTATTGGCTTCACAAGTTTGGCTCAACCAGGCCAAATAACTGAAGCAGCAACTTTAGGTCAGTGTGCGTCCTTTTTTAAAAATGCCTTTAATTTCTGAAGGGCTTGCATATAAAAATCAGGCACAGAAATTTTAACATCGATAGTCCATGCTGCCATTATCATAACAGTAAGGACCAGTTAATGTCTGTTTTAGCATACAATGAAGTATCTTTATGTGCTGAACTGTTTAAAATGGAGAGGCAAAATCAAAATGCCAAAGAACAAAGAGAATTCTGGGGAAGAGAATGAATATAATGATGAATCCGGAAATGCTACACTCATCAAAAGGGGCTTTAGTCATGTAATGAATGCATTGGCAATGGATTCATTTAACTTTGTGATAATAGACAGTACTGGAACATCAGCAACAAATTAACAAATAAAAATAACATTTTAAACACATTGTGAAGATAAAGTCAGGTTTAAGGAATATAAAAACATTACCTGATTTAAGTTTGATGATTTAAACACTTTGATGTCACTAAAATGAACTTGAATGCCCATGTGAAATAGCTGGAGTAAGCTATGTTATAAGTACTGATATGGTCTCTAATGACTTACCTGTATTGAAAAGCAAACCTTCCATGAAATACATCCAAATGGAACTTGACATAGAGAATGATAAGACTATTATATTCTCAATCTCTATTAATCTGCAATCTACTCAGTCAGGACATTACTGTACCCAGATACTACAACCTGATATTTCCCATAATATATATTTATGGAATCAGTTGACAAGTCGGACAGAGAGAAAACCATATGGTTACTAAGACCATTTTCTGTCCCTCCTTATTAAAAACCCTGTTTAGAATATTGGTGGTTTTGGTGAAGAGCTTAAGAAGCTAATAGAAAAGATTAGTGAAAAGTGTGAAATCCTCAAAAAGTACCAAAAGTCACTGCCTTATACTATTGTGAACCTTTAACAAGGTTATTACTTTAGACATAAAGCTGTGAGACAAGGACAGACACATTTTCATCCCATATCGTTAATGGCTGGAGACCAGATTTGTCTTTCTACATTAATACATAGTAAAGGAAAAAGGGTTATTATGGATAAAATATTGAGGAAATGATTTAGAACCATCAGGAGATGGACAATCAGCCGTTTGAGTGGCACCACATCCACAAGCATTCAGTTCCTCTACCACTGATGCTCGGCAGTGACTATGTAGGAACAGAACACCCCCACCCCACACCCCGCCCTCACCAACTGGGGTCAAAGACTCAGGAGGCAGGCAGGACTCAGGCAAGTGGCAGAATCCTATTCAAGCAACAACCAGTTAATGCAGGGAGAGGGTCAAAAGATCTTCCCCAAATTTGGCCTCAGCGTGAGAACCCAATCGTTCCCTTAATCTATGGCTCAGATCGGAAGAGAGATCAACAACACACTCTGATTTTTACAGTGAAATACAGCATTTGTATACATTTTGTGTTACAATAATCACATACAATGTGATCACTTTGTCCTTCCCCTTATTCTATTCACCCAATCCTGTGAAACACTTAATCAATGATAGGCATTCCTTTGGATATCCCCAGGTCCCATGATCTCACGGTGTTTAACAGGCATTGTAATCTCCAAGCTCGGGATCTTTCTATGCATTCTATTAATTCACATTCCAAAGTTTCTGGTTATACTCCTTCAGGTCTGTCCCAGACTTGCTTATCTCTAAGGACTGCTTGAATTCTGTTATTTATTGTATTCCATGTGCTATCTCTATCAAATTCTGTTATTCCTCTTACATTTTCCACTGTCCCAGTTCATATAAACACAAAAGACAGTTGGTTTTGACCAACTGCTACAAGATTTATAGTATCGTAGATTTTTATAGCTACTCCTACTGTTAGCATTTTTTAACTAATAAGTCGCAAACAATCTATTTCATTCAGGACGTGCCAGGCATCTCTTTAGAGACAAGGACAGTGTTCCCTGAGATTAATTAACTTTCACATCTACATTTGAATGTTTTTGCCCTAATGTATCTATTATATTTTTGTTATATACGTTTATCAATAATTATGTTGAAATCTATCTCTATGGTTATCTGAAGAATCTTTAATTAGAACCTATTTCCTAATATTGTACATAACTTTCAGGAAACAACTGATTACTACGAAAAAACTTTAGCTGTTGTTTTCATAGCTGTACGATGAGTTAGGCTGACTTGTTCATGGACTGAGATTTACGCCCGTTGTTCTAACTGGCACTGTTCACTTAATGGGACATCATCTTTTCAGTAAGGAAACTGGAATCAATCACTTTACATATTTTAATGAACTTGTGTCTATCCTCATGTCGTGGATGGTTGCTTGTATAGGGCCTCCTGTTCACTTTGGACTAACCCTGTCCAAAAGCACCATTATCTTTCTCTTAAATGCTGGAGCAGGCTGTTTAATTGTGTTTAACCCTTGTCGGCCATTTTGTGTCTTTCAAACATGGGCAGCCTTTACAGACTACCATCTACAAGATGCACTGCAGAAATTCACCAAGGATCTTTAGACAGCACCTTCCATACCCATGACCACTTCCATTTAGAAGGACAAGGGCAGCAGATAGATGGAACAGAATGCCACCACTCGCAAGCTCCCTTCACCTTCTGACTTTGAAATATATTGTCATTCCTTCAAAGTCCCGGGTAAGAATCCTGAATTCCCTCCCTAACAGCATTGTGGGTCTAACTATAGAAAATGGGCTGCAGTATTTCCAGAATGCAGCTCGCCACCACCTTCTCAAGGGCAAATCTGCGTGGGTAATAAATGCTGGCCCAACCAGCGACACACTTTCCCTAAAGTCTCAGTTTTCACCCTGTCATCTGTTATAGCAAAAGTTTCCAGTTCCACTGACTGAGAATACCCACTTCCATTTTGAAGCAGAATGCCTGTCAGTCAATGGAAGGATGACAACTTATACCATCAAAAGTAAGCTATTTGTATAAACAAAAAAAGGCCGGATATGGCAGGCCAATTAAATCAGAACACCAAACATGATGGCAGAAGTCAGTTTCAAAGATTTTTTTCATAAAGTGGATTTTTGTTTGATACATTTGTCCATTGGAAAGGGTTACATGAACAATTATACAATGTTGGTCATGTAAGGAGCAACTTACCTTTGTGGGACAGATCCCCATGATGAATCACTGCATCAAAAATACATCAACGTTACAAACCTTGACTTTGATGGCGATGTTGAAGAAAATTCCATCTGACCTTGATGAATTCCTCAGTGCCATTTCCAAGGAAAAAAGACTATACTCTGAAGTCATTCATGCCAGAGTTGCCTGTAATTCTGATATTTGGAGCAGAACCATTGGGAAAAATGGAGTAGGAAAAGTTAAATAGTCTTTTTTAATCTCCTGACAAAGCGTACTTAGCACAGACTTATTATAATAAACACCCGAGTCTGCCAGAAGGACAAATACAAAACCATTTGGTGTTATCCTAGATCAAAGTATTGGTGCCTCCTGAACTATATCATTGTTCAGATTGAAGGTCTAAATGATATCTCTGTCAATCAGTTCACTTGGGAGTTACTAAGAACATAGGAAAGTAGGAACAGAAGCAGGCCATTCAGCCTCTCGAGCCTGTTCCAACATTCAGTGAGATAGTGGTGGATCCACCATGATTTCATTGAATGTTGTAACTGTGGTCTAATTTCATATACCTCAACTATGTTTAACTTCATAACACCTAGAAAGTGCACTGATCTATCCTTTTTTGGTCCAAAGTGGATAACCTCATGCTTGCTTACATTGAACTCCATCTACCATAGATTTTCCCACTTTATAAAACCATCAATATCCCTCTGTAATTTTACACTATCACCTACACTGTCTACAATGCTGCCTAGCTTTGTGCCATCAGCAAATTTGGATACATGACTTTGTGCGGCATTGGCCAAATTGTTAATAAATAATGTAAATAATGGAGGCCCTAACCCAGATCCTTGAGGGACATCACTGACTACTTCCTGCCAATTTGATGAGCTGCCCGTACTGCTATGAAGTGAGGAGAGGGTTGAATGGCTGTTGTTTTTTTGGTCTCCTCATTTGACTACAACAGGTTTTTTGAGAGGGTCAGCAGCATCTGGCAGAGACAGGAGAGCACAGGCCAACAGTTTCGCATAGAGCGCAAGCAATTACATTCAGCGAGAGGAATGGACCTGCAGAATGTATACACAATGAGAAAAGGTTTGAAGAAAATAGGGAACAGTGTCCTCACAGGAAATAAAATTAATTGTCTAGTGAGTAACTGTTCTTGATGACAGTGTACAAATAGCTGGAAATCTGAAAAAAACACTGAAGTTTATGTTTTTTAAGTGGTGACGATCTGTTTGAAGAATAATAACAACATGGCTGGACAAGTAAGAGCTGTGATTTCTGAATGTAGGAAGTTCTGGTTGCCAGTGTGATCCAGGACAATGATCCAGTGTGTAGTAAGCATCTGCGAGTTGAGGAACTTCAGCATAAAGTCTTTGAGCTGTAGAATAAGCTACAGATATTGCAACCTATCAAGGAGGGATAAAGTTACTTGGACATTTTATACAAAGAGACAGACATATTCCTTAGCATGGTGCCTTCTGATTTTGTTTGTGGTTAGGGACAGGAGGATGTCACTATAAGCAAAGCTATTAAGAAGACCTAGAAGGCAGAAATCACCACTTGCAATTATTCAGTAAGTCTGAGGTTCTTTCAACTTGTTTGGACGAGAGCAGGGGCTGCAGGATGGATGAGTTAACTGACAAGGGCACCATGCAGAAAAAGCTATTTGAGCAGTAGGGGTAAATAGGATTGTAGTGGGAGTAAGGTGACAGCGTAGTGAAGGGATAGATATAGCTCTCTGTAGCTGACAGTGAACAATTTGGGGAATGATTACCAGAGTGTAACAAGAAAGGACAGACCATATAAAATTAACAAGTAAAGCAAGAGGTTGTAAAAATGGTGAAAAGTAAACACAGTTTAAGGCCTCATTTCTGATTGCATGCAATACTGTAACAAAAGGGATGAATTGTTAACACAGACAGGGATAGATATGCATGACCTGACAGGCATTACAGATATCATTTAAACGTGATTGGTATAATTTAAAGGTGAATAACCCTGTGATTGGATCTTTGGTAATTGAACAACTTGGGGTTGTGAACATGATAGAGAGAGGTGTTTTGATCTTCAGCAGCACAGAAGCTGTCTTTCTGTTCTCTGCAGTCAAAAGCCATCTTAAACCTGAAGAAAAGCAGTTCATCTTTCTTCCAGTAGTTGTTGTAAGCTGTGACATGTAACTGATAAGTCAGAGACCTTTTATAAATAAGCCAGCCACCTTTTGTCTCTTGAAAACCTAGTGAAACATCCAAAGAAAGACTGAAAAGCAACATGCTGACCAGGACAAAAATCATAGGGATTGTCAGGATCATGTCACCAACCTGTGTATAGGAACTGACCTGCTTTCCAGCTTTCCTATGACCATAACCCATTTCACTGTCTATTTGTCTATGTGTGTGAGATGGGAGTGTTTATTAGGGGAGTGGGGTTTTAATCTGTATTATTATATGCTAATAGTTTATCACATTGTTTATCTATAGCTAGAGTCTAATTATTGAAAACAAATAGTGATTCTTGTTACGTACAGAAACCTGATCTGTGCTTTCTATTAATCCAGGTCTTGAAATCAGGTAAATTGGCAAATCTTGGGTACTTATTTTAAAGCTTATAATTTTTGTGATATCTCAAGGTGTAAGGGGCTTGACTTCCAGTGCACATCTAACCCAGTTGTGGCCTCACCAACACAGCGTACAGTTGTAACAAGATTTGCCCATTTTTAAGCTTCAACACCCACCAACCAATCCCCCCCTCCCCCCCACTTGCAAAAACATCCAAAATTCCATTTCCTAGACATCAAAGTTAACATGCACGCACAACAAACAATTGAGAAGGAAAATTGTGAGTTGGCCTTTATTGCAAGAGGATAGGCTTAAAGAGTAAGGAAGTCACAAAAGTAGGGCTTTGATGAGAACACACATTGTTACTGTGCAACATCTGGGGTGCAACAGATGCAAATGAGGGGAATGGGGGGAGGGTGCTGTGCTATAAGTAATTGCATAAAGTGGTTGTATATTCTCCCAAGTTCAGAAAAATAAGAGGTGATCTCCTGAAGGTTAAAAAGAATTCTGAAATGTTGAGCAGGCTAGATGCTGAGAGGATGTTTAATCTGCCTTGAGAGTCTAGAACTAGAAGTATGTAGCCTTGAGGTAAGAAGTCAGCCATATAGGGCTGAGAATCTTGTAAAGCTTTGCAATTTTCTACCTTACAGGGCTGTGGATGTTCAGTTAATGAGTTTATTCAAGACTGCAATTGATTCTTCTTTTCTGTACTGAGGGAATTGAGGGATATGGAGGTCGGCATGTTGATAACAATGTTTGACCATGATCATATTGAATTGTCCAGCTGGTTCAATGAACTGCCTGGCTTATACCTCTTAATTTTGATGTTTTTATGCAATTGACAAAGTTAAGTGAGTCACTATTCGAGTTAATGTACGATGCATCTAATCTGCTGATATTTGGGATCTTGCTTTGTGCAAATTTTCTGTCAGAATTGTCAATGTAGCAACAAATAACTAGTAATACATTGAATGTCAGCACTGTAGTTGAAGGCTTTTTCTTTTTCATTTGGACTGAACATTATTTTTCCGGAATAGAAATGAAAGTGAACAGCGACCATCAAATCCGGTTTATTCTTGTTTCGTATAAAATATGAAGCTGACATCCATTTGTCCTTCCTTGCACTTGGTTGGTATTTTATATAGTGAATGACATGGTATAATTTATATTGTCAGAGTCATGGGAACATGGTAGATCATGTGTACTCACTCACAAGGTCGAAAAGCAACAGCACTTTCCTGATGGCTATAGTTTTTCCCAGTGTCACATTTCCACTTTAACTCGTTCTTCATAGCCCTTAGTTAGAAACTACTCTTAAAATATTATACTCTTTAAAGGTAATTAAAATATTTTCTTTCTATCCTGTGATTTTCAAATGCGGCAAAGGTTGAGTCTATTTGATCCTGATGCATTACCATCACAATAAGAATTTGTACGTTGGCAGACATAATGGTTCCACCACTTTGTTTAACTGCAGCAAACCCCTTCTTGTGCTCATGCGATCGGATCACTCAAAAAATGCCTTGAGTTTATACTCTGTGCCTTTTACTACAGTGAGAGGCTTGGAGGCCTAGTTTTTTTGCTGATTGACTACTGCAGTCTTTGCACAATGGGAATTGTTAGCCATCCTCCAGGTATCTATGTGCAGCATCCTGACAGGCCTCATCATGCTGGGTCTTAGAATTCTACGGTTAATTAAATTATTTCCTAATTACCTGTAACTTTTATACTCAATGATGGATATGGTCATCGATTTCAAAAAAATATCTTTCACTGAAAACAAAAACATTTAGTATTCATAGAGTTAAAAAAATGTTTTCAAAATGATGAAGTAAGAAATGCAGATGATTTTTAAGTGGCTGCTTCAAACTCTCACCCTCGAATTTCTTTCTTTAATTACAAGCGAGCTCATGCAGAACTGAATAAATCAGAACGTAATGAAATCTGCAGCTGATCTTATGAGTGAGCAAGCCTGAAAAAAAATACAAGTTTTACAGTCCTTCTCAGGCAGAGATAATGTCTCTAAATTGTGTTCTACAATCTATTAAATCAAACTGCTAGCCCCTGCAACCAAAGTCACACATATCTATAATAACAAGGTGTAAAGCTAGATGAACACAGCAGGCCAAGCAACATCAGAGGAGCAGGAAGGCTGACGTTTCGGGCCTAGACCCTTCTTCAGAAATGGGGGAGGGGAAGGGGGTTCTGAAATAAATAGGGAGAGAGGGGAAGGTGGATAGAAGATGGATAGAGGAGAAGATAGATGGAGAGGAGACAGACAGGTCAAAGAGGCGGGGATGGAGCCAGTAAAGGTGAGTGTAGGTGGGGAGGTAGGGAGGAGATAGGTCAGTCCAGGGAGGACGGACAGGTCAAGGGGGCGGGATGAGGTTAGTAGATAGGAGATGGGGGTGGGGCTTGAGGTGGGAGGAGGGGATAGGTGGGAGGAAGGACAGGTTAGGGAGGCAGGGACGAGCTGGGCTGGTTTTGGGATGCGGTAGGGGGAGGGGAGATTTTGAAGCTTGTGAAGTCCACATTGATACCATTGGGCTGCAGGGTTCCCAAGCGGAATATGAGTTGCTGTTCCTGCAACCTCCCCACCTACACTCACCTTTACTGGCTCCATCCATGCCTCTTTGACCTGTCTGTCTCCTCTCCACCTATCTTCTCCTCTACGCATCTTCTATCCGCCTCCCCCTCTCTCCCTATTTATTTCAGAACCCCCTTCACCTCCCCCATTTCTGAAGAAGGGTCTAGGCCCGAAACGTCAGCTTTCCTGCTCCTCTGATACTGCTTGGCCTGCTGTGTTCATCTGGCTCTACACCTTGTTATCTCAGATTCTCCAGCATCTGCAGTTCCTACTATCTCTCACACATATCTATAGTTGGCTTTTACTGATTCTTTCCTGGGTTAGACAGAGGGATGCAAACTATCAAAAAGATCCAACTCACTCAAAAGAAACATGTCTAGTTATGGCAATACAATGTTGCATTGGCACCAGGAAATTAAAGAGCCAGATCATTTACCTGCACGTATGGTTGGAGTTAATTTGTAAGAGATTTTCACGAGTGGGTATTAAATGGAAAATGCAGACGTCACAAACTTTTAGTAATGCTGAACATTGTCTTGTGGTCCTGGCATTCTTAGCCAGGGTCAGCAGTTCGTACATTTGCTACTTGGGAACCAGGAGGCCTATAGTCTTGATTTTCTATTTATTAACTCGAAATGATGGAAAACCACCATCCTGTGCTCTCTGTGAGTTCCATTCATGGCCAAAGGTTCAGTGCACTGTAATTTAAGATTTTCAAATAAGTAATGACTTGCTATATGGATGGAAGGTGACAGGCTGCCCTCTCCACTGCCCATAGCTCCCCACGTAGCTGCTGGGTGCTTGTAGCAATGTAAGAGTTGACTGGAAACTGCTGGTTGGTTTCCTTGAATTGGCATCAGTTAGGCTCTTAATGACCCTGATTGGCTACCTGCTTTGCGGAAGTGAACATCCCTGCCATCCCCTTATCCCACCTCCACAAAAATAGCATGATGGAGCCAGGGAACTGGCATGCTGGCCAATATGCTCTCCGACATCAGCCCTGGTGAGTATTCAAAATTCAGTTCACAATCTCAAACTACTCAACCGCAAGCAGAGTGCTCTTGTGCACTTTTGTTGTGAGCTTCCCAAAAATAAAAAGTACATTTAACCCAGACTTCTATAGATCCTTCCAGAATGGGTTTGCCCTTAAACTGGAACATTGGGCTTGCTATATAAAAGGGAGGTTTGGATGGATAACTCCTGCATAACATCAGGAGCAAAGCACTTTACAGTCAATTTTGAAGCACAGTCAGGGTTATAACCCCCTTGCTTATTTTTTTCTTAATCGGGAGACCTTACAGTGTCAGGTCAGTTACCTAACTGGCTGCCACCATCTACCCGTCACAGTCGTAACAAAGTCAAATATCAGAAGTGAACGCACACATTAGCACAGATGGTTATGTTTGGAGTGTTAAAAACGTACATCAATTTTTATAAAGCCTAAGGGACAAAGAGATAAACCATTAGTGGAGGGGAACATGTTGAAAATTCAGTGACACTTGAACATGAATGAAAGAATTCTCCATGATTTCCACCAGATCACCAGAGTCGGAAGTGTGCCTTATTAATTGTAGCATAGCTCCTGACCAATAAACACTGACTGTTGCAGGTTGAAAATATAAATCGCAAATCATTGTGACTTTGTATTCAAATGGATTGTAGACAAAGAAAATGTAGGTTCTTTTGCTCGGCAATCGGCAGATGCATCTAAAAGTTCAGATAGTTGACAACATTTTCTGTTTATTTTAATTTCCTTATTGTTGGGTGAGGGACTGAGGAAAGATGGAATCCATATTTTCTTTTGGAATCAGCCAGTTTATTGAAATTTACAAGAGTTGGGGAAATTCTCTGTTGCTTACGAGTCTCAGAGAGCTGTTTGGATGATGACTGTCGAAACAACATAAACGTGTCTTAAGACAATACTCTCAATAAACATCAGATTTCTCCAACAAATGGTACTACATGAAAATTTAAAGTGGCAAAGGATTGAAAGTGATTTTTGGTCACATTCAAATCCTTATGTATAAAGGAGTCCAAAAAGATTGGAAAAATTGCCAAGAAAATAGTTAGGGGTCACTGTCGTTGGCAGAAGCAGTTTAGGTGTGTTATACCACAATGTTGATAAAGAGATTGTATGATATAAATCATGCATACATTTATTTCTTGTATTAGAGTTATAAGCAGTCTAACGTTCAGTATCTTCCAGTATTTTTCTTACTTTATCTAGGAAGTTTGACTTTTGCTAGATTTGAGCTTGACCGACCTGTCTTGAGAACTGGGGGCAGGAAGAGGGTCTGCAGAAGATGGTGAATGCACAGGTTGTGCTATGGAGATTCTGCAGTGTTTGGGAGTGTGTGACATTTCCAACGAGCCAGCCCAAATGGCAGCCGTAGCTTCCACATCAATGTATGGCACACTGGGAGAGGATGGCAGTAACACAAAGTAGGTCTGCATCCTGGGCAGAGGATGAATTGGTAGGGATGACATGGGCAGAGTATTGATTAGGATCCTAGGGAATGATCTGTTGGTTGTGTCATCTGGCGGTGTAGAGCAGTGGTCATAAATCTGGGGGTAAAGTTCAGAAACCACAGCATGCAGGGAGCTTGAGGTCTTAGGGGATTGGAGGTTGGGACAGCTTCAGTAGAGGCCTGGGATGGGTGAGACATAGACCAGAGTGAGGAGAACTGAAGGCCTACTTAGATACCTGGGGGTGAGGGGTGATTTTATTTTAAAATTCTCTTATGCGATATGGGCCAACATTTATTGCCCATTCCTAGTTGCCCTTGAGAAGTGGTAGTGAGCTGCCTCCTTGAATTGCTGCAGTCCATGTGCTGTAGGTAGACCCCCAATGGCCATAGGGAGGGAATTCCAGGATTATGACTAAGCGACAGCGAAGGAACACTGATATATTTCCAAGTCAGGATGGCGAGTGGCTTGGAGGAAACTTGCATGTGATGGTGTTCCCATGTATCTGCTTTATCCTGGATGGTGTCAAGCTTCTTGGCTGTTGTTGGAGCTGCACCTATCCAAGTAAGTGGGAAGCATTCCATCACATTCCTGATGTGCTTTGTAGATGGTGGACAGGCTTTGGGGAGTCTGGAGGTCAGTTACTTGCAGCAGCATTTCTAGCTTCTGACCTGCTCCTGTAGCCACTGTATTTATTTGACAAGTCCAGGTCAGTTTCTCATCAATGGTAGCTCCCAGGATGTTGATAGTGGAGGGTTCAGAGATGGTAACACCATTGAATGTCAAGGCCAGGGTTGGGGGAGGAAGGGTCACCAGACCTGAAACGTTAATTCTGATTTTTTCTTCACAGATGCTGCCAGACCTGTTGAGCTTTACAAGCAACTTCTGCTTTTCTTGTTGGGAGGAGGTGATTAGATTGTCCCTTTTGGAGGTGTGGTGGGAATGTCACTTGTTGCATGTCAGCCCAAGCCTGCATATTGTCCAGATTTTGCTGCATTTGAAAATGGACTGCTTCAGTATCTGAGGAGTTGTGAATATTGATGAACACTGAAGAATCATCGGCGAACATCCCCACTTCCGAGCTTATGATGGAGGAAAGGTCATTGATGAAGCAGCTTTACACGGTAGGACCGAGTATACTTTTGAAGCTTGTGGTGAGTTTAGAGACCTGGGGTTTTCTGAAACCTGAGAGGAATTAGAAGCACGCAGTGTGGAAGATTAGGTGGAGCTCTGAAGGGGCAGAGGGGGTGTCTGATAATGGGGAATGGCCAAGCAGGGATGTGAGCTCCAAGAGGATGAGTGAAAAGTAACTTTCCCTTTGGGATTCAGCTGTACAGGGCAGGATGGCTGGGGCCAACGTGAGGAATGTGAGGGTTACTGTTTTCTCGGAAAAGGGGGAGCTGAAGGACCGAGGCGCAGGTGATAAAGCTGGCCATAGGGGATACCTTGGTTAACAAGGTGTAGAGCTG
>NC_063338.1:29995351-29996313 GCF_021869965.1 Rhincodon typus | reverse complement strand
AAGGGTCTAGGCCCGAAACATCAGCCTTCCTGCTCCTCTGATGCTGCTTGGCCTGCTGTGTTCATCCAGCTCTACACCTTGTTATCACAGATTCTCCAGCATCTGCAGTTTCTACTATCTCATAGGGGATACCTTGTCTAGTTGTAGCTACCAAATTTCCTGAAGTGGGGAAGCCAGACTACCGCAGTTAAATTCAAGAAATGAGGTCTAAAATCTTTTAGGATTTTTAAGATGCCAACTTTCCTGATTGCTTGTGCCATGTCACCTTGCCTCCTAATTGTTTAAACTGGAACATGGCCTGCATTAAGTGATTCTATTTTTGAAAGTTTATGCTACTCCTAACTTCCCAAACCCAGCCACTTTATGTGCTTTTAATTCCACACTTTCCCAATTATTCACACACTGGTTTCTGCTAAATCTGGGATTGTATTTCACAGCTTTTAAGCAGCCATCCAGCAATGTCCGTCTGCTCTTTGTCTTAATTAAATCTCTTCAATTGAATTTTGTATCTCTATCCCCATATTTTAAACTCCTCAATCAATTAGTCACATATATCTGATTGTGTGGCCATTCTAACTGGGTGATGTTGTAAAATGGACAACATCACATCAGCTGGCAATTTTATATCTCTGAAGATTTTTCTTCATAATGAAATACATATTTATTTCTCTTCCTCTGCTGACAGTACAACGTGTATGTGTGTGTGTGTCTGTCTGTCTGTCTGTTTTTGTGTGTGCATTTGTGTACATGTGTGTTTGTGTGTGTGTGCATGTGTGTTTGTGTGTGTGTGTGTGTGTGTGTGTGTGGTGTGTGTGTCTGTTTGTGTGTGTGTGCATATGTGTGCATGTGTTTTTGTGTGTGTGGTGTGTGTGTGTGTCTGTTTGTGTGTGCATTTGTGTGCAAATGTGTTTGTGCGTGTGTGTGTGTCTGTTTGTGTGTGTGTGCATTTGTGTGCGTGTGTG
>NC_063338.1:29978548-29995341 GCF_021869965.1 Rhincodon typus | reverse complement strand
TGTGTGCGTGTTTGTGTGTGTGTGCATGTGTGTTTGTGTATGTGTGCGTGTGTGTGTGTGTGCGCGTGTGCGTGTTTGAGTGTGTGTGCATGTGTGTTTGTGTACGTGTGCGTGTGTGTGTGCTTTGGGGGGATTGCAGGCAGCAGTTACAATTCTATGTATGAGGGTGGGTAGGTACAATCCTATCCCTGTTTGAGGGTGGGCAGTTACAATCCTGCCCTGTGTGAGGGTGGGCAGGTACAATCCTCCCTGTGTGATGGGGGGTAAATACGATCCTGTCCTGTGTGATGGGGGGTAAATACGATCCTCCCTGTGTGATGGGGGTAAATACGATCCTCCGTGTGTGATGGGGGTAAACACAATCCTGCCCTGTGTAATGGGGGTAAATACGATCCTCCCTGTGTGACGGGGGGTGAATACGATCCTGCCCTGTGTAATGGGGGTAAATACGATCCTCCCTGTGTGACAGGGGGTAAATACGATCCTGCCCAGTGTGACGGGGGGTAAATATGATCCTGCCCTGTGAGACGAGGGGTAAATATGATCCTGCCCTGGGTGACAAGGGGTCAACGTTGCCCTGTGTGAGGGGTGAGACACAAAATAGTGACTTATCCTAAATTGGCCAATTTGCGGCATTGCATTGCTTTGTCTTCCATGTTGGGGATAACAGGCAAATTCTCAGATATTGAAGACCAATATGAGATGCTCCAGCAGGCAAAGAGATGAAGACTGCTTC
Source organism: Rhincodon typus (assembly GCF_021869965.1). Lineage (NCBI taxonomy): Eukaryota > Metazoa > Chordata > Chondrichthyes > Orectolobiformes > Rhincodontidae > Rhincodon > Rhincodon typus. The sequence goes on along the minus strand of NC_063338.1, from coordinate 29,994,605 downwards.
AGGTAAGAGAGGGAGAGGCGTCTTTTCTCAAACATAAACCATCCAACTGAAAACTTCCCTTTGCAGATGGGCCATACTGTGGAAATGGAAATGCTTTATGGGGCGACTTAGGGCTAGAATGTTGCAGTTAGTTACACAGTTTGCACACTGTGCCAATACCAAGCAGCTAGCCTCATCGCCAAGGCCTCAGCATTCTCACAGATTGACTGGAAAATGCTCCAGAGATGAGTATTTTGGCCAACGTGAGCCCATTGGAAATTTGTTCCCCTCACCACTTAATACTTTGTTTACTGAGCCTTGTGTGTACAAAGTGCAATCCAGCTCCTTAGGCTAAACTTTGTAAATCTTACACTTTTAACACAATCTACATCTCTCCACATTGTAAAGAGTAGAGAATAAGGTCAGTTGGTTGCCTCAATATCTTTAGCAGCACAATCTTTTGAGAGTGAACAGTTATGATATTTTCCTACAAGTTGATAGTGTAAGGTTTTGGCAGAATGCAGTGACATTGCAGGTACTACAAGTTCATGTGCAATGATAGGACCATCGCCAGCTGCATTAAAATGCAAATACATCCTGTAATTCACTGTGGTACCTTACAATATGAAAATTGTTTTATGTATTTTTCTACATATCAATAATCAATACGTCAAGAACAACGGCTCAGTTATTTTATGTTGCTCTAAAGATGTGAAAGGTCTGTGTAAATGAAGGTTCTTTATTTCTTGAACATCAGTGTGATTTCGGCCATCCCTGAAAACGTATTTCTGACTGGGGAGAGTACAGCATTCTAGAGAGTCATCAGGCTTTGGCTCTTTGCAGACTGAGATCAATTAGTGTCTGAAACAAGGATCAAGAAGTTCAGCAACTAGGTATCTATGTCTGGTCCAGGGGAAGGAAATTCCTAAATAATATTTGACTGCCTGTTGGGTGGCTCCATGGAAACCTAAAATGAAAAGGGGCTCAGGTTACGCCCTCAAGGAATGAGCCATGAAACCTTGAGGATCCTTCTTACCCAAACAACAGATCGCATTGCCAAAGTGTTACTTGGATTAAGTCATGATTTGCCCTCGATAATCCCAGTGTCACAATCAAATACTTACTGCTGATCTGATGTTGCCCTACCTTGGTGTTTCTGATGTTAAATAACCTTTTTGCAAAGAGGAAAAGGCATTTGAACATCTTCATACTTTTTAGAAGCTGAGCCTCACAAGCAAATCAATATAGGAACATAAACAGTGATTGTGACAGGAGGAATTATTTAATTTATATTTGGTTTCTCTGTGAGTAAAGTTCTGACTCAACATTGAAAAATATCCTTTAAGAATCTATATAACCTGCCACCTTCCCCAATCTTGAAAAAAAATCCAATCATTGGTCTCAAAAAGCTAATAAATCTAAAGATACATTTATTATGGTACGTCAGAAGTTAGGATTAAATCCTTGTTAGTACATCATAATTTCCACCGAAAAACATAATTTTAATCTCACACTGAATGTTTACGTCTTGTCAGGCAACACAGCAGGACAAAAGTGATAGAGCATACACTTGTGTTCAGTGGTGGAAAATATACAATGAATTCTGTCTGCAATTAGATGGAACATACTATTTAATTGTACCCCCTGTGCGTTTGAACCAGTTAACGAAACAGATCGTGTGCATGTTTTCCTCACCCTTACATTCAGTAATAATATTCATTCGTATTTAAACATAGGAGATAAAAGAGTCAGCAATAATTACATCACAAAGCTTTGAATATTTGGTCATGACCTTTGCTGTTGAAACATCAGCATGAGACTTTTTATGTGAATATTCAGTTTCCTGTAATGTAGTAAATTTATATTTTCATTCACAGATTAGGTTTTAAAACAGGAAGTTACTAAAACATTTCTACATAAGAAGACACATTAGGAGCAGGTCTAGGCCAATCAGCCCATGTAACCTGTTTTGCTATTCAATCAGATCACGGCAGATGTGGCTATGGCCTCAAATCCATATTCCCCCTTGAGTCTCCCTGACTTCTGCCTTAAGAACAGCTTTCTAAGGAAGTGGGTTCCAAACACTCTGAACTCTCCAAGAGAAAAAAATGTCCTCGTCATTTCCATCTTAATGCGGAGACTGATATTTCTAAACTGTGTCCTTTAGTTGTGGGCTCTCCCACAAGAGCAAACATTCTCTCAGCACCCACCCTGCTGACATCCCTCAGGATCTTATATGCTTTAATCAGATTGAATGGAGAACGTTTGTGGAGGATAAAAGCTTTTGTTATAAATAGGCATGCATTCAGCCTACTTTGAGCTACAATGGAGCCAATGTGCTTGATTCCAAAGATCATGAATTTGACCCTGCTTCAGAGGCTTGAGTGCAGAATCCAGACTGTTACCTCAGTACAGTATGGAGTGACAGAGCACTGTTGGAGACAGTGACTGGGGGGTGAGACAGTAAACCAAAGCAGCATCTGTTGGAGCAGGTGAACGCAACAGATTTCATGCCGGTTTTGAAACAAAAGTAGGAAATTGCTTGCTCAAGTAACAGTGACATAAATGATCACGCTGCTGCTCGCATAAATTTGTTGTCTGTATTTTGGCTGCTGCTTGTCCCTACAGCTTTTATTCCATTGTTGCAAAATACAGAAAATATATTGTGCCCATTCAATGAGACCTATTGAGCAAGAAGGAGAGCTCTAAAGTGTAAATGCTAAATGTATATTTAAGTGCTGTGACATAGCAAGACTCCTCCTGTACGCCCACAAGAAAAATAGACTACCCGCCAACAAGACCCTGATGAAAAATAATTGCAGTGAATTTTGGTAGCACCACATCACGCTCTATCTTTGTGTTTTGTTAGCCAACCAGCTGCTTTGTCTAGACCTATTTTGGGTGGGCAGCTCCCCATCGGTCTGTAAATAATGCTGAGGAGTTCAAAAGTAGCCCACGCCCTCAAATTGACACAACCAGGCAGGGGATTGAATTTACCTCTGATTTTTGCCTATCGATTGAATACTAAACGGGTTTTAGTCTGTATCTGACTGTGCTGTGCCTGACCTTGCAATGTTTGATGTTGAGTAGCGCTGCTGACACAGTCCAGCTAATGGAAAACAAGAGATAAAATGGCAGGAAAAAGTTAAATAAAGAATAAATAAATAAGATACATTTGTTTTGAGGTCATAGACTTCATGAATATTTTTCATTCCAGAATATGCTGTACTCATCAGTAAACAATCTAAAATCAAAAGTCTCAGCACCATAAGCAGCAGTGTCCACTTACTGTGGGAATACAATTATATTTCTGTAAAGGACTCTGTCTCTATAAGCAGTACTGGGCAGAAGCTGACTTTGCCTTATGATTATTAGAAATACATGTTTAAAGCACAAAGGGCAAAGTCTGTTCTCATCCCCCAGAGCTCTCAGTACTCGATACTCACTGAAGGCTATCAGAATTTAATAAGTGAGTACCAGCTGTATGGGCTGCATATTGCTAGATTATTTTGTTTATACCTGTATTTCATTATTTGGGTACAGTCTAACGATCCTGACTCCAAATATTTATTATTTTTAAAAGCAAAAGCTGAGAGGGCAGAAATGACTACTGCCCAGTGAATTTTCCACTTGTTGTATTGCAATGTAATACTCGAGCAATATAATTACATACTGCTTCACATCCACCCTGTATCTGCTTGTGTTTCCACACCTTCTTTTACAAATATCATTGTTATTCCGTACAATCTAAAACAGGGGTCCTGTAATATGTAGTATTAATGGATGGATTTGTTTGAATGTCATGATATTCATTTGTTGTTCAACTCATTACTGTAGTCTTCATCCCAGTCATGAGTAGATGGCAAGTTGACAGACTCCAATGGTATCAATTGTTAAAACTTTTCTTCGATTATTTAGCAAGTTCTTTTAAACATAATGTAAGTATATATAAATTTGTAGCTCTAAGCATGCATTCCCTTCTAACATATCAATTCTAGTATTGAAAATTTGTAAAATTTTAAGCCCCTACTCCTACACACTTCCAGTTTTCCTATCTGCCAAAATCTTCCTTTGGCCCTGACTTTCACTCCAATGTAGTATCTTACATGTAGGACAGCCTCCAGTTCTCTGTCAAAGTCAACAGCTTTTTTTTCCAAATGTACCTAAGTACTGATGTTCGTTAGGATATTCAGTTGTCTCAGTTTCATTACTTAACTGCTCTTTCCTCAGCCCAGTGCAACACAGTTATTTTTCACTGGAATTCCATGTTGATTTTTCCCTCAAATTACATCATGTTGATGTTTGCTCCAGTTGGGACCAGCTGATTTTGCAAACACTGATGCAAGTTTCCTTTGTTTAAAAGTGGCAGATGGGGCCCAATGTCCAGATTCCTATCCTCATTCCAACTTCCAGCAATTTTGGTTGACAAGAGAGAAAGGTGTAGCTAGCCAACCTACAAACAGCACTCCCACCTTGTCAGCTCCATTACATGGCTGGCAGTGTAAACCCACAAACATTTTTGTCAAATTGGGCCTGTTCTGTCAGGGAACATCGTTCATAGCCTTATAAAGGAGGTGTGGACAATGGGGCATTGCCAGTCCCAAGTGGGGAGCCAATAGCAGTCACCTGATCCTGGATATCTTTAATTGACAAGTTTTGAAACACAAAATTATGTTCATTCTGTTTTAATAATTAGTTGCTGTAATGTAAGTTTGATGTGATTTACTGCAGTAATTGATTACAGAGCCCTATTTTGTAAAGGTAAATATATTGATCAGCATTGATTAAATGTTAAGGTGCATTAGAGTATTTTTCCCATTGGGACATTTGAATCTGAATTCAGTTGAATGCCCCAAGTCCTATTACAAAAAAAAAATCAGCAGCTTTCACTGAGAGAAAAGAAAGCTTCAACCTACCCAAAGACTTACTTGATTGAAGGAATAGTTAGCTTTATTTGGAAATAAAAAGGCTATCTTAGTTCTAATGAACTCCATTACTTAGATTTTCCAGGAATTGTTCTAACAGATGGGTGCTTATGAATGTTTGGCTGAGTTCCAAAAGCACCATAACCATTTAAGTCAGCAGAGAGTTGTGCTTACAGTTTGACTGACAGTTGTAAGAGGTTTTAAGAAGACATCTTGCCTTTGTTGTAATTGTTATGACCATTTGTTTATACAGCAGTCTGACCACTTGAGATTTCAATTTTGGAATGACTTTTATGAATTTGATTTTTGTTTGATATGATGTGTGTTTAACTGAGAGGTCTGTTAGACTCTTAGAAGTCTGAATATTTTATCATCCCCATTTTGAAGACTTAGCTCCTGAAGTCTGCTCACAGAAGATACCTGCCAAGTGGCTACGGGAAACCAGGTGCAGGTGGGGGCAGAAGTGACTATGAGAGATCATGGAGATTTGAAGGGGAATAGGATGGCATTGAGAATATAAAGGGGGCACAGGAACATCAGGGAATCTGTGCAGTCAGTGAGGGTAAGAGGTGAGGATTTGAGGCCTGACATTTATAATTCAAGCCAGGCCAACATTCCAGTAGATGGAGGTATGCATTCTAGCCTTAGCAAATAGCTGCCTTCATCAATAACTTGGACCTATCTCCAGAGGTAGCAGATCTGATTTCATCCTACCCTCACCTCCTATAGTTCAAAACATGTAAGGGCAGGAACCTTTTAAAAGGAGACATGTCTGCTGTGTCAGGAAGTTTCTTGTGTCTCAACATTCCTGCCCACTCAATGAAAATTCAATCATCGAGATGAAAACTGGAACACTCAGCGCTTACCCTGAGAAGTATTTTCAGATGAAATCAGGAACAGAGAGTTACAATCAGCAGATTTCCAATTTCATAACAGTGTTTGTATTTTTTTAAATTATAAAAGTTGGAAAATAAATATGAGCACAGCAGATCAGGCAGCATCAGTGGAGTAGGAAAGTCAACGTTTTGGGTCGAGACCCTTTTCCAGAATTCTTAGGAAAGTGTACATTTTGGGTCGGGTCTCTAACTTGAAATGTTGACTTTCCTGCTCCTCTGATGCTGCCTGCTGTGTTCCTCCAACTCCACGCTGCGTTGATTCTGCCTCCAGCATCTGCATTTCTTGGTATCTTTAAATATGAGCACAATTTTTTTCAAAAAAATATCATAAATGAATTGCTATTCTCCATTAGTACACAATAAATCGCATTTTCAGTATGGGTGTTCAAACTGTTTTACAGAAAATGTGTTATTTGCAGAGAAGCATGTTTTTCATCTTATCAATTTTGCTTGGAATCATACACAGATCCCAAAATTTGAAGGATAGAACTAGTGCTGAGCTGTTCAGAGTAAAGACTGGAATGTAAGTCATTGCATTGTGCACATTTTATGTCATGCGGAGGAGATGGTGGTCGCAATTATACGCTGGATTGATAGATACCTTGCACGTTATGAGAAATGCTTAAGAGTAAGATGAACAACAATTCTTCAGGCAGTCACAGTGTTAGGCAACTGGTCCCTGCATGCAAAAAGAATGTTTTGAGATGTTTCAACAACACAGTAAAACACTTTATGGTTATATTGAATTATATTTCAGGGTTGATATTATATTGGCATTAAATATTTGTAGGTGTCTCTTAAAAATCGATTGCAATTGAAAAACACTGAAGCTCATAAAATCTGGATGGTAGGCAGTAAGTAATAAGCTGTAATGGAATCAAAGCGCCAGGAGTCATGAGAGTAAAGTTTAAGTGACTTATTGTGTCATCCTAATCATGAGATTTGGAAATAGACTTTTACTTATTTACTATTTTAATCATTTAGAGTACAACAGTAAAGGGAAAACTGAAAAATTAATGACAAATAAAAAGGGCATTGAAATGGTATCGAGCCCAGTGAGAGATTATTGTGAAATTATCACACTGGTATGCAATCCATAGACTGTCACAATAAAAGTGATCTCTTGTAACTAGGTAAAAACTGTATTGTTATTGTTACATAGACAGTCGGTTCTGATATAATACGATGGTTCCATTCTTGTGTGATCTCACGTTCTAAGAAAATCACGCAATAGCTGCGCCATGTAAATTAATGGGGCCAGAATCGCGTTATAGCCAATACGGGTAAGGAAAGTTCGCATTCTACAAATACTGAACTAAATTCTTCAATCACATTAAAGCCGATTCACGTTGAAGAAACACATGTTATAGCAGAACTGACTGTACTTAGTTAAAGAACATAGAACATAGAACAGTACAGCAAACAGTACAGCCCATGATGTTGTGCCGACCTATTATCCTACTCTAAGATTAAACTACCCTGCATACCCTACATTTTACCATCATCCATGTGCCTATCTAAGAGTCGCTTAAATGTCCCTAATGTATCTGACTCTACTACTACCGCTGGCAGCGCATTCCATGCACCCACCACTCTCTGTGTAAAGAACCTACCTCTAACATCTCCCCTTTCTGCAATCACCTTAAAATTATGCCCCCTCGTAATAGTCATTTCTGCCCTGGGAAAAAGTCTCTGGCTATCCACTCTATCTATGCCTCTCATTATATTGTACAACTCTATCAAGTCACCTCTCATCCTTCTTCGCTCCAATGAGAAAAGCCCTAGCTCCCTCAACCTTTCCTCATAAGATTTACCCTCCAGTCCAGGCAGCATCCTGGTAAATCTCCTCTGCATCCTCTCTAAAGCTTCCACATCTTTCCTGTAATGAGGCGACCAGAACTGAACACAATATTCCAAGTGTGGTCTAACCAGGGTTTTTATAGAGTTGCAACATAACCTCGTGGCTCTTAAACCCAATCCCTCTGCTAATGAAAGCCAATGCACCATACGCCTTCTTAACAACCCGATCAACCTGGGTGGCAACTTTGAGGGATCTATGGATATAGATGCAACCTGCATAGCCTTTCCAGTCAAATTAGCATCTTTTATTGTTAAAGTACTTTTTGAAATACAGGATTTTCATTCTTTCACCAAAGACTGCAACAGAATGAAAACTACTCAGCCTGGAAAAGGTTACTGTTACAATCAGGTACAGGGGGTGTCAAATGACTTTTCTCTTTAGATATTTTTTCACCAACCTGTTCAGAGATGTTATTACACATTTCTGGAGTAGGTGGGACTTGAACCCAGGTCTCCTAGCCTATAGGTAGGGATACTACCACTGCACCACAAGACATCACTTTTTAACTTCTCTTTATTTGACTGCAACAATTTTTTTCTCACATTCTTATTCTTTTAAGAATAGATATGCTTGCTCAACCAGAGTATTTAGCTGTTTATGTGCTGTAACTGTAAAAGACTTGCTGACAGGATTGCCTGAGATTTGGTAAATAAGAAATTGTATTTATTATACTTAATCCAGACTTTTAATTAAAAATTAAAAATTAATAAGAGCCCTCTGACCTTATCAAACACATTCAAACTTCACGCACGAAATAGATTGTAAATGAAGGAGGATAGACTTAGAAGTTTAAAGGATAGTGACTTGGCTAGCTTCAGGCTGTGTTTTGTGATCTTCCTAAGTTCAAAATCAAGGTAGTTTAAATATGTAGAAGGAATTTGACTATCTTTTAAACATTACAGCTGCTGTGTTCAGTTTCTCTGGCAGTTAGAAGGTGAAAAAAGCTACAAATTTATGTTCCAAACTGCAAGGAGATGGAGAGAGAGAGAGAGAGAATCCTAAACTAGGATGTTGTTTCTATGGGGTCTTATTTGCTTGTTCTCTGGTTTCAAGAGAAAACAAATGCTTAAACACACAAAAGGTTTGCTGATATGCCACATGATCCTCTCTCTTCAGCTGCCCAGTTATTTCAAACATGACTGTGGTATAGTGAATAAAGATTAAGGTAAAGTTCCCATAGTCCCATTGCAGGCCCCATTCCACAATTAAAAGATACCTGAATGGATACTGGGTAATCCAAGATGGAGGATGGGAAAAAGTTGTGGCTGTAAGACCTGCTCCTTTTTTGAGGTATTTTCAGTGTTGGAGCTGATTTCCTTGAATTCTAGGAGCAGCAATTACTGTTTTATAAGCTGTTGCATTGCTTTGGAACTTTGGGAAAAAAAGAGATCAAAACAATGGTACTTTAAGGAGGAGGAAGAGAAAGAGTGCAGGGACCACGTAGGAGGTAAAACAAATGGAGTAGGAAACGTGCACAGCTGTGTGACCAAGCATTGATCCTGCACAGCTGACTGCCTCTGCTCTTTGGTTTCAAGCATCAACTCCTTCACACAGAGGGTGGTGCGTGTATGGAATGAGCTGCCAGAGGAAGGGGTGGAGGCTGGTACAATTACAACATTTAAAAGGTGTCTGGATGGGTATTTGAATAGGAATGATTTCAAGGGATATGGCCAAGTGCTGGCAAATGGGACTAGATTAATTTGGGATATCCTGTCGGTATGGACGCGTTGGGCTGAGGGGTCTGTTTCCATGCTGTATAGCTCTGTGACTCTGTGACTTCCTTTCGTAGCCAGAATTCCATTGTGTAAGTGGTTTTCTCCACCTGGTTGAGCACCCAGGTATGTCTGGATGTGTTGATAATGGGTAGGAAATCAACCCCATTGAAGTTCTTTCAATTGTTCCCGGTAAATACTTGTAGACAGATAAGCAGTACTTAATAATTTTGGAATATTTATGGTACAGTGAGGCAAATGTGCAGCCATCTTTGCCTGTGATTTCAAGTCTCTGGAAAGTGGCTTTAGTATTTCTAACATTTAATTTGTGATTTCCTGCCAGTAAATTCATAAAGTTCCTTTCATCTGGAACATGCTTCATACCACTGTGTAAAAACATGAATAGAAATATAAATGGAAATATTGTAATGAGTCCGAACTTGTGAATTATTTATATTTGTACAATATTAATGTCTCATCTAATCTGCTCTTTCGCCCGTGAAAAGGCAGGTTTATATCTGATTGTCTCAATATTATTTGAACAATAAACACTAATTTCCCTGAAATCTGTCAGTTATAATTTCAGCTACTGTTAACAAACAAAATAGTTCATAACATAGCAATCTTTTTACTGATAATGTCTTTATTTAGGATTCAAGTTTCATAGCAATGTGATAACTGGTCCTTCTTTGAAGCTAGATTTGTGCAATGGCACCTGAACAGGACTTAGAAAATTGGGAGGTGAAACACTTGAGCTTTAAGATGTGCTTGATCACTGTTAATTCAAACCATGTTGATGAGAAATTTGTATAATGTCTCTTGTCATCATGTGAAGACAGGGCAAAGAGTTCCAGGGAGATGGCCTAGTCTCTAGAGTAGCACACCAGAGCAGTAGGCAAAAGGGGTCACAGAGGGAAGGGTGATGGAGATTGTGTGCTTGCCCTGTCAGCAGAGCGATAACTGCTGAGGGAGGGACCTTTCATGGATGAGAAGTACACTGAGGTCTGGAGGAACAGGTTCGTATGTAGGGCTGCAGTTACTGGCCTTGATCCTTCCATCAGCCAGAGGCCGGTGAATCTGTGGAAGTCATTGAGTGTATTTAAGACAGAGATCGATAGGTTCTTGGTTAGTAAGGGGATCAACGTTACAGGAAGAAGGCAGGAGAATGGATTTGAGAAACATATCAGCCATGTAGAACCAATGGGCTGAATGGCCTCCTTCTGTTCCTATAAGTTATTATCACATCTTATGACCTGAGTGTTGCTTCACTGCATGCAGAGCACTGGTTAAGGTGCATGATGTTACAATTATATAGCCTTCACGATGTCCAATGATAACTCTCAAAGCCACTGCTTATCTTTCACACAGGTCCCTGGAATTGCACACATTCCAGAAACTTGGACATTTCTCAGGCCTCTGGGGGATAAACAGCTGTCCCAAGGTTGCTGCATGACATCATTCCCCACCACAGACACGGTTTATAAACCCATACAGATCAAAACCGGAAATGGCACTACTCACCATAACGGGCCGGACAGTATAAATTCCAAGTGGAGTAGAATAACATTGCTTCATCGGATGATGTCACCTAGCATGGTGACGAGACCTCTGAACAAAAACAAGTCAGTTCGGCCAGCAAGTCAACAACCTCATTACAACCCGCGCTACAGATCTTTGCCAAAACTTTAGCATGAACTCCTCTCATGCAAGGCCAACATTTTGTATAGTGAAGTCCAGTTCAATTAAATAAAATAATTGTGTGTGAATAATTTTGCCTGCCGCCTCCTCACTTTCAGGCCACACTCCAGCATCATTCATAACTTTAGGCTGAGGAGTTCTTATTAAGAACATGGAAAATGCCTCCGTAATTTTTGGCTTCTCCAACTGCTCTCCAAACTCATGTTTGCAACCCATCTCCTTTCACAGTGCTTCCAAAACCATGACCATAAGAAAAGTCTAAGAGACTGAACTTCCAGCTAGCTAAAGAAAATCAAGGCATTTGAAAATAAGTTGCAATTGATTTAAAGCTGGAACAACATTCAAATAGATTCACAGAATAACCATCGAACACCAGTAGATGCTAGGTAATATCCAATAAAATAGTTACCACCTGCTTTCAACATTCTCAGCAAAACAAAATTGTGTAAATACACATAAGTGTGAAAATGCACTGTCCTCAAACAGGAACACATCGATCCAGAGCTGTCAGGAAGGATTAATGACTCGGTACTGGAGACCTTAACTTCAAAATTACTATTGAAGTGCTCTTTTGGGTTAACTGAGCCCTGGAAAGTATTAGTTTTTGATTTTATTGCCTACTGGTTGCTCACAATATTGCTGTTGTTACAACAATGGATCAGAACCCTGAACTATTGTGGACATTGTTAACTTTTAACTCCAAGTTGTGTTTCCTAAGGGAAATCTTAAAGCCAAAATATGCCAGCTGATGTAAATTCAGTCGTTGTCTGGAAAAGTTCTGTGGAGCACCTAAAGTACGTTTTAGCTGTAGAGTATCAGCAAAACTTCAAACAGAGAGAGAAATGTAACAGGAAGAGATAATGAGGAGGCTAAATATCTCCCCACATTTTGTGTTTTGGCCATCCAAGAATATACACAAAAAAGTGTTAAATACTGACTGCCTCTGTAAGCATTTTGTTAGTTGTTTGTGTTTCTTATTAGTTGTCCAAATCTGTGGACTAGCACGCTGTGAAAGGCACAGCTCTGACAGCGACTGTTAAAATATTCCTGCACAGCAGGTAGAGCAAAAGGAACAGACTCTTTCTCATTTTGAGTGCTGCCAGTTTGTCACTGCTGAAAGAAAGGAGGACAAAAGCATTTGAATCAACCTACAAAGCCAAGAATCACAAAATCAACATGAACGTTATCCTACGGATAAAAATTCAGGATAACAGTGATCTTGACAGCTGGAAGTGGGAGGCTGTGAAGCGGCCATGAAGTAGTAAGATATTGTGAGCTGAACCCCAATGTGCCTGGATAGGTACAGCCTCCTATGTCACGAGGGCTCTCTTATTTGCAGGTAGCTGACTCATGGACAGTCCACCCGAAGTCTTGGATTGTGGCTTCTTATCCTTGCAGCCCCTCACTCTGCCTTTCTGGCCTCCTCCTGATCACAAGGATATATCTGATGAAGCGTTTCCTCGCTACGCTGTCCATTGTCAGAATGGCCTGCTCCCATTTCAACTTGCTCACTTGCTGCCTTTTTCTTGGTTCACCAGGACTGTCTTCTGCTGCCTAAGAAATGCCAGCAGCCTCAAACCCCTTACAACTGTCCAATCACTCACTGTTCACAAATATGAGCCTCCCTCTATCAGTGATGGCAACGCAGTGCTGCTGGTTTGAGGTCCTGAGTTGAAATCTCTGTTTCTCATACACGTTGATCATTGCATTCATTCATCATAATGGCTCCCTGCTGTGTCCATGATGCCAACATACTAATGTGTCCTAAATCCTCTATTTTGTCCATTAGTGCCAATTGAAAATTGTGTTTAATGGGGAGTTAATGAGCTACACAATGAACTCGCCAGCCAAGAATTCATAAAACATCCCTGCAGAGACCAATAACTTTTAAAAAGAAATTTGAAATACTATTGACAAACTCAAAGGATCATTTGACAATATTTCATGTTTTAAGACTTTCACTGTAACAAATAAATTAAAGCCAACATCAAGTAAACATTACTTATTAGGCAATGGATAGACTAAAGTGGATAAAAGATATTCCTTTGACTTGGTGACCCCACACCAAGTGTATTATATATATTATGCCATGCTCTCCATTGGATCGTAGTTTTTACAGGAACCAGTCCAATGTAAATCCCTGCTTCTAACATGTTTGTTTCTCCCTGTAATATATAGTGTTCATTGAAAGTCAATTCCCCCAGTTTTTTGAGAATTCCAAATCCCACTCTGAACAGCAAGGCCAATACCCTCTATCTCTGTCTGTCTACAGCAAGACCAGTTGGTTTTTCTTTTGTTTCCAGCTTTTAAAACAGGCGCTTGAATTTTAGTGGGACTTTTCCTGGGCACCCTGCCATCATGGCAAACTGATTCCAAAGGCTTATTGCCAGACAAACTAATAGAAGGTCAAATGGAGCCATTTTACCCTGAATCAAAAGGATAGTTTAAAATATTACTGCATTTTCAGTTGTGGCACTGATAATATTGATTAATATTTTATCTCATCTCCCACGTTTTCTAGCATTGCATTACAAAGCCATTAAGATCCAGTGCCAGCAATCCAAAAACACAAATTTCAATGTATGCTGCACCTTGAAATCACCTTCGTGTGTTTGTTTTTTGCAAATCCAAATGTAGCATGTCCATGGGAAGATTTTGAAGGGAAAATTAAAATATCTCAGGGAGAGAGTTGCTAAAGGTTGCAACATACAGCTTTTCAAGAGGCAGTTTTATTTTAGATTTCAGATACTATGGTGAAATTGGTTTGCATGCAATCAGGGGTGTAATGGCTGTGTAGAAATTTCACAAATGCCCATGTGAGTGATTCCATTCCAGATATTTTCCTAATCACCCTGCTGAGAGATGTTATTACACACTCTGGAGTATGTGGGATTTGACCCCAGGTCTCTTGGATCAGAGATGGGGACACTCCCACTGTGCCACCAGAGACCTACTCCATCACCTTATGTTATCAGTGTCTTGGTATTTTGTTTTCAAATCTTTTCACAGCATCTCTTCAAACTGTCTTGGATCCTTCAACCATACAATCTTCTGTGATTCTCACACTCCTCCTCTTGCACATTCCCAGTTTTCATCACCACTAACGTTGACAGTCTTCAGCTCAACTCCCTCCCTAAATCTTATCATCTCCCTACATATCTGTCCTTTTTAATATACTCCTTAAAATCTATCTCCTTGACCAGGTTTTTGATCATCTGTCTTGATATCTTCCTAAGGGGATCAGTGTCAAATTTTATTTGATTACACTCTAACAAAGCATATAGCAAAGCTTTACCTCGTTAATGTTGCTAGGCAGATGCAAGTTGTTGTTGTTCTTTTCTCTTCAGGCTAATGCAAGGGACAGCACTAGTAGCAGTCAACTGGATGTCAAAAGATGGTTATTCTGATCCTCTAATGTGGTGTATTGCATCCGCTGCTCCCAATGTGGCCTCCTCTGCATCGGTGAGACCAAACGGAGGTTCAGAGACCGCTTTGTGGAGCGCCTGTGCTCTGTTCGCAACAAATGACAATACCTTCCAGTAGTGAACCATTTTAATTCCCCCTCCCACTCCCTGGGTGGTATGTCCATCCTGGGCCTCCTCCAGTGTTACAATGACGTCACCCGCAAACGGGAGGAGCAACACTTCATATTCCGGCTCGGGAGTCTACAGCCCGATGGCCTAAATATGGATTTTACCAGTTTCAAAACTTCCCCACCCCCGGCATCATCCCATGAACAACCCTCCGTCCCTCTCATCCCTGCCTCCTTGACCTGACACAACCTATTCATCTTCTCTCCCACCTATCCGCTCCTCCCACCTCACTGACCAATCCCTACCTCTCCCTACCTGCACTCACCTATCACCATCCCACCTACCTTCCCCAGGCCAATCCTAACATGGTTTCAATTAAAACAATGACAACAGTGTGTCGCAGCTACTCCACTAGAGAAATGAACTATATCACCATCTGTGTGCAATTTGAAGACAAAGACAGACTTAAAGTATTTGAACCAAAGCTATTTGCTTAACTCTTACTAATGACACATTAGTGTATGCAGCCATTTATCAACGGCTAATAACTGCATTTAGTGAGAACAGGTTTCGCTCGCTTTGTGATATTTTCAAGTGACTGAGAAAGCAACCTATAAGCAGAACACAGCAGATCAAAAACCCCAGTCTCTATGTCTGAAAAAGGAACTTCTCTGCCCCTTTACATCAACAAATTGTTGTTTCTTATGCCACCACACGTAACAATTTGTCCATTTTTTTATTTGCTCACAGGATGAGGGTGTCGCTGGCTAGGCCAGCATTTATTGACCATCCCTAATTGCCCAGAGGGCAGTTAAAAGTCAACCATATTGCTGTGGGTCTGGAGTCACATATAAGCCATACCATGTGAGGATGGGAGATTCTTTCCCTAAAGGGCATTAGTGAACCAGATGGTTCTTTTCCCCCTGACAATCAATTCATGGTCATCGCTAGATTCTTAATTCCAGATGTTTATTGAATTCAAATTCCACCATCTGCCATGGTGGGATTTGAACCCAGATCCTCAGAATGTTATCTGGGTCTCTGGATTAACAGTCCATTGATAGTACCACTCAGCCACTGCCTTCCCTTCAGCCCCCATAAACCTTAACTACTGCAACTGATACATCTTCAAGCCCATTATTTACACCCTATGGTGTGTGTGTGTGCGTGTGTGTGTGTATGTGTATATGGGTGTGTGTATGTGTGTGTGTGTGTGTGTTTGTGTATATGGGTGTGTGTTTGTGTGTGTGTGTGTGTGTATGTTTTTATGTGTGTGTGTGTGTGTGTGTATATGTGTGTGTGAGTCTGTGTGTGTATGTGTATATGGGTGTGTGTGTGAGTGTGTGTGTATGTGTATATAGGTGGGTAGGTGTGTGTGTGTGTATATGTGTGTGCATATGTTTTTATGTGTGAGTGTGTGTGTGTGTATGTGTATATAGGTGGGTGGGTGTGT
>NC_063338.1:29965955-29978538 GCF_021869965.1 Rhincodon typus | reverse complement strand
TGTGTGCATATGTTTTTATGTGTGTGTGTGTGAGTGTGTGTGTGTGTCAGTGTGTATGTCACAGTACTGTTGTTCATTAAAGTTGGTGAGGGAAAAGTGAGGTTTTGTGAGGTGTTGCCTTGCAGTGAAAGCATTATGCTCTTGAGGGCTACCGAAAGAGCAAGGAACACGTTATAAAGGAAACATCACAATAACCTTCAAACAGTCTTTGAATGGCAGCATATAAATGTGTGATGTTTATATGGTTGACTACGTTCCTATGTATGCAGTGAGTAAAATAAAATTTTACAGAAGCTGGGTAGCACTACCTGACAGCTTGGCAGTGCCCTTGGCACTGCTATGCCAGCATTACTGACATCCCCAAATGAATTGAGGATTTATAATGCATGGAATATCATCCAGTTCTAGTCAGTTCTATTTCCTTATTGTGCTGCAAGGTGAGAATTTTGTGAGATGTCACAAATTCAGGAATAGCACATCTGTGGCAAATACCAATATATCTTCTTTGCAGAATGTCCATGTAATTATTAATGATTTTCTACAGCAAGTCTCTTTATAAGTGTGACAACTGTTTGTTCTAAGTTGCAGCTTGAAATTGTCTCATGCTCCATGTGGAGTGGCAACTCAATGGTCTCCTGGAAAGTTAATACAAGATGGCCTCATAGACATGGTTCAGCTGGGGCAGTAATGAATAAATCACTGGTTATGAAGGAATATTTTCGGCTTGAATTCCTCAGCGGGCAGGAATTAGGATGGGCAGCTGTAAAATTCCGAGCCCTAGCCTGCATGCTAATTTCTTGGCTTCATTCCCCTGGGTGATGTTTTCAGTCAAGGTGGAAGAGGCGACATGTTTATCTGTCTGCAAAAGGTGGCCAGTTGAATCGTTAAGGGACACTTGAGGCTCATTGAAAGTGGAAGTCTGGGATTTTCCAGGTGACTTCCGGTTGCCTGCTGGGACGGTTGTCAATTTAGCTGTATGTGAATGACAGTGCTCTCAGTCAGTCTGAGCGGTCCTTCCTGCCCTTCTGAGTGTAGTAACAACTGCCCCATTGTGAAGGCCTGGCCGCAGAGGCCTTTTGATTCATTTTCACTTTGAATAAGCTGAAGTCTCCTATTGGCCCTTGACAGTTCATCCATTGTCCTTAATTGGACTGTTAATTCACCCTCTGGCCATTGATTGGTCAAATTGACAAAAATTACAATGAGCGACTATTTCCCAAATCTGACCCTCATTTGAGCTTGACGGTGAGATTGAGAACACACACAGTGAAAACTCCGACCGCTGGTGATGTAAACTCCAAAGAGAAAAATCAGTGAAACTAGCAAATGTGACACATTGGTCTGACCTATCTTGTATGCTTCAAAATGGAGGTCCAGCATAACCAGGGCATTAATTTTCATGTATTACTGTTTTTTTTTAATTAACTTGGATTTTCTCTTTGTGGCATACCTAATTTGGGAACTATATGGCATGGTATTCCAAACAGTGCCCTTTTTATGCCGTGTCTTTATCATGACCTATGATACGTGCTCTGGGTGGATGCAGAGCTGCAGAATGCAGACACTCTGTGATTTTTACTTGGTGCTTTCTAAGGGACTTGCATAACAGACACTGTTGTGAAATGTGTAGAATTTCAATGATTGCTAAAGATATAAGTCGAGTTTGTCATGCTGCAAATCTCCCCACTGGTTCATTGTATGAGCAGGAGTTCACACTACTTCCTCCAATGAGTAATATTGGAAGTTAGACAAGCTAAATATTCTCCAAAAATCTGATCAATACCTTGGCATTACATCTAATTAATAGCACCGTCTGAGCTAATTGATACATAAGGTGGAATTCAAATGCTATCCCTGGGTTCAGACGCTTGGAGATAGGCATGTAAAAGGGTGGAGGGTATGGGGTCAGAACCTTCTCAAATCTGCCCTAACTGAGTCCAGGATGGGAAGGTCTGTAAATAATCTTCATATCCCGATATCCGTTGATTTCCTTAGTGGGCAGTAAATGCACACGTACAACCTTATCTTGCCACCACCTATTCAACTAGTGGCAGGTTGGCTATTTGCCACAATGGTAACCTGATAAACAAAACTCTGTCATGCTTGCTTGAGGGGCCCCAGGAAAATCACATGCCTCAATGCACTCAATGTCTAATCCACAGAGCACAATCAGGAAGGAGGACCCAGTGAGAGCCAGCCCACCATCCCCCTACCCTTGCCACTGACCTCAACCCCAATGCCCCCAAATCACCACTCCCATCCCACCCTCACTCACCATTGGCTCAAACTACTTCAGAAATCCTGGGCCTCTTGTGGATGGGTGCAATATGAACAGGCCCAGCTGCTCCCATTGGCACTGCTGCAATACCCATTACTGCCCCAGCTCTTCATTGGCCAGCAGCTAACAAGGGAATGGGACTTTTGCTCCAGGAAGCTTGATCCTGAGGGAATCCCAATGCTAAATGGACAAGTGTCTGAATGGCACCTAATCCAGCAGGACTTCCCAACAGAAGGCATTGCAGAACTCTTCCTGGCTTTTTAACATATTGGCAAGATGCCTGGCCATCGGTTATGTTAAAGATCAGCTAGAAATACTTAGTGTTTATTGTGCAGGAACAGACATTTGACCCAACTGGTCTGCGCTGGAGTTTATGCTCCACTCAAGACTCCTCCCATCTTTTTTATCCATTTAATCAACCTTTCTGTTCCATTCCTCATCAGATAATCATCCAGCTGTCCTTAGGATGCGTGAATGAAAACATTCCTGATGTTTACCCACATCTGGTCTGTGTCCACATGAGCAAGTACTTAGCTCTGTGTTATTGATAATCTCATTTTAATGTGTTGAAACCTCTGGATAAATTTTCTGCTCCGGCGATCAGAGACCGGGTAATACATTACGCAAGTTTGTTTTGTCAATTGTCATTTTAGTTTATTTGCTGCATTCGGTTCCTCAGCTCATCACATCTGCTTTGCTCTTGCTGCTGCACATTCTACACAGTGTCTGATATGTGGCTCACCTGCACATTGTGTACAGTACAAGCCAAAAGAAACAGCAGTCTTCCTCACACTGTCCAGCTGCCAGGACAGGCCAGCTTGCTGCACTCAACCCTCAACTCTCAATTCCACCAGGCCTGGAAGCTGTTATTCCAACAATCCGCATTATGCCAGCTCTCCCACACCCATCCATATTAAACCTTCACGCAATAATCATGTTAAGGAGAATTGAAGCATGAGTATCACCTTGAGTTCACCTGACGAGAACAAATGGGGGCTAGAGATAGTAGGAACTGCCAATGCTGGAGTCTGAGATAACAAAGTGTGAAGCTGGATGAACACAGCAGGCCAAGCAGCATCAGAGGAGCAGGAAAGCTGATGTCTTGGGTTTGGACCCTTCATTGGAAATGGGGGAGGGGAAGGGGATTCTGAAATAAATAGAGAGAGGGGGAGGCAGTGATAGAAGGTGAATAGAGGAGCAGATAGGTGGAGAGAAGATGGACAGGTCAAGGAGGCAGGGATGAAGCCAATAAAGGGAGTGTAGGTAGGGAGTTGGGATGGGGATTGGTCAGTGAGGTGGGAGGTGTGGGTAGGTGGGAGGGAAGATGGACAGGTCAAGGATGCAGGGATGAGAGAGAGGGCTGGTCTTGGGATGAGATCGGGGACGGGGAGATTTTGAAGCTCGTAAAGTCTGCATTGAGACCGTTGGGTTGTAGGGTTCCAAGGCGGAATATGAGGTGCTATTCCTCCAGTTTCCGGGAGGCATCATTGTGACACTGGAGGAGGCCCAGGATGGACATGTCGTCGAGGGAGTGGGAGGGGGAGTTGAAGTGGTTCTCAACCGGGAGGTGTTGTTGTTTGTTGCGAACCAAGCGTAGGTGCTCCACAAAGTGGTCTCCGAGCCTCCGCCTGGTCTCCCCGACGTAGAGGAGGCCACATCGGGAACAGCGGATCCAATAGACCACATTAACAGATGTGCAGGTGAACATCTGTTTAATGTGGAAGATTTTCTTGGGGCCTGGGATGGGGGTGAGGGGGGAGGTGAAGGGGCAGGTGTAGCGCTTCCTCGGTTGCAAAGGAAGGTGCCAGGGGCGGTGGGGCTAGTGGGGAGTGTGAAGTGGACAAGGGAGTCGCGGAGAGAGCGGTCCCACCGGAAGGCAGATAAGGGTGGGGAGGGAAGTATATCCTTTGTAGTGGGGTCAGATTGCAGGTGACGGAAGTGGCGGAGAATGATGCGTTGAATCCGGAGGTTAATGGGGTGATACGTGAGGACAAGGGGAATTCTGTCTTTGTTTTTATTGAGGGGAGGGGGTGTGAGGGCTGAGGTGTGGCAAACACAAGAGATGCGGTCGAGGGCACTTTTGACCACTGTTGGGGGGTGGAAATTGCGGTCCTTGAAAAACAGGGACATCTGGGATGTCCAGGAGTGGAACACCTCATCTTGGGAGCAGATGCGGCAGAGACGGAGGAATTGGGAACAGGGGATGGCATTTTTGCAGGAAGGTGGGTGAGAGGAGGTGTAGTCTAGGATGAGGGCTAATGCTTTCCCATCCTATTCGTTGGAGTTTAGTTTCAGGAGACCTTATTGTATATCATAAAAAGTTGAGTTGGGGGGAGGGTAATCCTTTCAGTCA
Source organism: Rhincodon typus (assembly GCF_021869965.1). Classification (NCBI taxonomy): domain Eukaryota; kingdom Metazoa; phylum Chordata; class Chondrichthyes; order Orectolobiformes; family Rhincodontidae; genus Rhincodon; species Rhincodon typus. The sequence goes on along the minus strand of NC_063338.1, from coordinate 29,973,907 downwards.
CTTGGCACACATTTCATACAACATTACTTTAATGAAGAAAATACTGTCATTAAGCTGAAAATGCTGTTTAAATGTCAGCCTCTTTGTTGCTTTCAGAATCTTTCTCTATTCATTCATGGGATGAGGGCATCGCTGGCTCGGCAGCATTTGTTGTCCATCCCTAATTGCCCAGAGGCAGTTAAGAGTCAATCACATTGCTGCAGGTCTGGAGTCACATGTAAGCCAGACCAGGTAAGAATGGCAGTTTCCTTCCCTAAAGGGCATTAGTGAACCAAGTAGGTTTTTTCCCAACAATCAGCAATGGATTCATAGTCATCATTAGACTCTTAATTCCAGATTTTTATTGAATTGAAATTCCACCATCTGCCGTGGCAGGATTCAAACCCAGGTTCCCAGGACATTACCTGGGTCTCTGGATTAGTAGTCCAGTGATAATACCAGTAGGCCATTGCCATCCCAATCTAACAATTTGAGATCTCTTCCCACACTAGCCACTTTCTTGACTAGAAACATGGCTGATTCTGGAGCAGACATTTGATTGCTGGGATATTTTTAGCTTTTCAGTATCCAGTGTCTTTAGCCACTTCATGGTATCCCCTGGAGTGACTCAGCTGAAGACTGGCATCTGCGGTGCTGGGGACCTCAAGCAGAGACTGCGATGGATTATCCACAGGCAGTTTGGGTTGAAGATTGTTTCACATGCTTCAGCCATATCTTTTGCATTGATGTGCTGCATTCCCTCATTATTGAGGATGGGAATATTTGTGGAAGCTCCTCCTCCATGCTGCTTATGCTGCTTGGCATGCAAGTAGTCCTGTGTTGTAACATTACCGGATTAAGGCCTCATTTTTAGCAATGCCTGATGCAGCTTCTGGTACGGCCTCCTGCTCCTCTCATTGAACCAGGTTTGATCCCCTGGCTTGGTGCAATGATAAAGTCAGGGAGATGCTGAGCCATGTAGTCACAGATTGTGATTGAATACAATCATGCCTCATGAATATCCAGTGTTGATTTGCTAGATCTGCTTGAAATGTATTCCACTCAGCATGTTAGTAATACTATGCAACACATTGGAGGATATCCTCAAGGTGAAGATGAGACTTCATCTCCCCTAAAAACAGTGAGATGGTTTCTGCTATTGATGCTGCCACACATGTACAGATGTGCAACAGGTAGATTGGTGAGGGTGAAGTTGTCAAGTATGTTTTTTCCTTTGCGATTCCCTCAGCAGCAATATCCTTTAGGATTCAGTAAGCTTAGTAAGTAATGATGCTACTGAGACAGTCTTGGTGATGGAGATCAAATTTTGCCACCCAGAGTACATTCTGTGCCCTTGTTAATGCCAGTGCTTCCTTCAGGAATGTTCAACTGATTTGTCAGCTGCAGGGATGGTGTTAGGAGCAGTATATGGCAAGTAGTAGGAAGTTTCCATGTTTGACCTGATGCCATGAGACTTCATAGGGTCTGGAGTCAATATTGAGAATTCCCAGGGAAACTCTTCTGACTTTATCTCACTCTGCTGCCATCACTGGTGGGTTAATGTAATCATTGGGACAGGGCATACCTGTTTGGGTTATTGTCTTTAAGTTGTGACTAAGTTGCTTCACTCGTCTGTGGGACAGCTTTCTCAATTTTGATACAAATCCCAAATGTTTGTAAGGAGGACTACGCTGGGCTGACAGGGCTGTGTGCATCATCATCATTAACGTAAACATTCCCAATATATTATGTAGTACTCCTGCAAATGTTTATCACTAAGACAGATTATCTGGCCATTATCACACTGTTGTTTATGGAATGCTGATGAGTCTAAGTTGTCTGCGGCATAGAGCAAGTTCTGGGTGTGAAGTTGCCGAGAATGTTATTCAGCTTAAATGAAGAGCACAGAACTTGAGGAATCATGGACTGAGTTCACAAGTCTCTAGCAATCTTAGAGATTTGGAGAAATGCTTTCCCACTGGATGGTGAATTTGCGGAATGTATTACTAGAAATGGAACTTGCAGTTAATTGATTCTTTTGAACTGAATCCATGTCTCTTGAAAGAGGGTATTGAAGAGATTTGTTTATTATGCACAGGAGTTAGCAGAAGAAAATATAAGAAGGGGACAGGAAGTTTACAACTGATAAGAAGGACACAGGCTTGAATTTCTCATTCAGATTTTTTTTATGTTCTTAAATGAAAATTGCATCTACCTCCAGTTTATTGCAATCATTATTGTCTGGACTAGCAAGGTGTTTCACAAGGCAGGTTCAATACAGGGCATGTAATCCACCCCATTAGATTACTGCCCAATGGTAAAGACCATTGTCATTGCAATCATAACAACATTTGTTCTATTTGGCAAAAGAAAAATAAATCACCTGTTGCAGGTCAGAATGGATCAGATTAAACAGTGCTGCAGACATTGTATAAGGATATTTTGTTAATGACATGCTAGATTTGAAACCTACATTTATGAAGAGCTTTAACAACGTCTTGGTTATTAATTGGTCTCCAGTAGCTTAGCTAATTCATTTTAACCTTCTGTGCCTTCCTTTATGTTTCAGTTACAGTAAATCAGCCGAGTTAGATCTGCCTTTTGACATTTTCCCCATTTTCTGCTTCTGTCATATACTATTTGTCACATTGCCGCCCAATCTGTTCTCACGCATCAGCAAACCATGCAGACATTTTCATTTCATTCCAAAGGATTTCAGTAATTCTAATTCCTTGTTCAAATTTATTCCATTAAAATGCAATTTCAATCATAGGGCTTTAAATCACTTGAATGCACTCTAGTACAAAATCCCAAAATACATCATGAACAGAAACGTCACTCTCCAATTATCTCACTGCAGACACACATTTTCAAGCCCAGCCCCCACTGTAACTAGTTGTTGCATGATTAAAAAGTTAAACAGTTTGTTCTGTATAGCTTTCATTGCTAATTAAGTTATTTAGGACTGATGTCAGTGATATCGAAGCAGATTTTCACCTTGCTAAACGGGTGCATAATTAATGTTGCTGATCGACTGCCCAATATGGAAACTGCCTGATTTTCATTTTTGTTAAAAATCAACAAAATGGAAAATTGGACAATTTCTTTAAGGGGTGGCTAATGCACAAGGTTAATTATATGACCAAGCAGCAAGTTTAAAGTTACAAGTCAACTGCGTTTTCTTAACTGTTCCACCACATTCATGGTCTGCTGGTTTATTAGTTACGTGGATAAAGGGTTACTACAGTTTTATAACTGAAGAATCTGCTTGGATGGAAAAACATTGTCATGGTTAAAAATACATAGAAAGAAGGCCAGAAAATTCATGAGTGGTCAATTATTACCAAGTTTGACTTTCAAAAGTCTAGGACAGGAGTGAAGGCAGAGGAGGTCAGTTGTTTTATAGCTTTGTCATTCTAGAAAAGATTGCCTGAGATGATGTAATGAATCATTACTTCAACTTTGAAGATAATGAGAGCGCAAAGATGGCAAAGAGTTAATGATGGTGTATTTGGAACCTCAGGGGAGCATTGATGGCAGGAGTATTTACCCTTTGTGGATCACCAACCTGACATAGTGAAGAGCCTTGTGCATTCTGATTATCTCTTCAGTGATGCCATTGGGAGTTCCTTGCTTCTGGTAGAGACGCGCATGTTAGGAAGGTCAGCGGACATGCCAGGCGAAGACCTGCGGTGATAGGGAATTGTTGACAGGGATAAATCTGGGAACTCAGGTGTCCCTCATCAAGACAAAGTGTAGCCCAAAATGTCTTCAGTCATAGAACAATTGAAACTAGATAGTTATTCTGGCTGGTTTGCTACAGTGGAAGAATGCTACAGTGGATGCTAAGCCTATTTATCATGTTTGACACATTACTGAAATCTGACGACCAATTGTAAAGATTGTCTACACTTCGATATTGCCCAAAGTTCCCATATTAGACAAAATCATGCACTTTCATCTACCATGGTCTATCTGTCCAATGGGACAGAGTTGTGAACCTCAGAGTCCCTCACCAAGAATCTGCTGAAGGATGACAGACATGTGAATGTCCTTGTCCTCCTTTGTTGGGACAGAGTCTTTGGAGAGTAGCATCTGTGTTCTTTTCAGGATACCCACTGCCTAGCCCTGTCTGGGAGGGAAATGGTGCCCCAAAAATAGATGGTTCCACCTTCTGCTGAGTGGGGAATCCACACCCAGTGAGATCACCAGCTTTGTGATCAATGAAAGGAAATTTTAAAGTTGGAACGTGGAATGCTAGAACACTGATGGGTAAGCTCAAAAGTGATCATTTAGAAAGGAGAGCTGCAATTGTATCACATGAATCATCAAGATTCCAAATTGAAATCAACGACACCCTTTAGAAATAATGAATAAAACAGGATTCTGCCTTATTTTTGGGATGAGTAGTTATTTCAAAAGTGTCATTTCATGATCATAAATTGTTATTTGTGTACTCTTCCTGTAATTTAAGAAGACAATAAAGACTGACCTTTAGAGATGCAATACTCAAGCTATAATTGTTAATGGTCATAGAATGTCTGTTTTGTGACATGAAAACACATTCCGGAAACCTGTCGAGAATCAGTTTGGAAAGAACCGAAGGCCACAATGGCAGAAAGGGTTTTGATCAGTTTTGGTCTTGCATGATGCCTAGTAATTCAGATTTATTTTTGTTTAGGTTCTTTATATGTTGAAATATCGTTCACACATGGTCAAAATAATAGATGGCCTCCTGAGAAACCAAACCTGAATAAGAAGTCCTAGTAAGATTGATCATATTTAAAAACCAGGGCCAGCTTGTTGCAGATTCTGGCAACAACAGATGTGCTCAGGTATTTGATTTGATTTATTGCAGTCACATGTACCTAAGTACAGTGAAAAGCTTGGTTTTGCGAGCAGTACAGGCAGTCCATAGCAAACAAGGACATATAGATCATATAGATCACATGTCTGTCATCCTTCAGCAGATTCTTAGTGAGGGACTCTGAGGTTCACAACTCTGTCCCATTGGACAGATAGACCGTGGCAGATGAAAGTGCATGATTTTGTCTAATATGGGAACTTTGGGCAATATCAAAGTGTAGAATGCTTAGATAGAGCGAGGCATAGAAGGATTGTAACTGCACAGGAGGTACGCAAAGCAAGATCAACATTAGCAAGATCAACATTATTTGAAGTTAGAGAGATCAGTTCAGCAGTCTAATAATGGCAGGGAACAGCCTGTTCTCGAACCTGTTCGTGCATGTATTCAAGCTTCTGTATCTTCTGCCTGACGGAAGAGGTTGGAAGAGAGCATCACCAGGGTGAGATGGTGTTTGATGATGTTGGCAGCCTTTCTGTGGCAATGAGAAGTGTAAATGGGGTCCATGGTTGGAAGGTTGACTTCTGTGATGGGCTGTGCACACAACTTTCTGTAGTTTCTTACAGTCCTCGCAGAGCAGTTGCTGTAACAGACTATTGTGCATGTGGATAGAATGTTTTCTACGGTGCATCTGTAAAAGTTAGTGAGGGTCCTTACGGACATATCGAATTTCTTAAGCTACCTGAGGAAGAAGAAGCATTGTTGTGTCTTCTTGACCTGAATACCAAGTGGTAGCTAACTGTTGTATTATTATAGTTTATGGCTGATAACAATAAGTATAATAGCTATGATTATGCGGACTAAAATAACATATATTTATAAAAATCAATATGTTTTGAACCTAATGTCATATCCAATAAGCGGAATGGTTTATTACTGCAAAAGTAATTCATCCTGGTAGTGTGGTTACTGTTGCAAATTTAAATAAATTCCGATTGCACAATTAGTTTTAATACATATATAAATTTGGGTGGATGATTTAGATAGCCCCTGAGTGACATTAATCACATTCACCATCATGTAGTACTCAACAAGCACATCCACTTGACTATCTGAGGGTACCTCTTGATCAAAGCATCACTGCTCAATCTTCATGTGTCAGGTCACTGGATTGGAACCCCAAAGCATGTATGGACATATTGAACTTTTAATTTGGATTGGAACTCCAAAGCATGTATGGACATATTGAACTTTTAATTTGGTTTGGAACTCCAAAGCATTTATGAACATATTGAACTTTTAATTACAACAGGTGTTTTGTTTAAAGCCAAAAGATGACTGCAGATGTAAATTGAGTAGCTGACTGGAGAGGTACCTTGGTAAGTGACATAAGAATGTTCCAAGGACATTTCAAATGGCAGCTCTTCAATGGGACAGAGGGAAATCAAAACAAACTGAACTCTTATTCTCTGTGGCTATAGAGATAATGAGGGGCTTATTATGCACCTAGGTCAGAGCAGAAGACATGTCATAAGGATTGTGCTATTAACTGATAAAATGTTTGTGTTTTATTTTCTTCAGAATACAGAAGTGCAGGGGTTAAAAGCCAATTTCTTTCATGGTTTTTGTGTACTAATGGATTTGTGCGTTGTGAAGATCACAGCTGGGAAAAATCCTAGGCATCCCTGCATTGCAGGTAAGAATATAGGAGTCTTTCTCTTTGCTAGAAGACAGAAATCTTCTGTAACAATGAACAGATAAGGAGATACCCAATAAAATGATCAAGCAACACATAGCTCAGGCATTACACACGATGCAGCTCAGGAGAATAATTATGAACAAAATAAAAATATATACATAGAGCAGAGGAGTTTCATTACAGATAGCACAGGAGTTCACAATGCACAAGGCAAGGAACAATTTGCATTCATATATAAGGGCTCCCAGATTTACAAATGTTCAACTTACCAATGCTCATACTTATGAACATGATCCTATACAGGGGTGTAACTTTAAAGACATATGAATATTTCCTGTCACTGAATGGCTACTTTATATTTTCCTGCATTGTATTCTGACTTGCATACAAATCAAAATGCGAACAGACTCCAGGACAGAACCTGTTCACAACCCTGTAGTGCCTTCAGTGTATCAAAAACAATCCTACTGTGCATCAAACCTTGGCAAGGAAAATGTGCTGTACAAACGTTAAGACTGAGCATCGCCAAAGAAGTGGATAATAAGGAAGACCTTTACAGGAGAGAGAAAAGATGGGAGAGAGGTAGAGAGATACAAGAAGTAAATTCTGAGAGGCTGGTGCCTATATATCTGCCTATGAAGAAACAAAGAAAAGGGGAATGTAGTAAAGACTGGAATCATAATTATAACATTGTTTTTACACATGAAACCAAGGCAGACAACCGAAGTTGAGAAATCAATCTGAATGGCAACCAAGTTAGCAGGGCTGAATGATTTGCTTCCATTGCCAATTTTTTATGTAATGTAGTCGAAATCCACTTCAAACAGTACAATTCTAAAGCTGAGACAACAAGGTGCAGGGCTGGATGAATACAGCAGGCCAAGCAGCATCATAGGAGCAGAGAGGCTGACGTTTCGGGCCTAGACCCTTCATCAGAAAAGGGGGAGGGGAAGGGGGTTCTGAAATAAATAGGGAGAGAGTGGGAGGCGGATAGAAGATAGATAGAGGAGAGGATAGGTGAAGAGGAAACAAACAGGTCGAAGAGGCGGGGATGGAGCCAGTAAAGGTGAGTGTAGGTGGGGAGTTAGGAAGGGGATAGGTCAGTCCAGGGACGACGGACAGGTCAAGGGGGCGGGATGAGGTTGGTCGGTAGGAGATGGAGGTGCGGCTTGAGGTGGGAGGAGGGGATAGGTGGGAGGAAGAACAGGTTAGGGAGGCAGGGATGAGCTGGACTGGTTTTGGGATGCGGTAGGGGGAGGGGAGATTTTGAAACTTGTGAAATCCACATTGATACCATTGGGCTGCAGGGTTCCCAAGCGGAATATGAGTTGCTGTTCCTGCAACCTTCGGGTGGCATCGTTGTGGCACTGCAGGAGGCCCAGGATGGACATGTCGTCTGAGGAATGGGAGGGGGAGTTGAAACGGTTCGCGACTGGGAGGTGCAGTTGTTTATTGCGAACCGAGCGTAGG
>NC_063338.1:29905735-29955955 GCF_021869965.1 Rhincodon typus | reverse complement strand
GAAGAAGGATCTAGGCCCGAAACATCAGCCTTCCTGCTCCTCTGATGCTGCTTGGCCTGTTGTGTTCATCCAGCTCTACACCTTGTTATCTCAGATTCTCCAGCATCTGCAGTTCCTACTGTCTCTGAGTTGGAGAAAAGCTTGCTAACATCAAGTTGACCAGCTGATCTCTCCCATTTCTCTGAAGGAAGCTCGTTGAATTCAGGATAAAATCTATTTTTTCTTTTGAAATTGTGATTGAAGAAACACCTCAAGATTATATTTCCTGAACAAGCTATGTCTGCAAGATTTCAGAGACAACCATGTGTACTTAGTGCCTTCACTTGACATCAGAATTCCAGGGCAAGAGATTCTGGATAATCCTACACTTTATCCTTTTGGACTCATGGATAAGCCATTAATCAAAGTGATTTTTTTTATTCTTCAGAAAGCCAATCTCTGTACATAAATCTGTTTTATTTTCTCTTTCTTGAAAAGTATGCATGTGAGCATGTGTGTTTGTTTGCAGTTTGTGCTTTGCAGATGTTTAATTGGAAAAGCATTTATATGTCTATCATTTACTAAACATCGCATCTTAATCACATGTGTTTTGTTTTCAAAATAAACCAATAAATGTGTTAATTAAGAACCCTGGTTGGTAGATACTTTATTTTAAAACCTTTTATGATAATTTATTTAATTGACCATTTTGGGAAAAGTATTTTTGTTTTATTTTTCATTACGGAGAATTGGAATGACAGCAATGTTGCTCTCCTCCAGCCTCAGTCATGTCAGCTAATAGTGGCCTTAGCAGATATCTCTCGACCAGGACTTGATACTGTTACTGACATTAATGACATCTTTGGATGCCTTTACCACCATCCAGCGGACTATATCAAATATTCGTGAAGGGAAAGAAAGAAACAATTTCTCATATGGATGGCATAGCGAGTCAGGAGAATGATGATAGAAATGTGTGAAGTTCTGCAATTGTTACAGGAACAGACATCTACTTACATGAAAGATGTGATTTATCAACCTTTAATTCTTTGGCAAATATATTGTAGCAAAAAGCATAACTTTCAAATTATGAAGGCCATCAGGGACTTCTCATCATTAAAGTGTGTTAATAACGTCGAGACATTCCTCAGCATAGTCAGTCGGGTTGGGAAATTTATACATATAATGATACATGTTAGGAACAAGAGTAGGCCATTTGGCCCCTCAGGATAGCTCTATTATTCACTAGATCATGCATCAACTTAGCTACAATCACTGAAGCTCTGAGAAACCTTTTGTAGAAAAAGCAGTGTTTTGGAATACTGAGCAAACCAGCACATTTCAGAAAATATAGCAAAAGGCTTATCTTTTCAGATCTGCAGGTGCATTATAATCCCTGGTTGCCCATGTTAGTGGTTGTTGACACATATTCAATAGATCTTTGAACCATACCTATTCAAGTGTAAGAAGATGGGAAAAGGAAACATGTCTACTTTGCTTTCAGGGCAGTAATTGATACAAAACAGCATTGTGTGATTATAGAAAAAGAAGTGATTTCAGTGTCCTGGACATGTGAGAGACTCCCTGATTATTTAGTGGGATTACATTTTCAAATCAATACAGACTGTTGGTCACCTTTCTGGATTCCAAAGAGATTGTCAAAATACCTTTACACCTACAACGGTTTAAGATGTCTTATCATTGTACAAATGTATTTTCGATATAGGACTGTGTACGTTCCAGTCACAGCACAGATCACAGCAGATTTTTTATCTAGACTTATAGTTTTGATCAAACAATAAGCAAAATTCAGTGCTCATTTTAATGGTGGAAGCATTTTCATTATTTGTAATAGATACTCTACAGCCTTGGTGAAAAAAATAAGAACTCAGGAAAATGCAAAAAGGAGATATGGAATATACTCAGGTTACAAAGTTATGTGCCAAGAATATTGATAAAAAAAAGTAATGCGGACAACCAGCTTTTATGGGACCAAAATAAACACAGGAAACATCTGACATAGTCGATGATCTTTTAGACTTAAAATGTAGACAAGTAATGCCCAAGGTTACATGGGAGGAAATTCCTTATAGAATCTGGGTTGGTCACTTGGGAATGGTGAAGTGTGGAACTCATGCACTAGAATCTGTTTAATGGCTAGGAATGGCCGAAAAAATTGAAGACCTCATATTGTTCTGCTGTACTTGTACAATTAAAAGCCAAACATTAACAGAGCCTTCAAATAAAAGCAAAATACTGCAGATGTCAGAAATTCTAAAACAAAACAGAATATACTGGGTCAGCAAGTCTGGGAGCACGTACGGACAGACAAAGAGAATTAATTATTTGCATATGATATGATTCTTCTTTAGAATTAAGAGGGGTTATAAAATTGCACTTTCCATGCTGTAGACAGAGGAGGAGAATTAAGTGGAACAGATGGTGTGTGTGCTCGAAGCAGGACATCAGGTAAAATCACCAGTCTCACTCTTTCAATAGAGAAAGATAGCTGCTGGTGGCCTAACCTGAGGGTAACCATATCTCAGGCAAGGGGCAACATTGAGAAGATGGGGCCTTCATGATACTCCAAGTCAGTGGGAATTGAACCTGCATTGTTGTCATCTCTCTGTATCACAAATCAGCCATCTGAGCTAAATTCTGCTTATGAAAGGCAAGAGGTTTTCTAATGATGGTGATGGGGAATAAGGGATTTAAAGGAGAAGATGAAGATGTGAAAAAAGGTGTAAATGAAGGTGTGAAAAGGAGAAAATGGGTCTGCTCAGAAACTAGACAGTGTGTGTATCTTGTGTCTGTGTGTGTGTGTGTGTGTGTTCGTGTGTGTGTGTGTCTGTGTGTGTTCGTGTGTGTGTGTGTGTGTGTGTGTCTGTCTGTCTGTCTGTCTGTCTGTGTGTGTGTTTCTCTCTGTGTGTGTGTTTGTCTGTGTGTGTGTTTGTCTGTGTGTGTGTCTGTCAGTTTGTGTGTGTGTGTGTGTGTGTGTGTGTCTGTGTGTGTGTTTGGAGTACAGCGGGTGGAGGAGAAGGTTGGAGGATGTCAGAAGAATGGAGGATGCAGAGAACATTTGCAACTCCTTTGTCTTTGGCTGTGAACACTTATAACCAACTGCATTTGTTCTTTCTCAGTCTACAGCATGAAAAACACCATTTTCTAATTCTTTTCAGTCCTGAAGAAGGGTAATATTGGACTGGAAATATTAACTCTGTTTCTTGTTCCAAGGATGCTTCCAGACCTGCTGATTTCTTCAATACACTCTTATTTTATTAAAAGAATCTTGATTACTGCCTAGTTTTCAGACAGGCCTTGCCAAAGGTTAGGACAAGATCTCTTTGACTTTAGAGAAAAAAAAGGTCTTGATCACATAATCCTCTGTAGTGGATTATTCTATATGGTTACAAGCTATCAAACTTCTCATTATGACAGATAAAACAGCGGTGAGAGTATTACTGATTTTATTTCATCTCATGGCTTTACAAACAAAATTGTCTCAGACAATGATTTGCCATTCATGAATGAATATTTCAAGCAATTTGTCAAAGACTACAGATTCCATCTAGTTACCAGTTCTCCTCAGGCCAACGGAGAGGTGGAGAGAACAGTGGAAACTATTGAAATGCTAATGATTAAGAATATTGATTGGGATTTAGCTTTGCTGAATTATAGGATGATATCCTTTAGTAACAGATTCTCACTGGCAGAGTTAATTATGGGCTGAAGTTTCAAAACACAAATTCCATTGTCAAAAAAGAATCTAAAGCTGAATGTTACATTAGGTGACCATGAGAGACTAAGACTTATAAAAAAGGATCGAAGAGAGAAACCAAATTGTTATATTTCAAATTGTTATAAGTCTTTAGGAACGCTAGCTGTGGATCAAAAGGTATGGATCAGAGATCAAACACTTGAAGTCACAGTCTTGAAACAACCATAATCCTACCTCAGTCAAATGCCTTTTGGAACATTAGGGAGGAGCAGAAAAGAGTCAACGTTATTAGATGCTGCAAGAGCAACTGAGTCTGAAAATCCCAAGCTCTGGAATACTGTCAGAAAGGCTACATCAACCTTCTCATAGATCAGTGATTGAGTCAACGAAACAACTAAAGACAATCTTCCTCAATTAACAACGACAAGAATAAGATCAGGGAGAGATGTAAAGACACTGCAATGTATTAACCTGTGAAGTTTGGAACAAAAAGAGAAAATGCCAGAGGATATCAGCAGGTCTGGCAGCATCTGTGGAGAGAGAGAGAGAGAGTTAATGTGAGTTAGACCTTTGTCACATATAGGTAGACAGAAGCCTCCCTGCTCCAGAGCAAGCCAGGGATTACCTGAAGTGATAGCTAAATATTATTCAAAATGGAATTGAACCACAAGGCGTATTAGATAGCTTCTTGTCACTGTGAAGGAGCATGGGAGATTCTGACTGCAAGTTGACAGAGAACATGAGGTGAAGCCTAGCCTCTGCAGCATCTCCCTGACATTCTGCAGACCCAGAGACACAGTGAGTGTTGCCTCCATTTCCGTTGCAGTCGTTTTGTGCACAGATCCCCTGCTCTTTTCTGCGAGGATACAACAACATGCTCTGGAAAAATGGAGGAATTCAAAAGAACACCTCCAAAAAACACCACAATATTTCCAAACAATTTACAGCGGCCGGTATGATTTTTAAAACGTTACCTTACCCATAAGTTGGGTGCTTGGCCCTTTAAATAACTGTAGCACAGAGCCCCTCTTGCATCCCAGTGCTTTATATTTGCAGAATGATGTTGTTACCCAGATCTGTGCAGTCTGAGATCCTGGTTTGTATCTACAGACTGAAATGTGTGATATTAGGATAGGATGGCTTTCCCTCACAGGTTAGTGGCAAACACTGAGCATGCTTGTGCAGGCTTTCTTTTCTGCTATGCCACCCAGGCAATGCCAGAAATGGTGTTGCTGCACATCCTAACCGAGCACCACCAAGCTATGAGGAGATGAAAATTGCACTTTCTCTCTTTTTCACAAACTCCTGACTAAGGTGAAGACTTTTGTTTTAAAATGGTAAGATCAAATCAGCCTCACTGTTGTCTCCTTCGGATCTCACAAAGAAGCTGTCTTCAAAATAAATCAACAGCAATTCTAAAGCTGCTCTCCGAGATTAAAGCAGCATCTGGCCCCAGCCTAATTGCCATTTCAGGGCTGCATCCTTGTTTATTCAAAACAATCTGTAACAGGAGGAATCAGAAAATGAGCAGCTCTGTACTGTCTTCAAATTTATCCACATTTCATTGACAAACCATCCAAGTGAAAATGGTGAAACATTTCCCCTTGGAGGAAGCTGAATGCACAGCTCATTGTAATGACGGGGGTGGGGAGGGGGGGGGGGGGGGGGGGGGGGGGGGGTGCGGGGGTGCGGTTTCATCAGTTGTACTTCAGTACGAATCTTTTTCAAAAACATTGTTAGCCCCTTTTGATAGCTGCTCTGGGTCATTAGATAGTAGAGTGTTGATACTTACTTTTTTCAGTGAGACAGGTCTTCAAAGAAGCTGTTTTCTATTTCAGTCTCTGACAATTATTGTCATGCTTTACTGGGGAAGAAATTGGCTCAGTCTGAGCAGTCCATTCACAATAATAATAATGTTCCGATGCCAGAGATCTCTTTGTACATATCCTCAGCATACACCATTTCTATTCATCCATCTGACAGCCTGACAACCAAATGGAAGGGTACGCATTGCTTCACTGAAGTCCTTGCTGAGTAAGACTGCTTGCAAGAGAAATTATCAGCTGCAAAAGTGTGCCCAGTATTTCCGCTGCTACAAGAGCCAGCTCAGGAAGAAAATAGTGGGCGACATGTTCCCAACCAGTTCCAGTGTGTCACAGGCCTTACCCTGTTGAAGAGGGTGAGATCGTGACTATTCTGTGCATGTGCTAAAAATAAGCAAAATGGGAAGACTGCAACATTTGTTAGTGAGTAATACGGATTTCATGCCCGACCTGCTATTTTGGGCCACACTGCTCCTCGCTTAAAGCTGAATGTGCATTCATATTGGGGAGGGAGCTATTTAAAATCATTGCCATCCACCTTGTGGCTGAGGTGATTTTAATGACCTGCTTACCGCTGCAGAGTTAGTGGAAGCACTTTGTTGTTGGATGAGTGGGCAGCTGTACTTTCATTCATAAGCATGTGTTCCTGGACCTTTGGAAGATATTGTGCAGCTTAGAAAGGCCATTATTTGTTCCCAGTCATGGAGGCTTTAATTGCACTTTCCTCTTAGGCTGCACAAGGAGATGGCGCAGAGACAGCTCAGGATAGCTGCTTCTAACAGGAGGAGGTTTAGGGAACTCATTAAGAAAACAAATGCACCAACAGTGTTTAATGAGTGACTCTAGCTGTACCTCAGCTAGAAACACAAGTTGAAATTTGAGTTGCAACCTCAAATTCAGACACAAACAGCACTAAATGGGGTATTCCAAGCCATCGTAGTCCTCAAACTCAAGGCCTGCAGATTCTTCCATTCTGGGGCTAGTAACATTGTCTATATATTGCAATTGCCATGTGTTGCTACATTCAGGGGTTCATAGAGGCTCTTTATGTCAGGAGAGAGGACTTCAATTTATTCTCTCTTGGCAGAGAGAAGCAGAGTAGTATGCATATAGTTTTGCCAGGATACTGGGGGCTTGCATGATGCATGGAGTCATTGAGTTCTTGTAGATGGCCATCTGGGGTGTTATATTTCAATGGTGAGATGCACTGAAACTGCAAAGGATTCTCTCGTGATGTGAAATTGACAAGTAACTATGCTCAAATCACCATGTTGGTGAACGGCCAGCATCCTGGCAGTGGTCATGATGTATTCATCTTGCATCAGCCATCTTTAAGCCATCATATTGAACCAGAGGGTGGGTGTCAGTAACCAGGGATATCCTGTGTATTCATGGCTAATGACTCCCCTGTGCTTGATTTTGTGCTTTAAGATAACACTTCTATCTGCTCATTGAGATATTGGTCTGGAGTATCTCAGGCCTTGGGTGCCTGCATGCCCACAGTCCTTGAGGCTGCTTGCTCCTTCTCCCCAACTAAAGCTCTACATCTTCTAATGTATGGTTACACTTTACTAACATTTGTATCCAACATGAATCTTATACCACATCTCCTCACAAGATGCTTCCTATTCAGTCTACACTATGCCAGTATTTAACGGGAAAACAAATGAGAATCACCAAGTGAAAACCCCAGCGAGTGAAAAGGCGGGGGGAATACCCAGAGACTGCAAAAGCAACAAACAGAATGAATGCAAGGAAAGGACAGAGCAGGAAATGGCAACAAAATTTGAAAGATTGAGCAGTGATCAGAAGCGAAAAGCATGTGAAGTACGGCTGGAGAGAAGGGAAGCAATGGAGAATGTCTTGTCCTTGCTGGAATGCTTTGAACACAAAGGCCCAAATCAAGCTGAGAAGTGGCTGAGGTGCCGTCATAGATTGATGAGATACACAATCACATTATGCCTAACGGGATAAACTGACAGGGGACAGAACTATACCATCCTCTACACTATAGGTGGTAGTGCAAACAGGATGGTGAACAAATGGTGACATGTCATGAAAGTTATTGATATATGTTTCAGCCTCAGAAGGAACATTATTATAGAAAGGGCAAAGTTCAATAGAGGATCTCAATGACTGGGAGAAAGCATTGATTCCTTTATTAGCACTTTATATTGACTAGCTGACAATTACTAATACAGAGTCCTGAAACATGAATTAATTCAGCGTTGCATTGTTGTAGGAGCATTAGAGAAGATTTTAGCAGCTTTTATGGAGTCAAGGAAGGATTTAATGCTATCAAACCTGCACAATTAACAAGTCATACAAAAGTGAGAAAGCGAAGTCGTGTGACTTCAAGGTGACAGGGAGACATTGTGGACAAAAGTAACTGACACCATGTAATATATAAAAGCTTACATCTCATTGCTCCTTCTTACATCTGGCCTCAACTGCACTTCCCACTGGCTTCATCTGGCAACAAGTTTTGGCAAAGATCTGTAGCTCGGGTTGTGGGTGAGGTTGTTGACTTGCTCGCTGAGCTGGCTTGTTTTCGTTCAGACGTTTCGTCACCATGCTAGGTAACATCATTAGTGAGGCCTCCGATGAAGCGATGTTATTCTACTCCACTTGAAATATATACTGTCCG
The DNA here is from genome assembly GCF_021869965.1 of Rhincodon typus. Taxonomy (NCBI): domain Eukaryota; kingdom Metazoa; phylum Chordata; class Chondrichthyes; order Orectolobiformes; family Rhincodontidae; genus Rhincodon; species Rhincodon typus. The sequence continues at coordinate 29,947,788 of NC_063338.1, read as the reverse complement.
GTGTGTTATGGTGAATAGTGTCATTTCCGGTTTTGATCTGTATGGGTTTGTATATGGGGTCCAATTCTATATGTTTGCTGATTGCATTACGGTGGAGAACCATGCCTCTAGGAATTCCCGTGCGTGTCTATGTTTGGCTTGGGTTACTATAGTTATCTTGTCCCACTTAAACTGATGGCCTTCATTATCTGAGTGTACCAATATTAAGGAAAGTTTGTCGTACCATTTTGCTGCTAACTGATGCTCATGTATTCTGATGGCCAGTTTCCTTCCTGCCTGTCAGATGTAATGTTTGTGACAGTCGTATTTTGTAGACCACGTTGGTTCTGCATGTTGTGGGAATGGGGTCTTTAATCCTTGTAACTGTTTGTTGTAGAGTGGCTGTGGGCTTGTGGGCCAGCATGATTCCTAGTGGTCTTAGGAGTCTTGTTGTCAATTCTGATATGTTCTTGATGTAGGGCAGTGTGGCCAGTGCATTAGGGTGTACTGTGTCCTCCTGTTGTTGTCTGTTTAGTAGACACCTGCGGATGAAGTTGTGGGGATATTTGCAAGTCAGCCATCCTGACTTCTTCTTTCAGTTTTTGGTCACAGTGCAGTCAATGGCACATCAGAGATGGGTCTGCACCTTTGAAGAAGCATCCCTTTAGCTTCATGTCGGTGTGCTTGTTCTCCATCCTGAAGGGCAGTCCAATGGGAGGTGTTGAGACGGGGAGCAGTACTCCCATTGATAAGCACATTGGGCTCAGAGAAATCAGAGTTAATGTTTCGGGTCCGGTGACCCTTCCTCAGACCATGTTTACCCTTTCCAATTCCAGCCACAATTTTACTTCCTCCTGTAGGGTTGCTGTTGCTTTTTCTGATAGCATCCTGTTTCCATAGAAATGTGTCCTGCTTGCTCAGAAAGGTTACATATGGGCTGAGAAGCCAACTATTTATTACAGACTTCCAGTGCAGACAGGTCACCAGCCGAAATAGTGCAGCTTAGTGAATCCAATCCATCTGCTTGTACAGTTATCGGAACTGATTGGTAAAGTTTCAGGTTCCATTCATAACCATTTGGCTGGTCAATTATTGATAGATCCGTGGAGAACTCTGAGCAGATATCCTATTACTGACTCTAACATAAAGAGATAAGCTTGATTGCAAGCTTCCAAGTCATATCATTCTCAAGTACAACTCACTTCGTACTTTCCCCCATCTAGGAGGATAACTGATATTTGGTCAAAGATCCTTCATTTCAATCATGTTATGTTTACACAGCCTATTTTGAACTATATTATATGTAGGAAGCCATGAAGTCTATCATTAATTGGAAGCAATTGGAGGTGTAAAGTGTCTGAAATATTAATGCATATTAGTTTAAATGCAGTTCCTCTGGAAAACCCATAAGGGAATGGGTCCAAAAAGCAGGTAAAAGTTGGTTGCTGGAAATCTGGGGGCTGCCATTCAATCTCTCACATTTTCCACCCTACCACAAACCTTCCTTTGTCTGTTTTATTTTCCGCACACCACTTGCTCAATACTAAACGTCTAACTGTTCCCAGTTCTGCTGAGAGTTTATTGACCTGAATCGTTAATTTTGTCTCTCTCTCCACGGACGCTGCCAAACCTGCTGAGTATTTCGGCCTTTTCTGATTTTATCCCCTCTCCTTCACAGCTCAAACTATTTTGCTAAATAAACTGAATAGCAACATTGGGATCAATGTTAACATTCTTGCTAAGCTGCGAACTAGGTCAGGGTTATGGCTGAGTGCACTGGATATTAAAGGCTCCAATTTTAATATTAAGCATGCTGAGAGGTAGCTAAAAGCCAGCCATGCAGAAGTGACTGAGTATCTGCGCAATGCACCTCAGAGCTCAACAAAGCAACACATTTATCTTGACTGAGAAAAATAAGTGAAGGACAAATTCAAAAGTGCAAGTTCACAGAAGGAGAAAAGATGACAAGATTGAACAAGAGACAAAGTGTTCAAATGATACCGTATTGATAATGTTTTAAAACATCATCACACTATTTTCTCTACTGGCACACTCCTCAATGATCAAATCTGGGCCACCAGCCTAATCTGAGCGATTTATTATGAGAAGAACACAAGTTAAAGTCCACACATTTCGTGAAAAATTGCTTTTTCAGGCAATTGGGTAAAATATAATTAAGGTGGTGGTAGAAATTCAATAGTCTCCAAACACAGGTATGGGGATCACAATGTGCAATTAACCTGTGCCCATTGATTAAAATACAGGCAGCATGACAGCTTTGTCCTGCCTACTCATTAGAATGAATTTTCCTGTCATTAATAACCGTACTTGGCTCCAAATCTCAGCAATGAACAGAGTGTAAAATGGTTACTTCCTATGAAACACCACTTAAAGCTAACCTATTTAAAGGGAGGTGCAATGTGACTGCAGCAAATACTGAGAGTCATGCAGGTAGTGTACCAGGCCTGGAAAACATTGAGGGGTGGCACAACATAGGAGAAAGTGTGTTTCAAGGTTTGTGGACATCGTTCTCAGAGCTTTCGTGAAGGTTGTGGAAATAAATCTCCCACACCCTCAAACGAATAGAAGCACATCCAAACATACATCAAAGGACCAGGATCAGACAGTGAGAGAACAAATGTTGCTACAAGAACTTGAATGACCTCACATATATGGTGAAGGTCAGTAAAAAACTGTATTCTAATCACTGCACTATTAGTCTGAGATACTAGTCACTTCATCACAGTCCCATCACTTAGACTGGAACAACAATCTCTATCAAATGGGATTCATACCAAATATAGTCTCACCTCATTGTCACAGTCTCATCTCTGCCCTAAGCCTCACACTCACGTAAAACCAGAAAGTGCTAGTGAAAAGCAGCAACTTTGGCAACATCTGTAGAGAAAGAAATAAAGAGTGGAATTTTGTAGGCATCTACGCAATGTGAGATTTGTGATAGAATTGAGTGAGAAGCCCAGGGAGGCCTATCCCAAAATCAGGAGCAACTTGCTCGCATTTCAAAAGTGAGTCTGAGCATATGATAGAGTGTGTAAAGTTGTGTAAAGAAATCTTTGCAGGAGGTTGCAGATTCAAAGATCCCAAATTTATCATCAATATATTGGAAGTATGCACAGGAGGTGAGGATTAATTTAATCAAAAACACATTTCCTACAAAAAAAAATGAAAACATTGGAAAGTGTTGACTTGTGGCACCATCTATTTGGGCAAACATGATGTCAGTAAAACAGAACCCAACTGGATGAGTTGTTAAGATCATACATTCAATGAATACAAAGTGAAAAAGCTTTGGAAACATTAGGTATCTGTTAGCCCTTTGGCACAATATTTTTTCCAACTAATTATTAAAAATTTTAAAGCTAATCCATAGTAATGAGGGGAGGGAGAGCTAGCTAAGGATGTTTGGTTAAATAGACTTGGATAAATAGGTTTGGAGCAATATAAAGAGTGTGAAATGCTTAGAAACACAATTCAAAATTTTCATCAAAAATATATACCACAGGCTAACAAAAACATTGCGAGCAAAGTCTACCTGTAACTTACTCAGGAGGTTAATGATACGACTAGATTAAAAGAAGAGACTTATAATGTCGCAAAGAGCTGTTGTAAGTTTAGATTCAATGACAGATTCAATTTGTCCAGAGATAAGGAACAAAAAACGTACAATTATATTGCTCTGGTGTAGTCTATAGACCACTAACTGGTGGGAAGGACATAGAGGAACATATCCAAAGTGAGAGCAACCAAAGATGCCAATACTATAGAATAGTTATTAAGGGGGACATAAATTACCCAAATGTGGACTGGAATACTTGTAGTGTAAGGGATAGCAGAGGTCAGATTTTCCAAGATTAATCCTCACCTCCTGTGTATACTTTAAATATATTGATGATAAATTTGGGATCTTTGAATCTGCAACTTCCTGCAAGGATTTTCTTACACAACTTCACACACTCTATCAGGATATTTTCCCATGACAGTATGAATCTAGTCTAACAAGAACAAATGTACTGTTGGACTTGGATCTTGGAAATGAGTTGGACTAGATAGATCAAGTGTCAGTGGGGGAATATTTTGGACTCGTTTATCATCACACTGTAGGTTTAGGTGGATGGTGGAGAATGACCATGATTAATCCAGAATAAGAAAAATAAATTAGCAGAGAGCTGACTTCAACGAAACAAGAACGGAGCTGGGCTGGAGAGACTGGAGCGCAAGTTTGGCAGGAAAACCTCACTAAGTAATTTGCTACCTTCAGAGAGGAGATGGTTTTTTGCAGTCAAGGTGTAATCTTTCATCAAAGAAAAGTAGGATATGCAAATCCAGAGCTCGGACCATCCATGGATTTGTTTGCTATTTTGGTCTACATTCCTAAGAAGGGATATACTTATATCGGACATGAAGGTTCTTTAGATTGGTCCATTTGGATGAGAAGGTTATCGTCTGACGAAAGGCAATTGGGTCCACAATCTCTGGTGTTTAGAAGATTGAGACGTGATCTTACTGATATAGCCAGCATCACGAGGGGCCTTGTCAGCTTAGACAATGAGAGGTTGTTTCCTCTGATTAAGGAATCTACAACAAGATGGCATAGATTAAGGAGTCTATTATTTAGAACTGAGATCAGAGAAGTGTCTGTATTGAAAGAGTTGCGAATCCTAGAAATTCTCTACCCCAGGGGTTGTGGATGATCTAGCACTGAATGCTGGGAAAGTCAGATTTCTGGTTCTCGGGGAATCAAGGGATTTGGGAAGTTAGCAAAGGTGGTTTGAAGCCCAAGATCATCCATAATCATATGAATGACACAGCTGGCTTGACAGACCAAAGGTCTTCTGCTGCTCTTTCGCTTAAATTCATATGCATGTGTACCTCTTTCCCCAATTCTTCGAAGAAACATGCTTGCAATCTATCTATAAGACTATAGTTTTATCCTTTTTGAGATGGGTTAATTTATTTAGTACAACTTTTTTATTTTAAATGCACTTATCTCATTGCTCCTCTCATTGTTCAATGTCATGTTTTCCTGTTCTATCTCTCTGGCAAACACTTAAGCAACACAATGATTTAATATTTCACTAGCTTTCTGTGTTACCTATGGTATTATCCTGTTAAATCTTTAATGATTCTGCTCCCATCATGGTCTTCCATTTTTAATCTATGTCTCTATAGATATTTGTACTCCTCTATATCAAATCTTTTAGTTCTCCTTTGCTGATTTTGCCCAATTTCTTTCTTGCAAATCTTCTTACATGGATACTTCAATACATTGAGCTTAAACTTTATCAACTTCCAATTGTCTGCAGATTTTGAAACAAACTCTCCTGGTTTGGAGGCTGCATAATCTAAACTTTTCAACTGATGTGGCTGTGATTTCCCTGAATTTAAGGAGAAAAACTGGGCTTGTTTCTAGCCCTGGACATCTCTTCTCTAAACTGCATGAGAAATTTTTAATCTCTGGATTTATATTGAATCATCAAATCCCTACAGTGGAAGCAGTCTATTTGGCCCATCAAATCCACACTGACCTTCCAAAGAGCATCTCACCCATACCCACCCCCTACCCAATCGTCATAATCTTGCATTTCCCATGGCTAACCCACCTATCCTTGGACACTATGGGTAATTTAGCAAGGCCAATCCACCTAACCTGCACATCTTTGGACTGTGGGAGGAAACCGGAGCACCCAGAGGAAACCCACGCAGACACGGGGAGAATGTGCAAACTCCACACAGACAGGGGTGAATTGAACCTGGGTCCTTGGCACTGTGAGACAGCAGCGCTAACCACTGAGCCACCCTGCTACTGTTTAGTTTTCTAAACTAAAAACAATCATTTATTATTTTGAACTGAAAACAATCTTGACCTTCAATGTTTACCCACCTATTATAAACCACCGCAGCACAAACAATGTTCCATTAACATACCACAAGTCTGCAGCCATTTGCTTTTTGAGCAGCGTTGGACTAAGATCATTATTTCACAAGAACTCTGACAATCATTTTAGTTTAAAGAAAACATCCATAGAAATGAACCACATTCTTCTTCCTCTATGGTAAAATTCATTTTTCAAACTATATATATATATAGGTTAAGAGAGAGACTTTGGTGGAGTGCTGAATTCCAAGATAATATCTTTGGTATCAACCAACATTGCAAGCTTGTTAGCTGTCATGATCTTCTGATCAGCTATGCCCACCTCTGGGGAACATTAGTTGATCACATGAGAGCCCATACTGAAGATGATGTCCATTGTGATTTGCTGCACTAATGGCCATGCACACATTTGGTCCCCAAGGGCAACTGTAATAAGTTATAGGAAATCCCCAACATCACGTGCTGTTGAGCCCAATTTCACATGTATCTGAACTTTAATCAGGGACTTATACTATGAAGTAAGGAAACTGCATTGACCATGCTGAATATTATACACTAAATTGAAAGACACATGCGTAAACCACAGTTTCAACATGGCCGCCTGTCATTTTTTATTCTCCACCTTGCTATCACTCTGGCTTCTTGGTCCTCCACCAACTGCAGTACTCCAATAAAATTTAAAATTACCTTAAGGAACAGCATTTTCTCATTTCAGTAGGCACTCTACAGCTTTCTGGATTTGCCTCTGAGTTTAACAATTCCAGACTGTAACCACTAAACCCCTTTTTGTTTCCTTTTTCTCTGCATATTTCAGTTTTACTCTAGTTTTTAATTTTTTTTTACTTTGGAAAGCAACTGTGTGTCATTCTGCTTTTTCCACCTCCTCACGACACATTTTTTTGTTTCTTTATGCGTCCCATTGCCATTCATTTGGTTCTGCCCCTTAAACTCTTTGCCATTTTATCAGACCTATCATTGCATATTTTGCTCTTGTTCCCGCCTTTTCATCTTCACTTCGCTTACAGCCTACTCCATTATTTTCCAAACTGTGCTGAGAGATCGTTGACATGAAACATTAACTCTGAGTGTCTTCACAAATGCCGTCTCACCTCCTGAGAGTTTCCCACATTTCCTGTGTATCATAGTTTATTTTGTGGCACTGGCTCTAGCCTCAATTATTTCCTACCAGAATGACTATTTTTAGCTACAGATCCTCAAAAACCATTGATGCAAACAAAGAAGACTTTGAACAGGTTTTATCGAACACATTGCTTTTGATTTTCTATTTTTAGTTTTCTGATTTCTTTTTATTCTCGGTCGGTTTAAGCTTCCTGCCTCTGCTTCACTGGAGTTTGATGAAAGGTCATTTAAATTGATTCTTCTTTCCAACTCTCTTGTGATTTCTCCATGATCCCAGTAAGCAGGAGATAGCGAGATTGAACTGCATCATTTTCAGCGCCACAAGAATGAAAACCTCTCCTTTTCGAACGTTGCTCATCTTTTATTGCTACCTACTGTTTATTTGATATTTTAAAATGTTACATGATATATGGCCCAGATATTCTGACTCTGACTGAACTAAACAAAAAAACTCTTAAAACTTTGATTAATTCTCCCTTCGCTCTAATTTCCTGGACAGGAGCTTTCAACTGGGAATCACTGGAGACCACTACAGGAAAGAGTTGCAGCCAGGAGCGGAATGGATTAGTGTGGAAACCAGGGAGGCTTTTTTGACAGTAAGTGTCGAATTCTGTAGCTTTAATGCCCTGCAGCCACTTTGACAGCTTCTGAGAAAAGTCTAACAGGTGTATGAGGGATATGCTGGGTGTTAGGGTGGGTGAGGGTGTATAGGGTGCCGAGTTGGTGAGGAAGGTTGGTGTGCCAGGTGCGTAGGGAGGACAGTTGGGTGCCATTGCATGGGTTGTAATGTCAATAATCTAACAGAAAATTGTCAAACATGATTTCCCCTTCATAAAGAGATAGTGGGGACTGCCGATGCTGGCGAATCTGAGCTAACAATGTGTAGAGCTGGAAGAACACAGCAGGCCAAGCAGCATCAGAGGAGCAGGAAAGCTGACGTTTCGGGCCTAGTTTCTGAAGAAGGGTCAGCTTTCCTGTTCCTCTGATGCTGCTTGGTCTGCTGTGTTCATCCAGCTCTACACCTTGTTATCCCCTTCATAAATTTGTCTTGACTCCCCCCTAATCATTTTATGGTTCTCCAAATGCCCTGTTACCAAATCCCTAATCACAGATTCTAATATTTTCCCTACAACTGATGGTGCTGGAAACGGAGAGGGAGCAATATGAGGGTGTGCAGGAAGTTAGGTTTATCAGGCAGCACAAAAAGAACACCAGAAGCTCTAGATTAACAACTAATCTACCCTTTCAAATTGAAGCAGGCCTTTGAAGTCTGTCACTGTTCCCTCTTTCGCAGTTTTCCCACGGCACGAAACCTGTTGCAAATGGCATTCATGGCCTTGTCCCAGTTTACATTAAGTGCTTGGTTCGAAATACTATGATGCTCACTAGCATTTATCAATGCACTAATTTTATCTCTCACAAAATTTAGCTTGGTTTTTCAATCTAGGATTAAGGGTATTAAAGTGCTGGAAGGATGAGTGAAGAGGATATGAATCACATTGTGTATACAGCCTTAAAATTCTACCAGAAGACTCAATGATTTGTATATAATGAGGATGAAACTGTTTTCAGACCACTTTGACATGGAATTGGTTCCACAGTAGGAGAAGGTGTGTGACCACATCCATTCAAATTGGTCACTGTAATCAACTTAAATAGCTTAGCCAGGCTGTTCACTTTCAGCCTGTAGTGTGAGTATCCTGACTGCACACTGATGCCACCATTTGAAGCCAGACATGATTCTCTTAAAGAGGAACTGCACTTTGGCTGCGAGCAACTACCTCTGAAAATTCTGACATTGCCAGGAAGAGGATAAGTTGTAAGGGGCCACCATTTTCTAATGCTGCACAGGAGGTACTGGTACAATTTGATTTGATTTGATTTATTATTGTCACAGGTACCTAGGTACAGTGAAAAGTTTTGTTTTGCATGCAGTACAAGCGGATCATACCACACAAAGTGCATAAGGGTAACAGAGCTTAGCAAGGAGTACAATGTTATGGCTACTGAGAAGGTGCATGAAGAGTGAAATTGGCATTATATATGAAGTTTGAGAGGTCCATTCAGAAGTCTAATAGCAGCAGGACAGACGTTGTTCTTGAATCTGTTGGTACGTGTGTTTAAGCTTTTTTATCTTCTGCCCGAGGGAAGAGGTTGAAAGAGATTATAACTGAAGTGGGAGGAGTCTTTGATGATGTTGACTAACTTTCCGAGGCAGTGGGAAGTATCGATGGAGTCAATTGATGGAAGTTTGCCTTGTGTGATGGACTGAGATGTGTTCACAACTCTCTGTAATTTCTTACGGTCCTGGGCAGAGCAGTTACCATACTAAGCTGTGATGCATCTGGATAGAATGCTTTCTATGGTGCATTTATAAGAATTGGTAAGAGTCTTTATGGACATGCCAAATTTCCTTAACCTCCTAGGAAGGTAGAGGCATTGTTGTGTTTTTTTAACTGTAGCATCAACATGGGTTGACCAGGACAGATTGTTGGTGATCATCACTCCTAGGAACTTGAAGCTTTCAAATATCTCCACCTCAGCACCATTGATGCAGACAGGGGTGTACCGTCCACCTTGTTTCCTGAAGTCAATGATCTGCTCCTTCATTTTGCTGGCATTGGGGGAGAGATTGTTATCTTTACACTACACCAGCGAGCACTCAATCACTTTCCTGTATTCTGTCTTGTCATTGTTTGAGAAACAACCTACAACAGCGATGTTGACAACAAACTTGTAGAGGGAGTTAGAGCGAAATTTGGCCATACAGTCATAAATGGAAGGGGTCAACAAGCAGTTATCCAGACAAACTGTGCAGTATGAGTGGGCAGAGGTGATGGAGGAACTGAACATTGTCCCCAGCACAAGGCAACATTAACTCACACGACTGATCAAGGTCCCTCCTATATCAAAAATCTCTGACTAGCCTTGCACTACTTGCAACCTCAGCATTCACAAGCTTCCTCAATCTCTCTTCAACTCACTGCTGCAGATTTCACTCCACCTGTGCCTGGCCCGAATGATTATGGGCATTAAGAGTCCCAGCAACAGACTGAGGCAAAGAATAGAGGGATTTGATACCATGAATCAGAAACTTAAAATTAAGATATTGGGATGAATCTTGCATTTTCTTTTGGCAAAGTATCAGTTAACATTGAGCTTTTTTAGAGGTATTTAGAGGTAAGGCTTTGGTTAGGCCACATTTAGGGTATTGCATTCAATTCCGGTTGCCACATTACAAGAGCGATGTGGAGGCTTTGGAGAGGGTGCAGAAGAGGTTTACCAGGATGGTGCCTGGATTAGAGGGTATTACCTATAAGGAGAGGTTAGAAAAACACGGGTTGTTTTGTACGGAGAGGCGGAGGCTGTGGGAAGACTTGATAGAAGTCTATAAAATTATGAGATGCATAGATAAAGTTGACGGTCAGAAACTTTTTTCCCAGAGTTGAAATGTCTTAAACTAGGGGGCATGCATTTAAGGTTAGAGGGGGTAAGTTCAAAGGAAATGTGAGGGGCAAATGTTTTACATAGACAGTGGTAAGAGTCTGGAACGTGCTGCTAGGGGTGGTGGTGGAGGCAGTTACGATGGAACTTTTAAGAAACTTTTACATTAGTACATGAATATACAAGATATGGAGGGATATTGGCCGGGAGCAGGCAGAAGTGATTAGTTTAATTTAGCATCATGTTCGGCACAACATCATGGGCCAAAGGGCCTGTTCCTGTACTGTACAGTTCTATGTTCTACATAAAATCAAAAGAGTTTCCTCACTGTATCTTACAAAACCCACTTTTTTAACCATTTAGCCCACCCCTATAATGTGCCTCTCATCTGGTTCTAGCCCCATCTTACCTTATACCATTTCCAGACAAACTCACTACTGTGGAGATATCTCAGAATTGGCTGGCATCACTGAGGCTGGTGCTCTCTTTGAAAGGTTACTGCACAACCAAACAAGCATCGTCAACCTGAAGCTGCCCTGCCCGGTTCCTGATATTTGCCCTGGGAAACATGGGAAATTTGTTGTTCTCTTTATGGGCAGGGATCTGGAAGTCCTGCTACATGGGGCAGTGAGGCACAACATCCACTCCCCCCAGGACCAAGGGTGGAGACCACGACACCAGGCCATGCCAGCTTGGTTTGAGATTGCTGCCTAGGTCAATGTGGTCTCAGCCGTCTGGTGGGAATGGCCAGTTTTGTAGGAAGGAGGTCAGTGACCTTCTCAGCTCACCAGCACAAATACCACCATCTTCTCTCCAATACCTAACACTCACTTTATATCTGTCACTGTACCCATGTCCCACCAAGTCTCATGATATACCATTCTCACTGTTGTCTGCACTTCCCTCTCGCTGTCCTCCAACCTAACCCCCGACTCCATGAACATTGCAAGCCCGCTGCTCTGCCACTCAGTCACTTGGGACACCTCCCCACCTATACTGACAGTGCTACCCTACTTTCATCTCCCTTAATACCTCATTCCAGGAGGAAAGCAGCTACCAAAAGGTCAGAAAGAGTCAAGAAGGGTGGTGTGCTGCCCAGTGCCCACCACAGAGGTTGTTTGGAGTAAACAATGAGCCAAAACCACCAGGTATCTGCTCTTCCACTTTCACAATACTGATTGACTTAATGGTCACTCATGTTTTCTAAAACACACTCTATCATAAATCAGTGCATTTAAAACACATTCTTCCTACAGCATTAAATTATGGTAGCTGAAATTAGCTTTTAAATTTATCTGTCTTAGAAGGTTCTTGATTCCAAGACATCTCCCCGTCATGTTTCATGATATCTCTGAGCTGATATGTACTATGTCTGTTTCACAAAGCTTTAGAAACTGGTCCGATTCCATGAAAATTGCAGGAGGTAGGTTGTGAAGGCACGAGTGTAACTGAAATCACCAACCTCTCTGTGGGGTCGTTGACATTGGGGTTGCTGTGTGTGGGATGGTGACCTGCTCCTTTATCCCGAATGCTTAAACATGGCAAGTGACAGGAATGGGGCTGAGAATTCCTGAAGTGAATCCGGCTGCCTCATTTCTCCACCCTAACATGGCTAGTCTCAGAACAGTGTCAGCCAGAAATTTAGGATTCAAGAAGTGAAGATATTCCTTCACTTGGGATCGGTGAATCTTTGAAATTCTGTAGTTCAGAGATGCTCGGTTGTTTGATGTATTCAAGGTAGAATTTCACAGTAATGGACTCGAGGAGTATTGGGATATGTGGGCAAGTAGAGTTGAAGAAAAAGAAGGTCCATGGTCTTAGTGAAGAAGGTGTTTGTTAAGCTTGCCTTTTTTGGTCAGTGCATTGAAAATAGGAGTTTGGAGTTCATGTTGCATCCACTTTTGGAATGCTGTGTTCAGTTCTAGTCTCCCTGCTGTAGGAAAGATGTTATGAAACCTGAAAGGGATTTTCCCTGGAGCTTTGGATGCTGAAGGATGATGATATAGAAGTTTATAAAATGATGATGGGCATGGAAAGGGTAAGTAGACAAGGTCTTTTCCCCAGGGTAAGGGAGTCTAAAGCTAGAGGGCATAGGTTTAAGGTGAGAGAGGAAAGATTTAAAAGTGAGCTAAGGGGCAACTTTTTCACGCAGAAGGTGGTGCATGTATGGAATGAGATGCAAGAGGAGGTGGTGGAGGCTGGTACAATACCACATATAAAAATGCATCAGGATGGATATATGAGTAGGAAGGGTTTAGAGGAAAATGGGGAAAATTCTGGCAAATGGAACTAGATTAATTTAGGATATCTGGTCGGCATAGACAAGATGGACCGAGCGGTCTGTTTCTATACTGTACAACTCTATGACTCTAGCAAATTGCATAACAAACTTGAAGGTTTGTATCAGCTACTCCTGCTCCATTCTCTTAATGTTTTTATGCACTTAACACAAACTCTTGACTCCATGAGTTCACCTTCCTCTACGTAAATATCTGTCATAGCAGATGTTGCTAAAGATACTTGTAGCAGACATCAAAAACAAATAATTTTGCAGCAGCTTTATCTTCATTTTCCCTCCAGTGTGCATAGAAAATAACAAAGAGTGCATCTTCATGCAGTAACTAACAGTATACAAATAGAATATTTGTGTAGAGTGTTCAAAGCTGGCTTCAACTCCATTCAAAGAAGACAGAACGATAATTTTAATAAGTCCTCATCCCTAGGCAAAAAGAATGTTATAAAAACAAATCTAACCTCATAAACATTTTGAAGAAATGTCCTTGCACCGACTCTTTTTGGTGTTTGAAGCTTCAACAGTATAAAGTTCCTGAGTATATTACTAATAGATTTGCAGAATAGTGGAACATGACAATAACGAATGGATTCTATTCCACCTCAATGCAAGTCAGGTTTTCCAATATAAAGCAGCTTGTATTCTAAACTGTGGTACTCAGGAGCTGACATTTCCACAGCATTGAATATAAGTTATTAGGTACCATATTAATAGAAATGTTTATTTAAAAAGAACCTTTTCACAGCCATCAATTCCTTGTATGTACATTTATTCAGCAGGATAAAGGGCATATTTTGCTTACCAGTGGAGTGGTACCATAATAAGAAGCTGCACTCCATTATCAATGGCGTCATGAATGTGATGCATGATTTACAGCTTCAAGGACCCGAGCACCATTTTGCAATCCAAATTTTTGACAAAATAATAATAATAATTAATCCATATGTGAAGACCGTGCCTTTTCATTTTTCTGCATTTTCGGCTGTGGACTGAAAGCAAAAAAGAACTATTTTAAAAACCAAGGATTGTAGAAAGAATGGTTGCACGTTTTAAAAGCAAGTTGACTAATGTTCATTATAGGCACTATTTACACAGCTTATTGCTCAAGCAGTGGGGGTTAGCAATGGCTGGGGGAGTGGGTTGGGGGGTAGAGAGAGAGTGTGTAAGGGAGAGGTGAGACAGAGAGAGCAAGGGTCCAGTTGCAGACGAGTGGAGTCAAGGAGCAAGTAAGAATAGAGATTTGGCTGGCAAGACATAGCTGATCAGTCTAGGGAATTAGGGCTGGTCTGGACCTTCTAGCAGCCATCAGCCATGTAACTGGCTTCCAGATATCTGAACAGCTTGTGGGTGTGAATGCTTGGTGCAGAAGCCATTGGTTATCAGGAAAAGATAAAGCTGTCCTTCACTCTGCAGTAAAAACAAACTTCTAAGCCTGAAGAAAGCCGATTTATTCCTCTCATTGGTTGCTGTAAACTGTGACTCTTGAACGTTAACATGATAATTGTGAACGTGTTGCCCTATCCATCCTTCCAGCAAGTGAAAGAATCTGAAGAAGGAAAAACGAGGAACAGCAAGTCTGACAAGCAAAAAGGATCATCTCAGCAAATCCTGTGGACAGGGACCATTGAACTGTCTTTCTTTGCACCTACAACACCTGTGTTTTTATTTTGTGGGTATCTGTATGTGTGGGTAGGGAGAGTGTTAGAAAGGGAGTGTGGGTTTTACCTTGTAATTATATGTGGACATTTCATCATTGTTTATCTGTAGCTAGAACCAATTTATTTGTCATAATTCTTGTTAAGTACAGAAACTTGGACCATACTTTCCGTCAATCTGGATCTAAAAGATAGATAAATTGGGCAATTTTGCAAAATTTTCTGAAATCCTTAATTTTTTGTGATAACTCCGGGAATAGCAAGGTTTGATTTCCAGTGCTCTACCACAATGAGATATAATTTTATGCAATTTTGCAATATTTATTAACAAATGAAAAGTAAAATTTTCATAGGCGCATTAAATAGCTGAATTTAAACCTGGATACTAATGTCAAGGGAGTTGAACAAATTTGAAACATTTTCTTCAAACGGAGATTTCCTGCAGAGGTCGCACACTTGAAGAGGAAGCAAAGGTAATTAAGTAGCTGGCAGTCAACACACCTCATTGGAAAGATTTAACTATAAACATTGTTGTGAGAAAGAAGAACAGGGTGAATCATATCCGTTAACAACAAGCAATGAGATAGAATTTCCATCCTCCCAATCTTCCACCACAGGATCAGGGGAAGCTCTGGAGAAGGGATAGCTAGACCATTTCAGGTTTTCCTCTGGAGTTTCTGCCAAACATACAGCTGGAGATTTAGGAAATTCCTCTCTTATGTTTTCATACTTTGATAGTCAAGACAGCTGATTAAAGGCAAAACAAAGTTGTAAAAAAGTTGCAATAGTTTTAATTGAATTACTTTGGACATTCCCTAAGGTTACCATTCTTCTACCTATTTAATGCTGATATACGCAAGCAGTCACAACCATTTCTGTCAGCTATATTGTATGAAGAAATATTAACAAGGGTTCAAAAGAATCAAGTTGCAAAACTTCTAACGTGTGACAGTAAATGTCAATATCCTGAGATCTGTTGCAGAAAACATTATGAATCCGAACATTTTTGAGAAGTTGACTACACCAGCAATAGGTTCAGGAATGGAGACCCCATAACACAAAGCCTTGAATGGTAGGAATGGTAGGGGTGGGGTCATTTCCATGAATGGGAGGGTCAACAGTGTATGAAAAGGCGTGCCAGTGTCATCTTCACCTGTTACAGTGTTTGAAGCGATGCTAAGGTCCCAGTAGAATTCAAGCAAGAATTCCATTGTGGCTCACAATGGAGTTCCCAGAGGAGTGTGGAAGGTCAGCAACACCAAACCCATTGACATCAAGATGGAAAGATGGAGGAATCACTCTCTGTGTCCCACATAAAAAAAGAACCCATGGAGAAATAGGAAAATTCCTGCAGCGAAGATTTACTAGAATGTTGCCAGGACTGGAGAATTTTGGCGATGAGGAGAGTTTAGAGAGGTTGGGGTTGTTTTCCTTGGAACTGAGAATGCTGAGGAGTAACATGATTGAGGTTGATAAAATTGTGAGGGTTAGAGATAGAGTAGATAGGTGGAACCTGTTTCCCTTAGCAGAAATTCATAAACCAGGCGTTATAGATTCAAGCGAGGTGCCAGAAGGATTAGAGGGGACCTGAGGAAAACCTTTTTTAACACAGAGGCTGATAGGTACCTGGAATTCGCTGCTTGAGTTGGTGGTGGAGAAAGAGACCCTAAACGCTTTTTAAATTACCTGGACATGCACATTACGTGCTGTATGCTGCAGGACCATGGGCCGTGTGCAGGAAGATGGGATTAGAAAGGACAGCTAGGTGCCTTTGGGTCGGCATTGACAAGATGGGCCGCATGGCTCCTTTCAGTGCTATATCATTTCTATGGTTCTATGTCACTTGAATTTAGCCAGACCTAAATCCTGGGTCTGTGATGTCTTCCCTCTGATGTTTTAGTCCCAGATTCAGTTGAAGGAAAATGGGAGGGTATTTTCTTGAAGTTGATGAACCAGGTGTCACACCTTTATAACAGGGTGTGGCCTGCTGGGCGAATTACGAAGGGGTCTCCTTGATGTGAATATTTGCATGGGCACTGATGTAAAACCCATGTAAAATCAATAAGTGGGTGCAAAAATTTGAGTGGAAGTATTTTAAAGTTGCACAACAGGCAAAAGGAATTTCCTCCTAATTTTGCTGGTTTGGAAAATTTCCTGTATTGTTTTGCACTGCTGACATTCTGAAACAGTGAGAAGGATCATAATGTTTTGCAAAATCTACAAAAGATCCATTGTAAAAAATAAACTGGTAATCAGCTGGTGCCATGTCTAAATGTCTATTATGAGAGGGGGCATGCATGTGGGTAGTATACTGCTGGCCACATATATAAGGGAGAATAAGAAATGCATGGGAAATGTGTCTGAAATAAGCATTAGTTCTTTACATTTGCAAAGGGATCTCATATTGTCTGAAGCCCAATTTACAAAATTACAGAATGGTCTGAAAATGGTTCATTCCATAGATATTAGGAACTGCAGATGCTGGAGAATCTGAGATAACAAGGTGTAGAGCTGGATGAACACAGCAGGCCAAGCAGCATCAGAGGAGCAGGAAGGCTGACGTTTCGGGCTTGGATCCTTCTTCAGAAAATTCTTCAGAAAATGGTTCATTCCATGTTGGCTACGTTCAAGAAAATGTTCCTTACATCCAGATCAACTGATGGTGGTCCCTAAAAAATGATTCCAATAGAAAAATATGTTTGTTAATAAGTTTGAATGTGTTGCCAGGAGGAAGTCAAACCTGAAGGTTATATTCAACTCCCAGTAATCCCATTCCTTCAGATCATACCTCATCTCTTTCCAGATCTCACATATTCTTTCTATTATCTTTCCCCGCTATGTTGATCATTCCTTTCCTGATCATATAAATGTGCAAACAGACGAATCAGGAGCACGAGTAGACTATTCAGCCCCTCAAGACTGCTCCACCATTCAATAAGTTCTGGTCGATTTGATTGTAACGTCAAATCCATATTCTTGGCTATCAGCAATAACTCTTCACCCGCTTGCTTAACAAAAATCTATCTAACCCTGCCTTAATGGTATTCAAGCATTCTGCTTCCACCACCTTTTCAGAAAGAGAGTTCTAAAGGCTTATGACAGTCTGACTAAAAACAAATCACATAATCTTCATTTCAAATGGGTAACTCTTAATATTTAAACATTGATACACTCTTTCTAGTTCTGGATGCTGGCATGAGAAAAAACATGCTTTTTACATTTACTTTGTCAAGACCCACAGCACCCTATATGCCTCAATCAAGTCACCGCTTATTCTTGTAAACTTCAGTAGATAATGTCCAATGTTCCTCACAGGATAAGCAACCCACTCCAGGTATTAGTCTAATAAACTGTCTCTGAACAGTCACCAATGCATTTACATCCTTCCCTCAATAAGGCGACCAATATTGTGCGCAGTATAGCCATAGAGTTATAGAGTCATAAAGCATGGAAACAGACCCTTCAGTCCAACTCGTCTGCACTGACAGGACATCCCTATCTCACCTAGTTCCATTTGCCAATATTTGGCCCATATCCCTCCAAAGCCTTCCTATTCATATACCCATCCAGATGTCTTTTAAATGTTGTAATTGTACAAACCTCCACCACTTCCTCTAGCAGCTTGATCCATACACACACCTCACTCTGCATGAAAAAGTTACGCCTCAGGTCCTTTTTAAATCTTACGCCTCTCACTTTAAATGTATGCCCTCTAGTTTTGGACTCCCCCACCCTAGGAAAAAGATCTTG
The DNA here is from genome assembly GCF_021869965.1 of Rhincodon typus. Lineage (NCBI taxonomy): Eukaryota > Metazoa > Chordata > Chondrichthyes > Orectolobiformes > Rhincodontidae > Rhincodon > Rhincodon typus. The sequence continues at coordinate 29,929,631 of NC_063338.1, read as the reverse complement.
GCTATTCACCGTATCCATGCACCCCCTCATGATTTTATAAACTTCTATAAGGTCACCTGTCAGCCTCCAGTGCCCCAGGGAGAAAAGCCCCAGCCTATTTAGCCTGTCCCTGTGACTCAAACCCTCCAGTCCCATCAACATCCTTGTGAATATTTTCTGTATCCTCTCATGTTTCACAATATCTTTCCTAAAGAACGGCAACCAGAATTGAACATAATATTCTAAAAGTGGCCTCACCAATGTCCTGTACAACCACAACATGACGTCCCAACTTCTATCCTCAATGTTCTGACCAATAAAGACATGCATGCCAAACACCTTCTTCACTAACCTGTCTAACTGCGACTCCACTTTCCAGGAACTATGCACCTGGACCTCTAGGTCTCTTTGTTTGGCAACAGTCCCCAGGGCCCTACCATGAACTCGATAAGCCCTGCCCCAGTTTGCCTTAACAAAATGCAACACCTCATATTTATTTAAATTAAACTCCATCTTCCACTCTTCGGCCCATTGGCCCATCTGATCAAGGTCCCATTTTACTCTCAGATAATCTTCTTCACAGTCCGCTATACCACCAATTTTGGTGTCATCTGCATACTTATTAACTATACTTCCTATATTCACATCCAAATCATTTATATGACTGACAAAAAGCAGTGGACCCGGCACTGATCTCTGTGAAACTCCACTAGTCACAGGCCTCCAGTCCGAAAAGCAACCTTCTACTACCACCCTCCGTCTCCAGCCTTCAAGCCAATTCTAAAGAAGGGTCCCAACCCGAATCATCAGCTTTCCTGTTCCTCTGATGCTGCCTACCCTGCTGTATTCCTCCAGCTCCACACTGTGTTATCTCTAACTCCAGCATCAGCAGTTCTTACTACCTCTTTGTTTCCAATTGGTTAGCTCCCCCCGATCCCATGTGACCTAACATTACTAACCAGTCTACTTACACCAGATGTGATCTCACCAGCATCCTGGAAAATTGAAGTATAAACCCCCTATTTTTGTATCCAATTCCCTTGTGATAAATGATAATGTTCTATTAGCTTTCCTAACTACTTGCTGTACCTACAAATTAACCGTTAAAATTAATATGCTAGTGCACCCAGATCCCTCTGCACCTTAGAGTTCTGCAATCACTTCCTATTTAGATAGTTTGGGTGACCCGACAGCTTCCTGATCCTACTTCATGACCCCTTTTGCTACTGCAGCAGCCTCCTGTTGAGTACAGATTCACTAGCAAGCTGCATAGAGATGCTTATCCTTCTTTCATAGTTTCACTGGCCTTAATTAAATAATATTCAAAGTCCAAAACCTGGGGTGCCTTGGACCAATCTCTTCCTGTACCAGGACTGATGTGACTCAATTGCAAGTCATCACTATTTGAGTACAGGGTGGAAGGTAATTCTACAAGCTAAAATCACAAGTTAATATTCCTTTGGTTTGTTTCCTTTGTCCAAAATGGAGTGACTAATTTTGATGGAACCCACAACTCCCTCGCAAAATAAGTCCTCTATTCCTGCCAACTGTCAGCGCTAACCAATGAGCTGAGTAAAGGTGCCCTCTTACAGAAAAAAGAAATATAAGAATCAGTCCCTCTAGCACAACTCCAAATGGGTGAATACAGCAAGGTATTGACAGTTTTTGAAAATAACGTTTTCCGCATTGAAATGGGATGCAATTCGGAAGCAGAGAGAATAGATAGATAGGAAACATCATTTGCACATATTTTCGCATAAACACTTGAAAATGAAAATTGACAAAAAAATAATTTTATAGTTACAATGAGTTCCAATTTTTTTGACACCCATTTTACTTTTGTGATTACTTACAAAGAAATATTATAAAGTGGCCAATTGGAATTTTCTGGATAATAAGGAAAACTGCTGCATGTGACTTGACAATCCTTGACTTGGAAGTAGAATCACCAGAAAGGAAGTTAAGAAAGAAGTTATGAGGCAGATGGACACAAAGGAAAGCTTGAAGTACAAGGGAGAGCCAAATGCGGATGAATTGGTGGGTAAAGGGGGTCAGCACACAAATACAGACAACTACAAAGGAACACAGAAAATTCTTAAGTGGAAAAGGTGCAAAACAGTCTTGTGGAGATTTCAGTTTTTTTGGTTGACAGAAAAGGTGACAGGAGCCCACAGAGGTATTGTGTGAGCTAGTTAAACTATTTTAAAACCAGGAGACCTGTATGAAAAACGCTAAGGAGCTGTGCATTTTCAGAGAAGTGGCCAAACCATGAACCAAGGTGGTATTAGTTGGTCAGTTGAAAAGAAACTCTGGAAAGCTACACTATCAGAACTGCCATGACCCAAAGGAAAGAACTTCATGGAAGAAACTCAAAGGTGGAAGCAGCTGGAAGATAGAAAACCCTGAATTAAACTGCAAGAATTAAAAACAACACATTGTGGAAATATGTTGCTGCATAGTGCCACATTTTGCAGGCAGTAATGCTGGTGCTTGCTTAAGGCACATCTTTGTTCCATCGACTATTTAATTCGAAAGTTGTGTTTTTAAGTTGGAGTAGAATTTTCTTGTTAATCCTGTTTGTGTTACAGTAAAAAGTACAAAACGTGAAATCCTGTTGGTAATTTCTTCATGTGAAGATTATTTATTAAATGAATGTTATTGTTGTCTATAATTTATCAACAGGGATCATGACAATTTTGTATTTCAATATCACAGAAAAGAAAAGTCTGTAATCTAGGTCTTTCTATCATGTGTATAAATATTGCTAAAATATATTTCATTTTGCACTTATTAAGAAGACGTCAATGTAATCACTTACTGGTTGTATGGTAGAACTATGGTAGCCGTAGCTGTATGTAGAAAATAGCTTATTTTTGATGTGTATATCGTGTAGCATTCATGCTATTGTCAAATCTTACTTCATACATCCTTCAACAGCACATTATGAACCTGCAATTTCCACTATCTAAAAGGATAAGGACAACAACAAATGCTTGGGAACACCATTGCCTACAGGGGTCTCCAAGACACTCACCATTCTCACTTGCAACAATATTACTATTCTTTCATTATTGCTGGGCCAAAACCTTGAAATTCACTTCTTTACAGCACTGTGCCATAGATTGCAACTGTTCAGTAAGAAATCCACTACCGCCTTCTGAGGGAGAATTAGGGATGGACAGTAGATGCTGGCCTAACCACTGACATCCACATGCCATAAATGGACATATAGAAGAAAGAGAATAGTTTGCTTTGGTGTGAGGTAAATGGTATATGTAAGCTTTTGTTAAATAGTATGAGAAAGCCAGATATGAATGAGTTTGATTAGGCCGTTTGCTTGATGTCTTGGAGATTTATGAAAAGCTATAATGAAGACTTCAGTAATGAGGAAGAATAACTAATAGACAAGATCAAAAGAAACCACACCTAAGAATGGATTATTGGATGACTAACTTGATTTTGCAATTCCAGTAAATCTATGCCAAGACCTGGTTCCTATTTTTTGATGCACAGAAGTAGCTTTCTAAAATATGGTGTTAGTTCATTTTAGGTTTCAATATTGTACTAACAGACCAATTGATGAAGTCTAAAATATGACCAGCAGTGCACACTAAAAGGTGTGACATGTGCTTAATGGTATATGAAATAAATATGTCTCCTTTAATACACTTCAACATGAATTTTTTTTAAAATTCATTCATGGGATGAGGACATCACTGGCCAGGCCAACATTTATTGCCCATCCCTAATTGCCCAGAGGGCAGTTTAGAGTCAACCACATTGCTACGGGTCTGGAGTCACATGTAGGCCAGACCTGGTAAGGATGGCAGTTTCCTCCCCTAAAGGACATTAGTGAACCAAATGGGGCTTTCCAATAATTGACAATGGATTCATGGTCATCATTAGACTCTTAATCCCAGATAATTATTGAATTCAAATTCCACCATCTGCCATGGCAGGATTCAAACCTGGGTCCCAAGAACATTACCTGGGATCTCTGGATTAACAGTCCAGTGATAATACCAGTAGGCCCTATTGATTTATCATTCTTGAGTAAGATTGGTGAAGGATGGTGGTGGGGTGGAGGGAGCTAAGGGCTGAACAGGTAAGGGGAAGAATTGATGCACAAAGATGAATAAAATGAAAGCAATTTTGTTGACCGATGGAGTGAATTGTTCAATACCTGCCATCCCTCCCAGTCTAGTCAGCCGGGGGGGTGGTGTTGCTGAAATAAAAAGTAGAAAATGCTTGAAATATTCAGCATCTGTGGGGGGAGAGAGAGAGAGAGAGAGAGATGCAGCTTTCATGTTGATGATCGCTGTTGACATCAGGATCTTTGCTGCATAAATCATTTTAAGACACCCCCGTTCAGGGAATTCAATGATCTGTACAGAAAATGGGTGCTATCAGCTACATGCTGTATTACTGGAGCAATTCTAAGGCCTATCAGGCTGATGCCTTCTAACCACATGGAAAGTGTCTATGTATTTACTTGGCAAATATCATCAATCATATACTTCAGTAAAACATATTGGAGTGTGAGTTTGCACAATATGTCACATGATATGCACAGGAAATCCTTCATTGGGTCAAAGTTGGTGGAGATTCTATATTGAATCCAAGCAAGATCCAATACTGCAAAATAAAAGGTAAGTGATTCACTCTTGGGTACAAATTCCTTTTACAAACTTTGAAAATTTCTGTAGTTTCAGTTTGCCCTTTCCATGTCATGAGATCACCAGGGTGGAGTGACCCAATGGGAAGAGCAATATGTCTAAACCACCTGGATCATCCATGAAAGTGCCCTTATTCCTAGCATTTGGAATAGAGACAATGCTCAAGACTGAGTGGCAACTGGAAATCCTGCCATGTTGGTAATTGTGGGCACAGAATGTATATTTGCTATGACAGCAGTAGCACTCTAAGATGTGGTAAGAGGTCTGCTATTACAAGTTACTGTTTCTCTTGCACAAATGAAATGAATGTGAAGGTCAGTTGTACTTTTGAGGTGCATGCATTTTCATTGTTTCCTTACATTTAAGTGTTGGCAAAACATGTATGTACATTTGTACAAAACATTTATAGCTTTTAAACCCTTAACACATCACACTGCTTGTGAAAAACCTGGCTTATCCTAAACAGCATATCCAAATGGGAATTCTCAATGAACATTGAAATACTTGTAAAAAGTACAGACAACACAAATTTACAGGACTGGAAATAAATGGTGTGAGAACAGCTGTAAAATAAATGGAACACAAAGTTATTGGTACAGTTACAGCACCTCAAGCGTATTTTAACCTTGATTTGATTACAGTTTCATGTAGTTAACCGTCGGCAATTACAAGGGGAGAGAAAGCATAGGGTTGTTTTACATCTGTACATTGTAAAGCTTGCCATGCCTGGAATGTATGAAACAACCCACTCTAGCTTACCTCAGGTTCTTTTGAGAGAAGAAACATCTGCTACATGTCTATGCAAAAATGAAAGTTTGCTGTGTTTGTTTACTATCCTACCTGTAATGTTTTTTCACTACTTATCAAATGACTTTTCAATAAAAATGTTTTTCAGGAGCATAATTTCCTAAACAGTCAACACTGCTATAATTCTTAACATAATATCCTACTCCCTGCAACAGACAAAGAGCTTGAGCCCAATTATCACTTCAGTACACTTCAAGTGGAAGCTTAATTTAGGATGGCCTACTTCATGCCACTATCTACATTCCACACCATAAAAAAAAGTGTCCTAAAGGAATGGTGATGTAAAGAGATCTAAAGGAGAATTTGTAGGCTACTGTGTAACTTGGATGCACAGTTACAACATCAGTGTAGATGCCTTGTTAAAATACTGTTAACTCTTATACTGCTGCACCTAGATTACGTTGTAAAGCACGAATAGGCTGCTTCGTTCTAATTGTGGAGTAGATGGTTTGTGGCATAGTGTAGGCAATCTGCAAAGTGACCTTCAAGTTCTGAGACTGGAGCGAATCCCACAGAAAATAATGGATTTTCAATGCAGTCTTAGAATCATGATGAGACCAAACAGTCTTGAATAGTGAGATAACAAGGTGTAGAGCTGGATGAACACAGCAGGCCAAGCAGCATCAGAGGAGCAGGAAAGCTGACGTTTCGGGTCTGGACCCTTCTTCAAGCAGGGTCCAGACCCGAAACGTCAGCTTTCCTGCTCCTCTGATGCTGCTTGGCCTGCTGTGTTCATCCAGCTCTACACCTTGTTATCTCAGACTCCAGCATCTGCAGTTCCTACTATGTCATGAAGAGTGGTGTTCTTCCGTTTGGCTTCGTACAGTTCAAAAAGTGATGCTTACAGTAAATGGAACATTACATCTGGTGACATCCACAAGGACCACTGATAAAGATTAAAACAGAATGGGATCCAGCATAACTGTGTCAATTATCAGCTATTTATTATAACCTGATGTTTGTATTCTGTGAGAAGGTCACTTATTGAGTTCAACAGCAACTCTCCTGGGTTTCAATTTGGTCTCTGTGTTAGAGCTAATGAACACAGTAATTAAGCACTAAGGGGTAGTAATTTCGAACATTGCTGTCAATGGAGCAGATGTCAACTTTTATTCAAACTCCAAAATTCACACTAGGGAGTAAATACTTCAAAAAGCATTCACACAAACACCCTACCCTTTTAAAAAAAAATTGTTTGTTCAGAGATAGTAGGAACTGCAGATGCTGGAGAATCTAAGATGACAAGGTGTAGAGCTGGATGAACACTGCAGGCCAAGCAGCATCAGAGGAGCAGGAAGGCTGATGTTTCGGGCCTAGACCCTTCTTCAGAAGTGGGGGAGGGGAAGGGGGTTCTGAAATAAATAGGGAAAGAGGGGGAGGCGGATAGAAGATAGATAGAGGAGAAGATAGGTGGAGAGGAAACAGGCAGGTCAAAGAAGCGGGGATGGAGCCAGTAAAGGTGAGTGTAGGTGGGGAGGTGGGGAGGAGATAGGTCAGTCCAGGGAGGACGGACAGGCCAAAGGGGGTGGGATGAGGTAGTAGGTAGGAGATGGGGGTGGGGCTGGAGGTGGGAGGAGGGGATAGGTGGAAGGAAGGACAGGTTAGGGAGGCGGGGACGAGCTGGGCTGGTTTTGGGATGCGGTAGGGGGAGGGGAGATTTTGAAACTTGTGAAATCCACATTGATACCATTGGGCTGCAGGGTTCCCAAGTGGAATATGAGTTGCTGTTCCTGCAACCTTCGGTGGCATCGTTGTGGCACTGCAGGAGGCCCAGGATGGACATGTCATCTGAGGAATGGGAGGGGGAGTTGAAATGGTTCGCAACTGGGAGGTGCAGTTGTTTAGTGCGAACCGAGCATAGGTGTTCTGCAAAGCGGTCCCCAAGCCTCCGCTTGGTTTCCCCGATGTAGAGGAGGCCACAACGGGAACAGCGGATGCAGTATACCACATTGGCAGATGTGCAGGTGAACATCTGCTTGATGTGTAAAGTCTTCTTGGGGCCTGGGATTTGGGTGAGGGGGGAGGTGTAGGGGCAGGTGTAGCACTTCCTGCGGTTGCAGGGAAAAGTGCCAGGTGTGGTGGGGCTGGAGGGGAGTGTGGAGCGGACAAGGGAGTCCCGGAGAGAGTGGTCCCTCCAGAAAGCAGATAAGGGTGGGGAGGGAAAAATGTCTTTGGTGGTTGGGTGGGATTGCAGATGGCGGAAGTGTCGGAGGATGATGCGTTGGATCTGGAGGTTGGTGGGGTGGTACGTGAGGACGAGGGGGATTCTGTTTTGGAGGGTTGTTATTGCGGGGAGGGGGTGTGATGGATGAGTTGCAGGAAATGCGGGAGACATGGTCGAGGGCGTTCTCGACCACTGAGGGGGGGAAGTTGCGGTCCTTGAAAAACGAGGACGTCTGAGATGTACGGGAGTGGAATGCCTCATCCTGGGAGCAGATGCGGCGGAGGCAAAGGAATTGGGAATAGGGGATGACATATTTGGAGGAAGGTGGGTGGGAGGGTGGGTGTTTGTTCACTGTATTCAATGTAGCAAGTATAACTTTCATTAGAATTTACCTTATTCTCGCATTGCGTGGGCTAACTCAATTTAAAATAGACTGTTTAGAACTTGCAAGTTTGAAGTAAAGGTTTTTTTGTGAACTGGGCAGCATGGAGCTCCTTAGGATCTTAAAGACCTTAAGAGGTAAATGTACAGGACTTTACACCTTGAAAAACATCATCAACGGTCCGATCATATCACTAAAGTAGCCCAAAGTGAAAGACAGCAGTTGAAGAAGTTGCATCTCAGTACGAACCAGACTGCAGTTATCAAGTAATAGTCAGAAGCCAGTTTTGGCGAGAGTCAAAGTGGCCATTGTGCTAAAAATTTATGGCAACATCTAAATCATTAGATACTTATTGGAGCCAACAGAAAACATCATTCAGATGGTACATTGTTTCATGCTGTGTTTCGAAGGTAACATATCTCTCCAACCTGCAATAAGTTCAACAGTAGCAGTGAGCATAAACTAGAAAAGTAGGTCCAACTTTATCACTCAAAGTTTCATAAGACCATAGGTAATTACAGATACAGTTTTCAACTAATTTGATTCACTCTGTGCAATGTCAAGAAGTGGCTGAGGCTGCAGATACAGCAAAGACAATAAACACATACAACATTCCAGCAATACATACTGAAGACTTGTGTACTAGAACAAGCTATGTCCATAACCAAGCTGTTCAAGTACAGTTCCAACACATATAATCATCCAACAACATGGACAAGTCCCAAAGTACATCCAAAACACAAGAAGCAGGACAATCCAACTTAGATAAGAACTGCCCCATCAGCATACACCCAATCATCAGGATACTAAGGAAGGTGTCATTGCCAATGCTATCAAACAGCATTGACACAGAGTGACACTTCTTCATGATGCTCACTTTGAGTTCTGCCAGGGCCACTTGTCTTCACACCAAACATGGATAAGAAGCTAATTTAAGGTGTAAAGTGAGAGTCACTGCCCTTGTCCTCAAGGCTTAGCTCCTCAATGTTTAATCGAATGTGATTTCAAGGATGCCTGGCAACACTGAAGTCAACAAAAATCGAGGTGACAACTTTCTAATGATTGGAGTCAAACATAGCACAGTAAAATATGGTTGCCGTTGTTCGAGGCCAGTTATCTCAGTGCCAGGACATTGCTTGAGGACTTACTCAGGATAGTGTCCTAGGCCTAACCGTTTTCAGTTGCTTCACCAATGACCTTCCCTCCATCATAAAGTCAGAAATGGGGATGTTTGCTGATGATTGTATAGTGTCCAGTGCCATTTAGGACTTCTCAGACACTGAAGTAGTCAGTGCTGAGATGCAACAAAACCTGGAAAGCATTCATTCCCTGGCTGATAAATAACAGGTACATCAAAGTACAGGGAATCTAACCACCTCCATGTGACATTTGTAGGAATATAAGAAGACAATTCAGCCGTTCAGCTTCTCCAACCTACTCCACCATTCTAGACCATGACTAGTCATCCACCTCAGCACCATTTTCTGACATCAAATCTCTTGATGTCATTAGTATCTAGAAATTTAACAATATCTGCCTTAAGCAGATACAGTGACTGAGCATCCACAGACCTCAGATGTAGAGAATTTCAAAGATTCATTATCCTCTGAGTGAAGAAATTCTTCCACATCTCAGTCCTAAATAGCTTGCTCCTTATTCTGCGTCCTCTGGTACAACAGCATTATGATTTCTGTAAACCAACGAACAACATTCCACAGGATTACAATTGATCAGAAACTTAACTGAACCAATCGTATAATCAAGGTGGGCATATAATTAATGTGGCTGTAACAGCAGGTGAAATGCTGGGAATATTGCAGCAGGTAACTCACCTCCTGACTTCCCAAAGCCTGTCTACAAGGCACAAGTCTATGATGGAGTACCTTCTACTTGTCTGGAGAGTGCAGCTTCAATGGCACTCAGGAATTTGACCACCATTTAGGATAAAATAGCCCACTTGATTGACACCTCATCAATCAACTTCCTCCACCGCCAATGCACAGAGGGGGCAATATGTGCCATTTACAGATACTTTCCTAATCAATAAATTCAGCGATCTTACTACATGCCCCTGGAGCAGCTGGGATTTGAACCCAGGCATCCTGACCCAAAAGCAGGGAAACTACCACCTCACCTCAGAATCATTCATAAGATGCACTGCAGAAACTCACTAAATTTCTTCAATACCTACTAAGCCTGCAACTTTCATCAACTCGAAGGACAAGAGCAGTAGATGTTTGAAAAATTACAACCTACAATTTCCCCTCCAAGTCCCAAATGATGTAACCTGAAAATATATCATAGTTCCTTCAGCGTCACTGACTCAAACTGGAACTTCCTCCCTGACAGTTCTGTAAGCATACCCACACCAGAAGGACAGCAACAGCTCATGAAGGAAACCACCTCCCCCCCCCGCCACTCCACCCACGCCTTCTCAAGAGCAATTAAGGATGGGAAACAAAAAATATTGACCTTGACCTTGCCCTTTATGGTCACAACCCATGAAAGGAGGAAAGAAAAGCAAGAACAATAAAAACCTATTGAATAGTATTACAGTTCCCTCTGGTATGCATCCAATAAGATTTTGAGCTATCTTGAAGTCTCCAATTTGGGCATTTAATTAGAATATTTTGAATACAGAAGAGAAATTGAGGATTTTTATTCAAATGTCTCGAGAACAAAAATATCCTAAAATCTTACAAATTGTTTTCTCCATATCCTTGAGTGCAAGTCAACATTGATCAGACTCCTAGAAGTATTCATATGGCAGATGGGAAGAGGTATAGATTCCTCCCTTGTATTAACAGTGAAAGTCACATACACATGATATGTAACCATCAGTGAAGCAATGATAAGCAAGTTAATTCTCATTTTCTAGCAAATATTCACAATTCACATGTCCTTAGGGAATTGAAGAGCCCTGAATAAAATGACAAGTTTTCTTTGAAAATTTCAGTTCCCAACTCCAAATTGTTAATGATGGTTTAGCAGAATCCATATACACCTCAGAAAAGATGTAAAGCAACACACAGCTATGAGGTTATAAGACAATAGAGCTGATCTTTACTACTTGAATCAGAATTCTCAATATTTGTACAGTTCTGATGGTGTTCTGCATCATTTGCCAGAGTAGACCCCATAACTGTTTTGTTTTCAAAGTTGCAGTGCATGAATTTTGCATGATCCAAAAAGAAATAGGCCCACGCTTGTTGGAAAAAAGTTGCAGCAAGTCAGCAGCTAGAAAGAGGATTTGGGGAGAACACAAGTCTCCTGAAAAACAGAGATAACAAGATGTAGAGCTGGATGAACACAGCAGGCCAAGCAACATCAGAGGAGCAGGAAAGCTGACATTTCGGATCCGGACCCTTCTTCAGAAATGGGGGAGAGGAAGGGGATTCTGAAATAAATAGAGAGAGAGGGGGAGGCGGATGGAAGATGGATAAAGGAGCAGATAGGTGGAGAGGAAACAGACAGGTCAAAGAGGCGGGGATGAAGCCAGTAAAGGTGAGTGTAGGTGGGGAGTTAGGGTGGGGGTAAGTCAGTCCAGGGATTCTCCAGCATCGGCAGTTCCCACTATCTCTCCTGAAAAACATACAGGTAGCGTTATTGGGGTTGGGGGGATCTCCAGAAAACTATAATTTGAAACAAATTTTTTGCTGTAAGTGCATAAGTTCTCCTTCCCCACTATTTCTTCATGCTTACTCAGGTTTTAATATTGTTTTGAAGTATCTAATTCACAGTTACAAAATGAGGCAGCAAAATGACAGAATTTCTCATATTTGCTTCTAATATTACAGGAGGTCCTCAATTTACAAATGTCTGTCTTTCTATGGAATCAATTTCCACTAGCACTTTAGGCAATGTATTCCAGATTACAATAACTCACGACATTAAAAAAACTCCAAACCCCTTTGATAATGAGGTGTAGAGCTGGATGAACACAGCGGGCCAAGCAGCATCAGAGGAGCAGGAAGGCTGACGTTTCGGGCCTAGACCCTTCTTCAGAAAAATGGTTCCTGAATGGTTCTGAAGAAAGGTCTAGGCCCGAAACGTCAGCCTTCCTGCTCCTCTGATGCTGCTTGGCCCGCTGTGTTCATCCAGCTCTACACCTTGTTATCTCAGATTCTCCAGCATCTGCAGTTCCTGCTATCTCCAAACCCCTTTGGTTTGTTTCTGAATTGTATTAAATCTGCATCCTCATTACTAATCCTGGTGCCATTGAAAACATTTTTTCCTCACTCACTTTGAGCAAGGTGATGGCCTCGTAATGTTAGCACTAGACTGTTAAGCTAGAGATCCTAGTAATGTTCTGTGGACTGGGCTCAAATCCTGCCGTGGCAGATGGTGAAATTTGTATTCAATAAAAAAAAAACTGGAACTAGGTGTCTAATGATGACCATAAAACCATTGTTGAGGAAACCCATTTAGTTCAATAATGTCCTTTATGGAAGGAAATTGCCATCCTTACTGGGCTGGCCTAGATGTGACTCCAGACCCAGAGCAATGTGGTTGATTCTTAACTGCCCTCTGGGCAACTAAGGATGAGCAATAAATGTTGGACTAGCCAGCAATGTCCTTATCCTGTGAATGAATAAAAAGAAACTTTATCAAAATCTTTCATATTTTTGAACCCAAATAGTAAATCTCCCATTAAATGTTTTTAATCTAAAGAGAAAAATCCAGCTTGCCCAATCTGCTCACATCTCATCCTGTGTGGTACATTGGTATGTTTTAAATCTCCAGATAAAAACATACTTTAACAACTGGAAATTGAAGTTGATTTGATCTTTCAGACCCAGTTGAAAGCATTGACTAAAAACAAATTCCTTGCAGTAGCTTGTCAAATGCCAACACAGAAATTAAAGGCATTGTTTCTAACATTGCCCTCTCAATATTTAATATACATAATATAACATAACTTAAATGAGGCAGCAAAATGACAGAATTTCTCACAATATTTGCTACTAATATTATAGGAGGTCCCTAATTTACAAATTTCCGACTTATGAATGCTAGGTGGAATTTTAAAGATCTGACATAAGAATGTTTTCATTACCTACAAACGGCTGTTATATTGTCCTGCATTGAGTTCCAACTCACATACAAATCAACATATGAATGGATTCAATAACAGAACCTGTTCTCCACCCCAGGATTGCCTGTATCATGCATTTTAGGTCATCGAGTAATACAGCATAGAAACAGGCCCTTCAGCTCAAACTGGTCCATGCAGACCATAGTCCCACTCAGCTAGTTCTAAATGCCCACATTTGGTCGATATCCCTCTAAACCCTTCCCATCCATATACTTATCCAAATGTTTTTTAAATGTTGCTATTGTACGTGCCTCAGCCACTTTCTCTGGCAGCCCGTTCCATGTACACACCTCTCTCTGCATGCAAAAGTTGCCCTTCAGGTCCTTCTTAAATCTATCCCCTCTCAGTTTAAACCTATGCCCTCTAGTTTTCAATTCCCCATCCCCGGGAAAAAGATGAAATGTATTCATCCTATCTATGCCCCTCACGATTTTATACTCCTCAATAATGTCACCACTCAATCTCCTACATTCCAAGAAATAAAGTCCTATCCTGGCCAACCTCTCCCTATAACTCAGGCCTACTAGTCCTGGCAGCATCTTCATAAATCTTCTTTGCACACTTTCCAGTTTAACTACAACAGGGTGACCAAAACTGTACACAATACTCCAAGTGCAGCCTCATCAACAACTTATATAACTCTAACATAACATCCTAACTCTGATACTCAATGCCTTGGCTGATGAAGGCCAGCATGCTAAATGCCTTCTTCACCACCCTGTCCACCTGTGATGCTGCTTTCAACTGTGTACTTGTACTCTTAGGTCCCTCTGTTCCACAGCACTCCTCAGGACCTTACCATTTACTGGGGTAAGTCCTACCTTAATTTGACTTTCCAAAGTGCAACACCTCACACTTATCTGTATTGAATTGCATATGCCAACTCTCAGCCCACTTCCCCATCTAATCAACATCCCTCTGTAATTGTTGATAACCTATTAACGATGCCTCCTAATTCTGTATCATCCACAAACTTACATGCCTTGTACATTCACATCCAGATCATTTATGTAAATAACAAATAACAAAGGTCCCAGCATTGACCCCCTGTGGCACACCCCCACTAGTCACAGACCTCCAGTCCAAGAAGCAACCTTCAACCATCACCCTCTGCTTCCTACCATCGAGCCAATTTTGAATCTAATTAGCTAGCTCTCCCTGGATCCTATGCGACCTAACCTTCATGACTAGCCTGCCGTGTGGGGCCTTGTCAAAGGCCTTACTAAAGTCCATATAGACAACATCCACTGCCTTACCCTCATCTATCCTCTTGGTTGCCTCTCGTTCATTTCTAGTTTTAATCCATGTGCTATGTTTAAATCTCTTCGCCAAATAGCCAAATACATCTAGGAGCTGGAAGACATTTTATGATACCATATGGTGTACGCTTCTAAACTTACTTTTTTTTAAAAACATAGAAACAAAAATTTGTGAAATAAATAAGATATGAAATGAGTGTAATGGAATGTCCAGGAAGCTTAATTCTTGAGGCACACTTTCATGTTTCATTATCGACTTCACTCAGAACTAAGGTATTCTTCGTTCATGCAATGAGTTAGGTAGGTGCCGGTATTCACCCATTACTTATTGCGTATCCTCTGGCATTGTACACTGCAGCTATAATTTCACAGTGTTGACGCAAATAAAAACACAAGTGAGAAGTGCATTAATTCTGCTTACCAATGTACATGAAACATTACATTTTAAAAAATTTAAATGAAAATGACAACTACTTTTAAACGTTTACACAATCATTTCCAAAGTTGGTTAGAAGCATTTTGACGAAGCATTGTAGTCAGGGCTTTTCCACAAAAGTCCATAATGTGTATGATCTGTGAAAGCTTCAGGTCAAAATAAACCAATGATGACATCTCTTGGCATGTTGGGAATAAACTGTCTTAGTAAAAAAATTGTACAAAAAGAAAACATGGGCAAGGTACAAGAGAAAGCAGGAATCAGTGCTTCCTTAAATTTCCTTGTATTATCCAGTAACACTTATATATCTAAAACTTTGCAGTGGAACAATAGGTGAGCAGATTGTTTCCTCCCTCCCTAACTGATATTCAGCATATGAGTATTGATGTCAACATCCTGAGGAAATGTCAGCATGAGAATTAGAATAGTGAACAGCCATAGATCACTCACCAGGTTTTAATGGTTGAGAAAACACCCGGTATAATCAGATTATACAAGCAATTACAACTGGCAAAGTACAGCTGGATTCAAGGACACTTAATGACTGGCTGGGGACTAGAAATCATGATTACAGCTCATAAGCAGGGGGAAATCGTGACCTATTCACCTTTTCTAACTACAGCGTTATTACAACCACATGGTCACAAGAAATATTGTCACATTTCTAAAATTGACTTTAATCTCTGCAAGTACTGATCTTAATGAATGATAGGGTTTTGTGTTTGGTAAATAGCCTGTAAGAAGATTGTAAATTTTTCATGACTGCATGTTTTAAATAGTGTAAGTTTCCTTCTATTTTCCTCTTTTAAACTCAGAGATACATTATGTATCCATTGAAATACAGACTTAATTTATGTATAATGTGGTTTCAAATACAGTAATGTCCTTGTGTAATTGGCTTAAGTTTTCCAGCCAGGATGAGACAAAAGAAATACTCGTTTACATTTTGATCAGTTTTAGACAAAAGTCTCCTGTTTCGAAATGATGGAGTCCAATCCAGGAAAATTTGTAGTCTACAATGGAGGGGATTTATGTGGAAACTATATCCCCTTTCTCAGCAGTGAGTGCTGTACTCTGTAGGTTAAATTCCCTAGAGCTCTTTTGTCAGCTTCTGAGTAAAGGTTAGTATGCAAGGCAAGTGATAGGATAGCAGTTGGGTAGAAGGTATATGGAGTTAGGATGGAGGTGGATGAGGCATTCAGGTGCTAGGTGTGTAAAGTGGATAGAGAGCCTGATGGGTGAAAGGGGTACGATGTCAAGTGGGTGCAGGGCCTTGGTATCAGACAAGTGGATGAATGTTTATGGATAGGTCAAGGGGTCAGGTTATGAAGTGCTCTTGGGCTTGAGGGGTTATCAGATCTGGAGAGGTCAGGTGGGAACTTATTGGGGTTGAGGCCTCAGGTTGATAAGGGAGGAGGTTAGGGGAGGGAGGTGTTGGTTCATTGTGTTATGTATCACTGTCAGTATGTCAATATTAAATTCAGAGACACAGAATGCCAGTGTACCTTTAAGACACATTTGCATGATGTCATCATTATATCGAAGATGTGACCTGACAGTATAAAGTTCTCAAGCTCTCTCAACTTAGATCATTTGGAGCATGATATGCTGATAGATGCATGCTATTCTTTGCAACTGAATAGCTTAAAGTTATCCCAGACAAGATATGCCTGTAAATTTAGAGAGCTGTAATAAACTTTTTTGATTGCTTCAATGTCATTTTACCCATGTCAAGTTCTTATGTTACAGGGGATAAATATACATTGTTGCATCAGGTAAAAGAAATGCAAAATGCAAAAATGTGATTAGCAACAGTGATCAATAATAAAGAAACAACTCCAAGATCTTGGTGGCAGATACTTGAAAACCTAATTGAAGATCAATCAGACAAAGCTCTCCAAGTCAAAGCTTTTAGACAATTAACGGCATTAATGATTGTAAGTAGAAGTCTGTAGAAAGGCATTGAACAATGAGAAGACAGAGCTAGATTTTTTTTATTAAAAGCTAAGCTCTTTCAAGTTATACAACCTGTCTTCAAAGATAAATACCAACTTCCTTACAGATCCAATTTTTAAAAAAAAGTGAGTCAAATTCTCCTCACAACATATCTGTAAAGTTCTCCTGAAAGAAGATATAGCGTCAAAAACATTAATAATGGTTTTACATACTAAGAAGGGGTTTATGTGTCCAAAGGTCTGTTCACACCACCATTTTCCTTCTCCAAATTCGTGTAAAAGTAGACAGAAGCCTAAATGATATTATCATTCCTTAATTGGCATGAACACCATCTAGAGGCTGAAAACCACATTACAAGCTTGGATTTTTGTTGCCCTGAAAGGCTGTAGCTTATCAAAAACCATTCTTAAAGTGAACAAGACAATTAAAAGCAGTAACACTAGGCAAAAATAATGGGAAACATAGGCAAACAAAAGATAAATACAAGAAAAAGAAAAGCAAAACCAATACAATTAATAATCAAACACTTTACTGTACTCTATTCCATATAAAAAAGAACTTTCAATAAGAAATGCAAGGCCTGCACTTGGTTATAGACTCGGCATCCAATGAAAATTTTATTGAATGATAACTATTCAAGCAATGTGTGCGGCTTTGTTTGACAGGTCAAGTGATAAATGACCTTGAGAAGAGAGCTCATAGATTCTTGCTTGCCATCGGCAAGGAGGGGCTTCACCAAACAATGTCTGGTCATTTTGTGGACAATCAGAAAGATCCAGAAAAGATCTTAAAGGTATTCAAAGTCCAACACAAGGTGAGAATTAACTTTAGGATTAACAGATTTCAGTTCATGTTAGACATACAGCAACCCCAAAGTTCGATTGACCAGTTTGTCAGAATATGCTTCAGTAAAGGACATGAGTCTGACTTTTCTGAAGTATGCTTCAGTGAGATGCTTATCATATTAATAATCCCCTCCACAACAAATGAAGATTTTGCAAGTCTGTGCAAGAAATGGAGTCATACTAATGTTGCATTACTTGAAGATGATTACAATATGAAGCCATTGTGACAGGCCATCAACAATTACATGCTTTAGGTGCAGCCAATACTATTGTTATGGTCCAAAAAGCACATCAAACCAACACACACTATAACAGACATAGTTTGTCACACCTCTTCAAAAGCTGTCCAGCTTTTTATGATATCTGTAAAGCACAAGGCACCAAAAGAAATTGTGAAGAGAATTTGTCTTGTATCTGGATGCTAGCTAGTAGACTTGTAGCACTCAGAGTGAGAGACAGCCTTTTATCTGCAACACAGGGGCGATCTAGGGTTTATTTTTGACTGTGACTTTCACAGCATGCTAATGCTTGAACCCAGCTGGGTTCCCCTTTGCAGAACACACAAGCACAAAGATTAAAAAGTCAGTTCATGCTACTTGCCAACATTCACATGTGCAGCTGGGAATGTAATCCTTAGGGTGTGTCCTATGGTTAAGCAGGGGTAGTCATTAGCCTTTCATTATTTTAGTGTTGACAAGAGATCACACTCCAGTCTATTTTGACTTGCTTCTTCCTCTCTTTGGAAGGGTCGTTGTTTGGAGCTCCCTTTGCTTCTGTAGGTGTGACATTCTGTGAATCGCCCTTCAGACAGCCACTTAATTTATATCTGCAGCTATTTTTGGTTGTATCAGCCCTCTTTTAAAGAACACGTTTCGAAATTGCACCTTTAAAATATCCACATTACTTTGGGGTTCTGACCAAGGGTTGTAACATAGTAAGCTGTGAAACAAATGGGAAATAGTGGAAATTTGGAGAAATAATTTGTCACAAAGTTGTAATTTTCTACATGCGGTGTGAATACATGTTGTTATCTTCATCCAAGGCGTGCATAGAACATCATGCAGATGTAAATGCTCTCTCCTCTGCTGGTATTTGTAAGTTTGAATAGCCCACATGCTTCCATGAGTCATTGCATTTCCTGATTTATCCCTGGCCAGTACAGAGATTCACATGTTTGCTGTCTTATGTACTCAACATTTATGTGTCCTTAGTATTGCATAAACATGTTACTTTAACATAATATTTGAGGTATTAGGACTTCTTTTACCTTGAAAATGACTGGATATGATGTACCAAATTTGCCTTTCTACGGCCAAAATGAGCAAATGCTCTCAGATACTTTGGTAATGCTATGAAGCTATACCTGGATGTTGATTATTTGCAACTTTTGTCAACATTGTCTCTAGCCAAAGTGTAACAGATCAACTTTGAGAATGTCAAGAGCATAAATGTGTAGATCAAGAGGAATAACATTGTCCTTATGTGGATGTTCAGCCTGTCAGACTAAATCATCCTGGTTAATTATTTCTCACTTCAAATTCATATCCTTGCACTTTGACTAGTGGATGCTGCAAATGTGGCGAGGCACTCAACAGTGATTCGCAGCAGATCATTTCTAATTGCTTATGATTTGCTTCAACAGCGGAGTTCTTGCCAAATAAATAGGTGTGAAATGCTACAATGCCAATACCAGAGCTAATGTCTTGTGTTAATATCGGAGCAGTTGGCTTCTTCAGGTGGCAGGGTTTTCAAACCAAATGCAATACGGTTTTCATCTTGCAAAAGACCAGATACTTGACCTTTTTGCAATATACCCACTTTGAGATTCATGAATTTCCTGGGGTTGTAGTATTGCAGCTGGCAAGATTTTGCTGACAGAACCTGCTTCAGAAAATCAAAGACGTTTTGATGGTTATCTTGCTACAAATAGGGAACATATTTCCTGAGCAGATCTCTCAGCACAAATACCATTTCCAAGAAGTTAGGCATATATTGTGAGAGGAAGTCACAGGTCGTCTTTAAACTGTGTGATCGGAATTTATTCAACATCCTTAATCTTGTCTGAATCAGAACACACTCCATGGGCAGAGTAAATAGACCTGATAAGTTTATTTGGCTGACCTTGATTTAGCACTTTGTGCTGTTAAATGTCAATCCATGTTGTGCTGCTGCCATCAGTCGGTGAAGGTTGTGATCATGCTCTGCCTTTGACTGATGTATGACCGCAATATTGCCAGCTATGCAAACACTGCCAGGTACATTTCAAGAATACTATCCAAGTGTTACTGGAATAGGTCATGGCTAACTGGTAATCCAACAGTAACTGTTGGATACAGTACTATCCGATGGCATCCTAAATATCATGAATTAATGGGATTGTGCTGCTAAGAGGACAGACCAATAAACCTGCTTTGCACTGAAAAAGTCAGGATGCAATTCTTCCAGCTTCAGAATTTTAATGTGAACACCTTTTAAGAGAAATTTCAAGGCACCTTGCATCTAGTCATACTTGTATAGTGGTATCTTTCCTTAACATGGATGTGATGGTGTGACTCCAACCTATATGTGGTGGTCAACCTTCCGAATGATACCACTTCGCTCCATTTCATTCAGTTCAACTTGAAGATTCTCCTGAATGATTATATTATGTATCCTTGGAGGATCAATAAATGGGGTTGTATCATCCTTAAGATACAATATTGCATCATCCTCAAAATTATTGACTGCATCAAATAGGCCTGGATACAAGTGTTTGTGATCTTTGACTGATTCAATTGTGTCATGTTCCGCCATAATGGCCATGGTTTGAAACTCATGAATTGTGACTAAACTGTACAGTATATACGATACCGAGAGTTGTGCATTATAATAGCCCTGTCACTGCTCTACTATTGGTATCTACTACAAGGAAGATTTTAGGAAGCTAGGAAAATTTGTATATTGACCCTGCAGCGTGATTATGTTAACACATGGAACTGATGGTCCATTGCATACGTGCGATGGTCTCTTGTAAGTTACAACATGGAGCACTACGTGTTGAAAAACACGTCTTTCAGGATGCATATTGGTAATATGTTGGCATTGTTCCTGCGTCGTATTTACCTTTACTAAGCTGACATTCTCTTTTATGGTTCCTCAGGACATATTATACCAATGGTTATAAAATGGTTTCTATTGACCAGAAACTGAGCTGGACTAGCCATATAAATACAATGACTGCAACAGCAGGTCAGAGGCTAGGAATGTTACAGTGGGTAACTCACCTCCTGACTCCCCAAAGCCTGTCCACCATCCACAAGGTACAAGACAGGAGTGTGATAGAATACTTCTCACTTGCCTGGATTAGTGCAGCTCTAGCAACACTTAAGAAACTTAACACCGTCCAGGACAAAGCAGCCCACTTGTTTGGCACCATATCCATAAATATCCACTCCATCCACCACCAACACTCAGTAGCAGCAGTGTGTACTATCTACAAGATGCACTGCTGACATTCACCAAAGATCTTTAGACAGCACTTTCAAAACAAGAATACAAGACAAAAAGACAACAATGCTGGACCTCAATCACAGTTGAATAGAATCAGAAGTAGAGAATCTCAACCAATTTGCAAAAGGATAGATAGTGAGTCTGACAGTCAACTATCAACATCAACATTACTGGTAACCTTCATTGCAACAACCATTCAATTCAACTACCTGCCCTTCAGGAACAATTCAGAGATTGATCTGTATACCTTTGGTACTTTCTTAATTCAATTTTGTGTGTAAGTCTGTTGTGTTGTTAATTATTGTCACATTTTAAATTAACACAAATAAATAAGGTGTTTCGGGAATAAAGGTAGGGAGCTAGATTATCTCTCCTCACCTAGGAGCGTAATGATTTGGGGTTTCCATCAGGAATCAGAACAAATTGAAGAACCTCTAACAAACAAGAAAATAAGTGCCCCCATTGCTGACACATCGAGTTTACAGTTTACTCAGTATCCTGAAATGATAAGGTGTGACAATGTTAATCAAAGCTTACAATGGCTTATTATTGGTGAGGGGTGATGTGTAAGATCTTTAATTTCTTGGAGCAACCTAACGATATGTCAAGGATCTAATCCTCTTTGGACATAAGTAATGTATTGTGGGCAGAGGTGGTGAGAGATAAGAGACATTTGATAGTGAATTAGTTAGAGCGTATAAGATAGCAACATGAACTAAAAGGCGTATGCAGTATCATGATTACTGTTAGATGGAATAGTTCATAGTATAGCATATCAGTATTGCAACAGTAAGATTTGAGCCTGATATATCTCTGATTAACTTTATTGTAATAGTTAATATTGAGATGCAAGATTTAATGCTGTTAAGAAACCAAGCATGAAGGCCGTTTTTTTGACCTTATATTCTTTTCTTTTAATTCACTTGTGTTGCTGGCTGGCCAGAATTTATTATCTCTCTCTCTCATTGCCCTTGAGAAGGTGGTGGTGAACTGCTTCTTGAACTGCTACAGTCCATGTGCTGTAGATAGACCGACAATACCCATAGAGAGAGAATTCTAGGATTTTGACCCAATGGCAGTGGAGGGACAGCAATTTATTTCCAAATCAGGATGGTGAATGGCTTGGAGGGGAACTTGCAGGTGGTCAGGTTCCCATGTATCTGTTGCCCTTGTCCTTCTAGATGGAAGTGGTCATGAGTTTGGAAGGACCTTTTTAAGGACCTTTGGTGAATTTCTGCAGTGCATCTTGTAGATAGTAGATACTCCTGTTACTGAGCGTTGGTGGTGGAGGGAGTGGACGCTTGTGGATGTGGTGCCAATCAAGCTGGCTGCTTCGTCCTGGATGGTGTCAAGCTTCTTGAGTGTTGTTGGAGCTGCACCCATCCAGGCAAGTGGGGAGTGCTCTATTACACTCTTGTGCCTTGTAGATGATGGACAGGCTTTGAGGAGTCAGAGTGAGTTACTCGCCACAGTATTCCTAGCTTCTAACCTGCTCTTGTAGCCACTGTGTTTATGTGGCGAGTCCACTTGAGGGTTTCTTGTTAATGGTAACCCCCAGGATGTGGATAGTGGGGGATTTAGTGATGGTAACACTATAGACTATCAAGGGTTTAGATTGTCTCTTATTGGAGATTGTCATTGCCTGGCGTTTGTGTGGTGTGAAAGTTAATTGCCACTTGTCAGTCCAAACCTGAATATTGTCCAGATCTTGTTGTATTTGAACATAGACCGTACCTGAGGAGTCGCGAATAGTGCTGAACATTGTGTAATCATCCCCACTTCTGACCTTATAATGGAGGGAAGGTCATTGTTGAAGATGGCTGGGCCCAGGACACTACCCTGAGGAATAACTACAGAGATGTTCTTTATCACCTTATCCAATTGTGTTGTTGCTTTCAGGAAGCTATAGACTTGGACCATAAGATCCCTCTGTATAGCAATGCTCCTAACGTTCTTGCCATTTACTGTAACGTTTCCTGTTTCCTCCCAAAATGCATCACCTCACAGTTGTCAGAATTAAATTCTGTCTGACATTTTTTCACCCATTGTCCCAATTGATCTAACATGCTGCTGTAACTTTTGAAAACCTTCACTATCCACAACTCCAATAATTTTCATTTAGTTTGCAAACTAACTAATCAGATCACCTACATTTTCATCCAAATCATATATATATTGCAAACAACAGAGGTCCCAGCACTGATCCTTGCGGAACACTACTAGTCACAGACCTCCAGTCAGAAAAACACCCCTGGTCAACTACCCTCTATCATCTATATCCAGGCTAATTTAGAGTATCCTTTTATTGTCACATGTACTCCAGTACAAAAGTGCAGGAGTACAGTGAAAAGTTTTTACAATGGTTGCCTTTAATGGCAAATCTTGCATACAAAAGGAGAAGTAGTAGCATTACTCACAGAGTCTAAAAAAAAAATTAGGATTACGATAATTATAACACATATAGAGGATTGACATTGCAGTCCAGTAAAGAGTTTCAAATAGCAACAGCTTAGTACATGGTCTAACCACCTGTACCAGGCCCCAGTCCAATAACTGTCCTTCTCTGCTGCAAGCCTCCAGTCCACTCCGTACCAGCACTCAGCTGCACCAAGGTAAGTTGTGCTGCACCGGGACTCGCGTCCCCTCGCCCCGTGCCGGGACTCGCTTCCCCCCGCCCCGCGCCGGGACTCGTCTCCCCTCGCCCCGCGCCGGGACTCGTCTCCCCTCGCCCCGTGCCGGGACTCGCTTCCCCTCGCCCCGCGCCGGGACTCGCTTCCCCTCGCCCCACACCGGGACTTGTCTCCCCTC
>NC_063338.1:29882044-29905635 GCF_021869965.1 Rhincodon typus | reverse complement strand
CGCCGGGACTCGTCTCCCCTCGCCCCGCAATGGGACTTGCTTCCCCTGGCCCCACACCGGGACTCGTTTCCCCTCACACTGCACCGGGACTTATTTCCCCTCACGCTGCACCGGGACTCATATCCCCTCGTGCTGCACCGGAACTCATTTCCCCTCGCGCTGCACCGGGACTCGTCTCCCTTCGCCCCCCGCCGGGACTCGCTTCCCCTCGCCCCACGCCGGGAAATGCTTCCCCTTGCCCCGCGCCGGGACTCGTCTCCCCTCGCCCCGCAATGGGACTTGCTTCCCCTGGCCCCACACCGGGACTCGTTTCCCCTCACACTGCACCGGGACTTATTTCCCCTCACGCTGCACCGGGACTCATATCCCCTCGTGCTGCACCGGAACTCATTTCCCCTCGCGCTGCACCGGGACTCGTTTCCCTTCGCCCCCCGCCGGGACTCGCTTCCCCTCGCCCCGCGCCGGGACTCGCTTCCCCTTGCCCCGCGCCGGGACTCGTCTCCCCTCGCCCCGCAATGGGACTTGCTTCCCCTTGCCCCACACCAGGACTCGTTTCCCCTCACGCTGCACCGGGACTCTATCCCCTCGCGCTGCACCGGAACTCGTTTCCCCTCGCGCTGCACCGGGACTCGTTTCCCTTCGCCCTGCACCGGGACTCGCTTCCCCTCGCGCTGCACCGGGACTCGCTTCCCCTCGTGCTGCACCGGGACTCGCTTCCCCTCGCGCTGCACCAGGACTCGTATTCCCTCGTGCTGCTCCCGGAATCGTATGCCTTCGTGCTGCTCCAGGACTGGTAAAACAAGAGAAACAAAAGAAAAGAAAGAAAAAGAACAGGCAGTGCAGAGGAGCTCTGGGTGGAGCAGCCTACTCTACTGCCATCTTGTTTCAAGTTTGTATTCAACTTAACAACTCACATGTGACAATCTTCTGGACCAGCCTACTATGAGGAATTTTGTCAAATGCTTTTTTAAAGTCCAGATGGATAACTTCCACTGCCCTACTCGAGGAAGTTAAAATCACCCACTGCAACAACCCTGTTGTTTTTACATCCTTCCACAATCTGCCTACATTTCTGTTCCTCTGTCTCCTGTTGGCTATTGGGAGGTCTATAATATAATCCTGTCATAGTGATTGCATCTTTCTTATTCTTCAGTTCTAACCATATGGCCTCACAGGATGAACCTTCCAAGATGTCCTCTCTCAGTGCAACTGTGACATTCTCTTCAATCAATAATGCAATTCCGCCACCCTCTTACATCCCTGTCTTTCACGCCTGGAGCATCTAAAACCTGGAATGTAGAGCTGCCAACCTTGCCCTTCTTTCAACCAAGTTTCTGTAATGGCTACAACATCATAGCTCCATGTACTAATCCAGGCTCTAAGCTCATCTGTCTTACCTGTTAAACTCCTTGCATTAAAATAAATACACTTCAGACAGCCAGCCTTGCTGTGTTTATTAAGTTGGCCTTGGCTGTTCTTTCTATTAGACTTATTTGACTGAACCTCTACCTTCTTCTCAATCATTCCACATGCTGACCTACTCCTCTGGTTCCTCAGTTTAAACCAGTTTATGACTCCAACCAGCAGAGAGTTTGCCCCTGATACCGATAATTCCAGTTTTGCTTGGGGTCAGTGATGCCAAACTATGTCGAATGTGGCTTTGATGTCAAGGGGTGTTACTGTCACCTCACCTCTGTAACTGAGTGTATTTGTCCACATTTAAACTATGGTTGTAATGAGGTCAGGAACAGAGTGGACCTGGTTGAACCCAAACTGGAAGTCAGTGAGCAGGTTATAGCTGAGTAAGTGCTGCTTGATAGCGCTGTTGATAACACCTCAAGTATTCCTCTCAATCAGTCCTGATGGAAGCCAAACTCATGGGTGTGGGTGTAAAGACTATCCTCACTTATATATTTAAGCAAAACATAAGGTGTGTGCTGTCAAATCAATGAACATCAAGTGTTGAGCAACAAAACAAGAATTTCAAATTGCATTGCTGCATTTTAACACCAATGGGTAAGGAACTACAGCCTCAGGCACAACTCATTCTGAGAAGGCAAGTTTTAACAATATTGGCCAGTAACCAATTGTCTAAGTATTCCAAAACACAGGACATTCTTTTTCAGAGATAAATGAGAATGAAAGAGATACATGAAGAGCTGGTAGATACAAGATTACTAAATCTGTGCATTGGGCAAGACTGTGTGAGTCAGAAATCCAATCAGAAATACTTGGGTACCCCCAGCAAAGGTTTATAGAATATATACCATCCCAGGTCATTATGAAGTCATTACTGATCATTACAAAAGGAACAGAAGTCAGCTCGGACCAATTCAAAGCACACTGATCATGCACAAAATGAATGAGGAAGAAAACTCCAGTGGATGTTGCTTGTATAATGATGTTGGGGTAACTGCAACCAGCAGCAAAACAACCAAAGTTGTTGAACATATACACCACATCTCTCTCTAGATGTGTATACAACCATCAAATCAAGAAGAATGATCAGTACTCTACAATGTTACATTGAAGGTTGGAATATTAATTTTGTAAACTGCATTTTCCCTGTTAGTAAATTATTGAATTTCCACACATGCCTATGTACCCCCATGTATATTTTGTTTGGGTTTTATTTTCTTTGGAAAAAGGTGGATGTTGCTTTATCTCTCACAGTCAGTATACCTTTTAGAGACATACTCAAGATATCATCACTGTAACAAAGCAGTTGACCTGATAAAATAAAGTTCTCAAAATCCACCTTAGTGAGAGCCTCATGAAGCATGACATCCTGAAGGAAGCATGCTGCTCTTTGTAACCGAATAGTTGAATGCTAGATTAGAAATGCATTTGCCTCTGAGTGGAGTATTCATACATATTTGTGACGTGTAAAAACATCTGTTGGACCATTCAATACCACATTGCCCATATCTAGTTCTTATGTTTCAACAGATAACATAAGCATTGCCATATCAAGTATAAATCCGCTGATGGAGGCAAAGACATATCAAGGTCAGATGGGGAAGATGTCATTACAGGAGAGGTGTGCAAGTTAGATGGGGTGCTGGAGTCTTCGGGGTGGTGAGGGGAGTGTATCCATTCAGGGATGAAAGTTTTGGATCAGGTTTGTTCGGTGTTGGGCCTATTGGATTGGAGATGATGTCAGGACAGGGTAGACGTCATTCAGGGGATTAGGTCAGGAGGTTGGGGAGGTAGGGGCAAGAGTTTACAGGCCAGTGGACAGTGTTGTGTTGGAGGGAGGCTTTAGGTTGGGTTGAGGCTACCAGGTTGTGAGGTGGAGGTGGGGACTGTCAGTCCAGTGAAGACAGGGAGGGTATTTGGGTAGGGAAGAGGATGTCAGGTCAGGGGGTGTCAGTGATCAGGAGATATAGTTGGAGGATGTCAATGGCGATTCACTGTTCAGTTGAGTAGGTAAACAAGAGTTAGAGTAGGGTTTTAATCCTGTGTACTTCTGACTCTAGGGAAATTTCTTGGACATTTCCAGACACTGGGTAATTGCCGCCAGGAAATTTCAAATTTCTGGTAATTCCTATGGAATCAACCATTTTCGGATTTCTGCATTGTTCCTACTCACATCTCCGAACTACCCAACACAAAAAACTATCTGGCCATTGGAACTTCTGGGTGATTATGGATCACAGATTTGGTTGCCTCTGTTGGTGTCTATTATTTTAGCCCAGTGCACGTTCAACTTTCCAAACTGGTCTATTAAATGTATAGAAATTATTTTCTATCTTAATCTTATGTCAATTTTACAACCCTGATAGCAACCAGTCTATGATCTCCATGTATGTAGCTGAACTAACCCCTTCAAAATTATGCATAGGTTAATGTAAATTAATTATAAATAAAATAATGTAAATTAATTGTAAATAAAATTTTAAAAACATTTAAAATTTAGAGATACAGGATAATATCATTCAGAGCTTGATAAATTACTCCATTGCTGAAAGCTGAATATGACAATTAATGCCAAAAGTGAATCAGAGGAGTTGGGAGGTCATGTTGCGGCTGTATAGGACATTGGTAACAAGGTGCAGAGCTGGATGAACACAGCAGGCCAAGCAGCATCATAGGAGCAGAAAGACTGACGTTTCGGGCCTTGACCCCTCATCTGCACCTTGTTGTCTCGGATTCTCCAGCATCTGCAGTTCCTACTATCTCTAGGACTTTGGTAAGGCCACTTTTGGAATACTAAGTTCAATTCTGGTCTCCCTGATATAGGGAAGATGTTGTTTAAGTTGAAAGGATGCAGAAAAGGTTAACAAGGATGTTGGCAGAGTTGAAAGGTTTGAGTACAGGGAGAAACAAAAACAAAAGTTGCTGGGAAAGCTCAGCAGGTCTGGCAACATCTGTAAAGAAAAAGTCAGAGTTAACGTTTCGGGTCCGGTGACCCTTCCTCAGAACCAGACCCGAAACGTTAACTCTGACTTTTTCTTCTCAGATGCTGCCATACCTGCTGAGCTTTTCCAACAACTTCTGTTTTTATTCCTGATTTACAGCACCTGCAGTTCTTTCTGTTTTTATTGAGTACAGGGAAAGGCTGAATAGGCTGGGGCTATTTTGCCTGGAGTTTCGAAGGCTGAGGGGTGACCTTATAGAGGTTTATAAAGCCATGAGGGGCTCGGATAGAGTGAATAGCCAAGGCCTTTCTCACAAGGTAGGGGAATCCAAAATAAGCTCTTTTCTCTGAGTTTCGTCGTAGCAAGTGGTGACTAGGAGGGCAAAGCAGACATTTCAAGGATGCCTTCAAAGCCTCCTTAAATAAAACACAATATCTCCACTGACTTGTGAGAATCTCTAGCCCAATAGCTCCCAATTCAGAGAAGAAGCATCTGTGCATGAGCCAACCATTTTGAGCATTTCCAACAGGTTCAGATGGAGACCAAGTACATGGAAAGGAGACGCAAAAACTGAAGTATACGACCCACCCACTTCAGCAAATACCACTGGCTCTCTTGTTGCAGCAGTGCAGATCAGAATTGCACTGCTCAGTCACCTCAGGACAACACCAGAGTGAAAGAAAGTCATCCTTGATCCTACAGGATTGCCTAAGAAGAAAAGAGGGACTGTAGACAAAAAAAAGTAACCATGAACATAGAATCATAACGGTGAAAAGAATAACAATTTATGGTCCTGACCAGAACTAACTCATGCCAAGCTAGTGAGCAAAAGAAAATTCTAACACTTTATCCAATCAAAAGAAAAATGCATCCTAAACCTTCATGAATAACTACCTTGAATTCAGCCAGGGACAGCGGGGTGTGAATACAAACAAGACAAGTAGAGGAATCCAGGAGTAAGTACTGAAGGATCCTCAGCCCTTGAGCTTGTCTAACAGGTTTGAGATCCTTGCTCCCTGTGTGGATGATAGCGGGTCTATAGGGAGGATGAGTAAACTGACCACAGTACCATGGTACAGGGAGCCATTTAAGACTGGGAGAAAGGAGAAATGTAGTTGTAACTGGGGATATTATAGTCAGGCTTTACATGCCTGAACCAGCCTCTGCTCATCCAGACAACTCAAATTACCTGGAGAAGAAAGATCAAAGGGCAACATCCTGATAAGTTAAAGGATCATTTCAGAAAATTCAGAGGAATTGGGATTATTGAACTGCTTTTCCAGACTTTCCCTCCATCTGTAACACCTAGATTTTTGGAAAGGGAAATGAAATGGGTTTGGCACATTAGCAGATATGGTGAGATTCAGACTTCTCTGAGTTTGATGCTACAGTCCCTGATAAGGAATAGTGCTGGAGTACCAGGGAAGTAGTCATCACATGGAACAATATGAAACATGTGGTAGGTGTAGCTTTGATTTGGATCAAGTTTTATTAAAAAACTATCTGAGGTTAGATCATCTGATCAGATGCACCAGCAGCACAGGACCCAGTCGACAAACCAACTTCAGAGAAATAGTTAAATGGATATTATACAATGTTTTGCATAATTTGTACAGCACGGATTCCTGGCAGTGGGAGTTAATTGGCACAGAGGATTGTAAGATACAATGCACAAAATCTTTGTTAAACTTTGAATTTAATGCAATTTGGTAATATTTACTTACAGCTGTGGTTTCCTTTGTTAATGCAATTGCCACTGTATACATCCGTAAAAAAAGAGATTTGGATGGAATACATATTTCAATTTTGGACTGGCAGAATCTAAGACCAGACTGCAGTCTTTCTGCACTGTTGCACCTGTGGTTTGTGCCTGGGTAATCCTTGCATTCCTTTTATGAGAATGTTCCCATCAGTTTTACCTATCACTTTTGATCAACTTCTTTTTATTTTGTGCTTTACCCATACAAATTTTCCAGCACAGTATTGCTGTCTGCTGCAATTTTCATTGCAGCAAATAAATGTCTCAAATGTGGACTTCCTCCAGGTATTCACAAAATAAATTGCTAAAGCAGCTATGTTGGTAAGAGCTGGATCAGTCTGGAGAGCTGGTGTTTATTTTTAGCTGTTATTTTTCTCAGGAGCTGAGTCAATTGGCCAAAGCAGGGTTAGATGGATAAGCCTGAGCTGACCCATCTTAGTTTCCGAGAATAACAGTCACCAGTTGCTAATGTTAAGTGTGTGTGTGTGTGTGTGTATGTGTGTTTGTGTGTGTGTGTGTGTGTGTGTGTGTGTGTTTATGTGGTACTCATGGGGGTGGATGTGATAGGGGTTAGGGGTGGTAGGGGGGCAGCCTGGAGGTGATAAGGCAGTTTACTATTTTACGTATTCAGTTTATCACAGCATTAAATGGTCTCACGCATTAGAGTAGAATTTCCACAACCATTCCCTAATCCGTGACTATAACTTCACCAAAAGACCCATCAGAATGGCGTTCAGTGACTTTTCTGAGATTCTCTCCATTCCTGCTTCCCTCAGGATGCATGTAGAAGAAAAGCAGGAATATATGTTGAAATATGAACAGGAAATGCTAGAGAAACTCAGCAGGTCAGACAGAACAGTTAGATATAGATGCACACAAAAGGTCCTCCATCTGCAGCATTTCTGTTACCTTAGATTTCGTCAAGCCCACCCAGTTCCTCTGGATGCACAATGAGAGGATGGTTAACTAGCACAGAGATTAGGAAAAAGTGCTTCAGTTAAAGGGTTGTGAAACTTTTCCATTCTCTGTCCCAAGGGTTATGGATGGTCCATCATTGAATATATTTCAGGATGTGATAGACAGATTCCTGGTCTCTTACTGCATCAAGGGATATGGCAACCAGGCCAACAATCGGCTTTGATCAGACAGACTGGCACATCAAGCTCAAGAAGTGATATGCTTATTCCTGCTCCCATTTCTGATGCTTTTATATGCATGTATTGTTGAGTATTTCATTTTCTTTTTGTTTTTATTTCTGATTTCAGCATCCAGAGTACTTTGCTTTTTACACGCCACTATCCTTGATTTCAAATGGATATGGCAAGTACTCATGACTTACAATGTATTACTGTGCTGTGTTCAAGCAAGTCAGTGATGTCGTTCCATTCCATTAGACAACCATTACAATGGTGTTAGTGGTTCTAATGATCAATTACAATCAATGGCACACAGCAACAAAGAATCCAGTCCAAAAAAGATGGATGATACCACAATTCTTTTAGAAACAAATAATCATATCTTGCCTGCCTTTTGGTTCTTTACTGCTGTACTGCTCTTCCAGCTTGACATTATTTGGTACACACTGCTAACTCAATGTGGTATCCACATCACGAGGACATTATTCAGCCAATCAATGACAATAGCCAACAAGACTTTTTGTGAGCATGTTTGCACTTTGTTCCTGTCACTGACCTTTTCAACAGATTTCCAGCAAGTACAAGTGAAAATATACTGCAGTAAAACCGTTTAGGTTTACAGCGGGAAAGAAGATAAATAACAGGTAAAAGACGCTGAAAGCCCTGATCCAAAGGGAGGTTGGGACATCTGATCCTTGTTTGGATTTGAGGAAGACTCCTTCCTTTGAAAACAAACACATCCAGTTGGAAATGACAGAGGGAAGTCAGCAGTGTGATGAGTGCAGGGATGCATTGCTGCAAGATGTTCAGTGACGTCCCCAGTCAGAAAAGGTAGGTGGCACAACACATTCAACAGGTGAGAACAGAGAGAGCCACAAAGGAGCATGGTTGGGAGAGAGCACAGTGAAACCAGAGAGAGCTACAAAGAGTGGACTTTGGAGAAAGTGCAGTGAGACTGTGTGATCGACTGTGTTCTATGTTGCTGGGTATATTTCTCTTTTCACTATCTAAACTGAGGTATTAGTTTCATGTTAGGTGCTGGGATTAAAAGAGTCGGAAATATATAAGAGTATAAAAACAAAGCAGGTCTAGAGGTATTAATAGCTTAAACAGGGCACTGACTAGATTGGTAATGACAGAACAGAGTTTCTCTTTGTCATGGATCTGTCACAACAGATTCCAGCACAACAGACTGACACTTTCCTCTTAACAGTATTGTACATATTTTATGGCTGACCTCACGTGTGAGAAGATTGCACACTGATGTGGAAAGAAGATTGTTTTAACACCAAGGCTTGTGGAAAGAGTTTCTGCACTTTTGAAAAACAGGTTTCAGAAGCTAATTGCAAATCGGATTTTAGCATTGGTGAAAACTGGCTGTAGACCGGCCAGCCACCAGGGAGTGTGTACAAACTGAGATTCAGTCATCAACAAGTTACTGGTTGGTTTGTGAATTTGTGACTAGTTGTGGATGACAAACTACATCAGCTTGACATCAACTATCTGATTGGCTCCTGGGTAGCTGGACAGCTTGTGGGTGTGCTCAATACTGGCAGAAGCCTTTAGACTGCTACAAGGGGCAGATGGTGCAACTTTCTCTCCAGCCAAATATCTAAAGATCAAATAAAGTTATTTTATTTTTCTTCACTAGTTGCTTTAAGCTATGGCCTTTAACCACTAACAAAGAGATTTTGCAGTTAGTACAATAATCTTCTGTGCATCCTGTGGAGAAGTGAAAATCACCTGAATAAAAGAAATTGAACAACAGTAAATCCTGGCAAACAAAAGGATCATCTTAGTGAACCCTGTGGACTGTGGCCATTGAACTGCTTTGCCAGTTTTTTTTTTCTCACTCCAGCTATAATACCATTTCTTTTTTGTCTGTCTGTGTTAGTCTCTATGTCTGTGTAAGGTTTTTTTTGGAAAGGGCTTAGAGTTTGAACGAGTAGCTATCTCTTGATAGATCATAGTTGTATACCTGTGGTTAGCATTTATTTATTTGTAATAAATAGCAGTCAATGATAAGTACAGCAATCAACTCTGTGTTTGCCTGAGTCTATCCGACAGCTAAACTGGGGACTTTGCATATTTTAATAACAGTTTTAACTTGTGTGATGACTCCAGAATTAGAGGAGCTGGATTTCCAGCACACTACCTCAGTGAAGCATGGCAATTTGTTAAAACAGTTATAGTTATGGGGAAAAATGGATATTCCCATAACTTGTGTCCAGCACAGTGTGAAGCCAGGATAAATGATCTTCTGAAGGGGCTGTAGAACATCATAGACGGGAAAGGACAACAGATGATGCCGAACACATTATACCAACACCATAGAGAGAGTAAATAATATGGTCCTAAGATCAGATTTTCTGGAGCAAGGTAAGAAGTTAAAAAAGTGGAACATGGTATATTTGAGAGTAACAACACTGTAGGGAAATTGTAGCAATGAGTGGCGATATTGAGGGACTTTATTTATCTAAATATTGTTTAGGCTACAATTTACAATCTTCAAGTAGACTGTACAAAGAGCGAAACGTCTGAAATGTGATCATTATAACTTATTCAATTAGCATTCCCTTAGCTTAACTTGGAAGGAGGTATTGTTGGATCTGGTCCTGGGAAATGAGGTGGGCCAAGTGGACCTAAAGACTATGGGGCAACTTTTGGTGTGTGCTAGTGATTAGCCAATCATGAGGCTTGGATTAATTACAGGGAAAAACAAAGGAGCAATCTAACTGAGGACTTCTAAATCAGAAGTGATCTAACCAGGGCAAAATGAAACTAGAGACTGACAGGAAAAACTGTAATGGAGCAATCTTTAAGAACAAGATGCTTCAGGTACAGGCAAGGCATGTTCTAACAAGGGTGAAAGGAAGTGGAGCATTAACAAGGCTCTTTGGATGTCAATGGAGAGAGATTGTAAAAAAAGGAGAGAGTGTGTTGCATGTCAGGTGAGTTATTCAAGTGAAAACCAGATCAAATACAATAAGTTACAAGTGAGGAGGAAGGAGAAAATAAGATTAATAAAAAGAAGCTATGAGAATAACGGGGAGATGATGGCCTAGAGATATTATCTCTCGACTATTATTCCAGGGACCTCGGTAACGGTGTGAGTTCAAATTGTGCCATGGCAGATGGTGAAATTCAAGTTTGATCCTTTTTTAAACAGTGTGGAATTATGAGTCTAACGATGACCAATGAAACTGTTGATGGTTTTTGGAAAATGCCATTTGGTTCACTATTGTCCTTTAGGGATGGAAACAGCCATCCTTGCTTGATCTGGCTTACATGTACCTCCAGACCCACGGCAGTGTACTTGATTCTTAACCACAATAAGCATGGGAAGTAAATGCTGACTTAGCCAGCGACAAACAGGTCCCATGAACGAAAAGAAAGAAAAGAATGGCAGTCAACATTAAAGGGAACCAAAAATATCTTCTACCAGTATGTAAATAGTAAATGGCTAGTAGAATGTGGATGGGTCTTATTACGGACAAAGAGGGTGATAATAAGCTTAAAGGTGTAGAATGAGGCTAGAATACTTAATGAATTATTTGCATCCTTGTTTACTAAAGAGGAGGAATGTGACAAAGAACAGCTAGATACAGAGATACCAGAGGGAATGAATAGTGTGAAAATTGATAGGACAGAGGTGCTGAAAAGGATGGCTATAACCTTCCAGGTTCAGATGGCTGGTATCACAGGTTTCTAAAGGAAGTGGGACTGGAGGGAACAGGAGTGCTTGCCTTAATTCATCAAGCATCTCTTGATATCAATGATTGGAGCTCTACCATGTCCTCACCCCAAACCCTACCCATCAGGTCTTGTTATCACATAGCCTGCTATTACACTCAACCCATTGTTAGGCACTAACAGTCCCCATTAATAGCTATTCACCCTCTTAGCCTGATTGTTATCCACTCCTTTATCTATCCAACTGTTCATCTCTCTCTTTGGACTCTATTCCCACCTATCATTTACTCCTTATCCCCTCCCCCACTCTAACTTTTGCATTTAAACTGACATTTTCGTAGCTTCCATCAGTTCTGAGGAAGGGTCACTCAACCTGAAACGTCAATGCTGATTTTTCTCCACAGATGCTGCCAGACCTGCTGAGCTTTTCCAGCAATTTCCATTTTTGCTTTTGTTTCTGTTTTTGTTTTTGTTTGTGAGCACATGGAATGTTTTGAGTTAATCAAGGTGAGCCAGCTAGTTTCTGAGAGACATTGAATATCTAATTGAGTTTTTGATGAAGTAACCTAAAATATTCATAAATGGAAAGCAGTGGACAGTATGTTAAGAAAGAGTTTCACAAATTTCCACAGAAATGGCTATTTAACACAATTAGAATTTGTGGAATAGCAGGATCAGTGGGAACTTAGATAAAAATTGGCTTAAGGACAGAAAGCAGTGTGTCGTGTAAATACAGTGTGGAGCTGGAGGAATACGGCAGGCCAGGCAGCATCAGATCAGCAGGAAAGTTGACGTTTTGGGTCGGGACCCTTCTTCAGAAATGGGGAGGGGAAAGGGTGCTGCGAAATGAAGAGAGAGGAGGGGTGGGGTTCAGGAAGGTAGATGGGATGTTGATAGGTGAATGCAGGTAGGGAATGGTGGGGATTGGTCAGTGAGGTGGGTGGGTGGATAGGGAGGAGAGAAGATGGACAGGTTGTGTCAGGTCAAGGAGGCGGGGATAAGAGGGAGGGTTGGACATGGCATGAGGCCGGGTGGGGGTGGGGAGATTTTAAAACTGGTGAAATCCATGTTTAGGCCATCGGGCTGTAGGCTCCCGAGGCGGAATATGAGGTGTTGCTTGTCCAATTTGCGGGTGGTGTCATTGTAACACTGGAGGAGGCCCAGGATGGACATGTCACCCAGGGAGTGGGAGGGAGAGTTAAAATGTTGGGGACCAGATGGTGTTGTTGTTTGTCATGTACAGAGCGCAGATGCTCTACAAAATGGTCTCCAAATCTACACTTGGTCTCACTGATGTAGAGGAGGCCACATCGGGAGCAGCGGATACAGTAGACCAAGTTGACAGATGTACAGGTGAACCCGTATCTGATATGAAAGGTTTGTTTTAGGCCTGGTATGGAGGTGAAGGGGGGTGGTGTAGGGGCAGATGTAACACTTCCTGTGGGGAAGAAGCGTCCTGAGCCAAAACATCAACTTTCTTGCTCCTCTGATGCTGCCTGGCCTGCTGTATTCCTCCAGTTCCATACTATATTGTCTCTGACTCCAGCATCTGCAGTCCTTGCTACCCCTGAGTCGTATGAATAGTTGTTTTTTTGGACTGGAGCCTGATGGACAGGGTCTTTGCTAGGATCATTGATTTTTTCTTTTGTCATATAAAAAATGACTTGGGTTTTGGAATATGGAATAAACTTTAAAATCTTGCCAATGATTCCAAACTTGGAGAAGTGGCCATTTTGTCAAGGTGAAATAAATTGTCTGCAACAGGATGTAACTAGCTAGCAGAATGGGCAGATAAGTGGCAGATGAGAGTTAATGCAGAGAAGTGAAACACTGTTTTTGGCAGAAGGAATGGGGAGAGGCAATGCAGATTTAGTGGCAAAAGGAGATTGACAAGCGATCCCACAGAACTGCATAAGATTATTACAGGCTTATATCAGATAGACAAGAAAAACGTTTCTCACTCCTTGATGGGACAAGGCTAAGGTTCATATATTTAAGGTTTTGCACCGGATTTTCGGGGAATGTGAGGAAGCATTTTGTTACACAGTAAGTGGTAAGATCCAAAACTCACTGTCCATGAGGGTGGTGAATGCAGGAACAATCAATGGTCTCAAAAGAAAATTGGACTGGAACTTGAAGGAAATAAACTTGTAGGGCTCTGGGGAATGAATGGGTCAGTGGACTGATGGGATTGTTCCAGGGAGAGCTGGCATAAGCTTGATGGGCCAAATGGCCTCCTTCCATTCCATAAATGACTTTATGGCTCTGCTACCCATCTAGACCACAGTATCAACCCTTCAGCGTGAAAGTCATGTTTTCGGAGGTTGTTTCCATGGAGACAGACCTGCCAATTTAAGAAGTTTACTGACTCAAGCTTTCCAACTTGATGGTGAGAATTTGTGGCTCATTTTGTCAGAAGTGGAGCTGCAGGAATGCCTCTTACACTGATCAGTCGATAGACAAGTGGGAAGTGCAGATTGGAGAAAATAAACTCCCCAGTGGACATCACCTTCAAAGGTTTGGAAATCACATCTAAAGCCATGAAAGCACATTCTTAGAACAAGTTCTCTAGGCAAATGTCTTTCACTGAAGCAAGGAATCAATTGTCAGATCTCAGTATCTCAAGCATTGCTCGGTGTCCTCAATTCCAACACGCTTCTAGGAAGCCAAGTTAGTCCATCTGTACAGTCAATGTCAGAATACAGGGCTAAAGAGCTAGATAGTTAGCATTTTATAGAGCAATATCACGGGATTAGCAACCCATATCCTTAATTTAATGTTCTGGAGGACATGGGTTCAAATCTTACCATGGCAAACTGTCAAGTTTGAATTCAGTAAAGTTTGGAATTAAAAATCTTGTCAAATGGTGACCTTGTTATCACTGTTGATGGTCATAAAAAAACAATCCAGTTCTTTTTAGGGAGGAAATTTGTTATCCTTCTCCAGTTCGGCCTACATATGACGCCAGACCCACAGCAACGTGGTTGATTCTTAACAGTCCTCTGAGCCATTATGGGTGGGCAATAAGTGCTGCCGTAGCCTGAGGTATCCATTTCCCATGACTACTAAAAAGAATTACAAAGCTGACCCACCTATCCTAAGAGAGCTCCCATCTGCTGCAGGTTAAAAGCAGTATGAATGATGAATTTCTGCTAATTTCTGGAGACATTGACAGTTTCCACTATTTTAACCAACAACTTGTTCACAAATTCACCTTACATGTTGGGTTAAAATATATCCTGTCCCTCTGTAGTTAGCATCACTTAGTCATTTATGGGGCTATATTATTAAAAGAATGTACATATATATATATATATATATATATATATCTTTTCATGACTGCAGGACTCTCCAAAGCACTTTACAGCTGACAAAATATTTTAGAAGTGTAATCACTGTTGTAATGTAGTAAAGCTGACAGCAAAATTACAAACAGAATGGTCTCAAATCAGCAATAATAAACAGAAGTATATGCATTGGTGACACTGAGTGAGGGATGAATAAAGCTCAAGACATCAAAGTTAACTCATTGGACCTTCTTTGGAATAATACCATGGCATAACTTAGGACCAGTTTACATGACAGAGAGTAACTTGACTAAAAGCCTTGTCTAAAATGTGAATTCTATAGAGTATGCTTTAGACTTGAAGTGGTCTTTGAATACAAGGTTCAGAGGTGAGAGTACGATGTGGGCCACAGCTGGTACCATAGTCTGTAAATGTGATGGGTCGCCTCCTAGGGGCATAAATTGTATACTGTCAGTGCCACCTGACATCTCTGACAGCCCTTCTCCACCTCTTTTCATTCAGTTCCATGAATCAAGCCATGGAGAGTTTTGGAAGTAATGAGTATAGCTATGAAACTATTGACTGCAAAGTCTGCTGGTAGAGGGTTTACAACTGGGGATGTACACAAAGTCATAATTACAGGACAGCAGACATCTTAGAGGGTTCTGAGTCTGAAGATGATAGACAGATGCATGAACCTGGACAAATTTGACAGCAAGTACTTGAATTTTAAATTCAAAATGTTGCTTGACCAAAAGCAAGCATAAGGGATGACAGGAACAGGATTTGATACAAATAAGGAAATGAACACCAAAGTTTTAGATTAACTCAAGTTTGCAAAAGATAGAGTGAAGGAGACTAGCCAGGAATGTGCTGGAATAGTCAAATCACAAGACAACAAATGTACGAATGGTGATTTCAGCAGCAGATGTTTTGAAATGGGGTGAAGTCAGGCGGTGCTTTGGAAATGGAAATAGGTGCTGTTAACAAGGCATGAATATGTGGCTGGAAGCTCATCTCGGGCTCAAATATGACATCACCATTGTGATCAGTCTGGTTTAGCCTCTGAAAATTGCCAGGGAGATGGATGGCATCAATAACTAGGGAAGTAACATTAATCAACCAGTATGCCAGCAGAATAAGCCCCACGTGCACACAGTGTGTCCTAACTAATTGCCAGCTCAATTGACTGACAGAAACCAGTCAAACATTGGATGAGTGGGATTAAGACAAGCCCCAGAATTATGATGTTAGTGCCTTGCGCTTCATTAATTTTTAGGCTTACATTTACATTTTTTTTTGGTTTTGGAGCCAAATGCTATATTTCACCAGCTATTCAGTATTACCTCACATCTCATGCCTGTTTTCATCTGCAGTGTAAGAACATTAGATTATTTGAATCTCAACAAAAGGTTTTTATCCAGATTTACAATTAGCTTGACCTGTCAGTAGTTGCACTTCGGTTAGATAATGCTATTGAGTCCCAAATCAGAATTTTACTGTACACCAGATTAATTCAGTCGAACAACAGAGAACTGGGCTGTCAAAGAATTATAGTTTGTCTCTGTTACAATTTGCTTAAAATAATTAATGAAAACATAATTGTGGTCTAATTACTTTGATAAGCCCTGCATAGTTATGCTGCTCTACACTTTCATAGGAAGTGAATTTGCCTTCCTGTCTCCAACACAGAAGGTGAAGGGTTCAGGTACTTTTCCACATGACCTTAACTATAAAAACTCAGTCAACACCTAACAATGTATAGCAACACATCCTGACAGAGGAACCACTTGCATTGTCGTGTAATTGCGTCATCTCAGTCAGATGTATTGGCTGTGGTCCCCACTCCAGGCAGACTGAGAGAATCGAGTTGGATTGGGAGATTCGGGTTGAGCAGGATTACATGAGTCCAATGGGAGCCCCCATTTCACCATTCCTCACCACCTCACAACTCAAATTATTTAATTAACAAAGTAGGGAATTAGCAAAAGTTAAAGAATAGTAAAGATGTTTGCGGTTATTCATGTCGAATGAGGCTATCCATGGTAAACAATGGTTTTAAACAGAGAAGTAATTTCATCAAATTAATGCAATGTCTACGCATTCTAATGAATTACAGATTAAATATGAATTCCTTCCTTAAACCTAATTGATCTTGTGATTAGTGGCCTACAAATTCCTCGTAAACTTCACGCAGGCTTGGATGCAGGGAGAGAGCATTTACACATTTCTGAGAGGGGAGCATTTGGCTTACTGTTCCCACTTCTGCATCAGAATATGAAAGGTTCAAGTCCTACTCCAGACAAAGCAGCTAGTGGAGACACAAATATGACTTGTGAATACTAGGTTGATGGCCCTTTCAATAAAACTGAAGTACATACAGCCGATGTCCGATTATATTTAAAAGATCTCTGGGAGACCTCCTCCTTTCTGAAGTAAAACATTTACTTTTTGACTTTTACTTTAAGTTGCACAAATATCTGCTGGGATTCTGTTTTTCTGATAATGAACACAAGATAAAATTCAATGATTTTATGGCCTTGGCCAGATGCAACTGCATATTTATATACATAGTACAAAGCCTCTTGACTTATGTATAAATCTGAGTCTGTTGATCCAAGAAGAGACCTTGGGTTTCCCTTTGTTCGTTCATAAAATTTGTGTTTAAAGAGAGCTGTCAACAGATAGTCTATTCTGGAACAAATAGGAGAGGCTGAAGGCAACTGATTTCAATTATGGTATCTGTTTTCAGATAGTAACAACCCTGCTTAAGTTGCTCCCTGACATGCCAATTTTCTTGCATATTGTGTATTATTATAGTTACAGAATCCACGTCTCACAAAACCTGAAACTTAAAGCAACCTTACGACAAATGATTAAACCATGCTGTTTTCAGAGCTTTGACTGGCATTGTACTGACAACTGTGGAATACGAACGTAACGTCAGCACTTAGAGCTGAATAAATTCAACTAAGTGACATCATTGAATAATAAAGGTATTCAACCATTTGATTTCCATGTGAGTGGGATGAAGTAGTTGCTCTTTCTACTTTACTCAAGTTTAATATGAGGTTGGACTCCCACAGTTTGAATTCCTACAATTTTGATATAATTTTTAATATTGGGAATAATTATTTTATTATGATCATACTTCTCAATGACCAGGAGCATAGATTTAAGGTAAAGGACAGAAGGTTAGAGGTGATGTGAGGAAAATCTTTTGCATCCAGAGGGTGGTGGGAATTTGGAACTCACTGTCTGTAAAGGTGGTAGAGTCAGAAGCCCTCATAACATTTAAGAAGTGTTTAGATGTGCACTTGCGAGGCCAAGGCATACAAGGCCATGGGCCAAGTGCTGGAAATTAGGATTAGAGTAGTTAGGTGACTTTTTGTTTGACTGACGCAGGCATGATGGGCTGAAGGGCCTTTTTCTGTGTTGTGGATCTCTATAACTCTACGACTTTCAGAATTGACATATTAAAGCTAACTATCTTAATGGAAAGCTTGAATTTTCCATTTATTTTCCTGCATTCAAGGTCAATCTACTAAAATATATTTGCATCTATGAATTATGAAAATATTTTAGAAATGTAATTTGTCCTTTAATTTTTGTCAGGTAAGGATATCAAAGGATTTGAAGCTAAATTGGCTTTGAGTGGCAAATTAGCCACAATCTGGTTACTTGAGGGACTGAATAACCTGAATAATATCTCCTGTTCCTATTGTCGGGAATAATAAACCTAAGATCTTAATCTGTGACAATAAGGTCCAAAGCTGTTGAATATTACCATAATCATCTTCAGATTC
Organism: Rhincodon typus; assembly: GCF_021869965.1. Taxonomy (NCBI): domain Eukaryota; kingdom Metazoa; phylum Chordata; class Chondrichthyes; order Orectolobiformes; family Rhincodontidae; genus Rhincodon; species Rhincodon typus. The sequence continues at coordinate 29,887,593 of NC_063338.1, read as the reverse complement.
TTGTCCAAATGCAGTACCAACCTACAATGCTGCAATCTATCACTACTGTATGGCAAGACGGCAGGCCCTGAACATACCCTACCCCAGAAGAGCAATCTAACCCTGTTGTTGGCATCAAATAGATTCACGTTGCCCAGCTTGCCAACAGAGTCAAACTCCACCCCCAGGAGCCTGTGTTTCCCTGGCAACATGCACCTCAGCATGCACACTGTGGCCTGGACCTATGGCAACTGATGGCAGAGGCAGCAACTTCTTCACATCATGTGGCTGACCAGTGTAGGATTTAGTAACTTTTCAATAATTAATCATTTTGACTTAATTAAGTGACTGGGAAATTAAATTGTATTTAGTTTAATTGGGGTTGGTTGTTGAACAACTCCTGTGGGAAAGAGACCATAGGGCCTAGTAAAAGCATCGCTTTATGGACTTACTGCTATTTTATGGCTCAAATAAATATAACCGTAGACTGAACAACCCGAAAATGGTTTTAAAATGGACATAACATTTTACTCAAAGTCACAACTATGTTTTATAGTGGTAACTTAAAGTATGTAACTATCATACGTGTATCAGTTTGTATGGTTATTTTGACCTTTAATTTGTTTTAGGTATCAACAGTTATTGTCAAGTCGCATATAGGCTGAATCTTAGGTATTTGTGACTATGTCGGAGTTGCGTTGAGTTTTTTCCTGGGATTTATCGCCGCAAGGTGTTCTTGCTCATCTTAGCAAACTCACCTCATTAATTACCTAACCCACCCCTATGGCATCTCCTATTTCTGATTCCAGCCCAAACCTATCACACAGCAGACATCCCAGAATTCACCAGCCTGTTCCCACACGTCTTGAACAGACCACTGGGTATTTGGACAAGCACTGAAATTCTGCAACAGCCCTGCATCACTCCTGCCATTTGTCCCAGACATGGCAAACAGGGGCAAAATGGCGCCCCACTGCGCAGGCAGAGACCTGGAAATCCTGCTGGACAGGGTGTTGTAGAGGCATTAACTCTTCTTCCCCCAGGACCTGTAGTGGAAGCCATGACACCAAACCATACCAGCCTGATCTGAGGTTACCCACCCGCGTTAAAGCAGTCTCAGTCATCCGGAGGAATGCACAGAACTGTAAGAAGAAGGTCAATGACTTTCTCCACTCCTTCAGTGCAAGTACCATCATCTTCTCTCTAGTACCTTACACTCACTCTATCTCTGCTACCCACCTCCCACTCTAGGTCATGCTTTATCACTGTCTCTGTTGCATGCAACATCCTCTCTCGCCCAGCCCACCCTGACAGCCCAATTCTGCATACCCTCTGCACTGGCTGCTCACTTGTTCAGGACACCTTCCCATCTGTACTGAAAGTGATTGCTTTTCCAGCTGCTTTCATCTCCTGTTATACCTGCCTCTCTCTCATTCCAGGAGGAAAAATAAATGGAACTGGACATAAAGAGTCAAGATGGGTCATGGGCTTCCCAACATTTGGCTCCTCACCTCTTTTGTGGAGACCATCCTGGCTCTGACCACCCTAAGTGGCTGAATGAGTGCCCCTGAGTCCTGGACTGATAGCAGAGGCTGACCTTTACTTTACTGAGATCGGTAAAGACAGGAGATCTAGGTTCAAGTCCCATCTGCTGCAGAGATGTCTCATAATATCTTTGAACAGTTTGATTAGAAAATATCTATCATTGTAATTGATGTGAGCCTCAAAGTTAAAATTGCCATGATCCCAACTAATGTTCTCACTAGAGAAGTCAGATCGCAGACTGAAATATGGCTTGAGAGGCTTCTTTTTTGTTTTAACAAGATGGTGTTTCAATAAAACGCAAGTATGCAATGCTACAGGTTTGGTTTAAATAAAAAGTTATTACTCAAAGGAGATGAAGATAAAACAGAATATACATATTTACATACATCACACATTTAAAGATTTAAAATCATTCAGTAAAATGAATCCCTTTAAAAACATTTCAATATTTTGTGTTTTGTGGAGACCAGGGGTATCCAATCCAGCCTGGGCTCATGGCCAACACTGGCCTGGCCTCTACCAGAGGCGTTATGAAGCAGATTACTGGCCTCCTTATAATGCCTCGACTACTCCAATGGAGGCTTTCCAGTATATCTCAGAGAGGGTGCGCTCTATCATATGGCATGCTGCACCCTTCACAACTGGAGCCAACAAAGGGCAGACACTCTAGATGCAGAAGAAATGGGGGATCAATAGCTGTCTTCTGAGTATGAAGATGAGGGTGAAGACACCGGCAGGGACATCCAAGAAAGCATTGTGCAGCTTTGTTTCAAATGCAGGAAGCTAGACAGAACCGAAGTGAAAACTGCTTCCAGGATAAATGAGTCAGAGATAGTAAGAACTGCCAATGCTGGAGTCAGAGATAACACAGTGTGGAGCTAGAGGAACACAGCAGGCCAGGCAGCATCAGAGGAGCAGGAAAGTTGACGTTTCGGGTCTGGACTTTCTGAAGAAGGGTCCCAACCCAAAACATCAACTTTCCTGCTCCCCTGATGTTGCCTGGCCTGCTGTGTTCCTCCAGCTCCACACTGTGTTATCCAGGATAACTGAGGTGGGTTAGGACTTCCCTTTTATTCTGTAACCACTTATCGAGTGTACGGTAGCTTCCCCTAGCCAGTACAAAGATCAACTAGACCTGGCTATTTTTGTATTCCTTGAACTTTTCCGATGCTGAATAAATATTTTCTCATCCATATGGTTGAATGCTTGATATCGCCTGGGGATTGCACTTTCGTGTATCTATGTTGACTGTAAATCTAAATTCAGTGACTAATTGAAGAGGAATGTTGGGATGTCTCAACCGAAGGTCCTAAGGAAACTTTAAATGGCAAACGCAGAGGCAAGTAAGAACAAACTTGACCGTGATCTCCAGTGCCTACAGGAATAAGAAAGAGCTGACGACTTCCCCTCTCTGAGCCGAAAGCCACCTCCTGTGTATTAGGTTCCAAACTGGAGGAATGTTAGGGTTATCTCCTTTAAAGAATAGGCAAAAACAGGGCTTGAAAACCAATGTAAATCCTTGTCTGTGTGTGTTAAAGAGCAAGATAGTTTGCTATCAGGGTCACAGCTCAGAATATCCCTAGTTATCTCAGCACTGTAGGTAAAAATAATAGGCAACTACTTGTTCTGAGTTCTACAAGCCAGTCAGTGAGGAAAGAAAACAGGCAAAAAAAAATTTAACTGACCTTCAAATCCAAGCATTTCAAAATCCACCACTAGCATTCCAATATCAGTACCATTGGTATTGCCATATGTAAAGGTCATAACATCCCACTGTCTACTCTTCATGCAACTCAGTGACTGATTTTTAAAATTCAATTGTGGAATGTGGGTGGTACTAGCTGGCCAACATTTATTGCCCATCCCTAGCTGCCCTTCAGAAGGTGGTGGTCAGCTGCCTCCTTGAACTCCTGCAGTCCGCCTGCTGTGGGTTGACCTACAATGTCATTAAGGCGGGAATTCCAGGACTTTTACCCAGCAACAATGAAGGAACGGCAATATATTTCCAAGTCAGGATGGTGAATAGCATGGAGTGGAAATTGAAGGTGGTGGTGTTCCCATGTATCTGCTGCCCTTGTTTTTCTGGATGGAAGTGGTTGTCGGCTTGGAACGTGCTGCCTGAGGATCTTTGGTGAATTTCTGCAGTGCATCTTGTAGATGGTACACACTGCTGTTACTGAGCGTTGGTGGTGGAGGGAGTGGACGCTTGTGGATGTGGTGCCGATCAAGCGGGCTCCTTTTTCCTGGATGATGTCAAGCTTCTTGAGTGTTGTTGGGGCTGCACTCATCCAGACAATCGGGAAATATTCCAACATACTCCTGACTTGCCTTATAGATGATAGACAGGCTTTGGGGAGTCAGGAGGTGAGTTACTTGCCACAGTATTTGTAGCCTCTGAGCTGTTCTTGGAGCCATTGTGTTGAAATGGTGAGTCCAGTTAAATTTCTGATCAATGGTAGTCCTAGGATGTTGATAGTGTGAGATAGTGTAGCACCATTGAAAATCAAGGGTTGATGTTTAGATCGTCTCTTATTGGTAATGGTTATAGCCTGGCATTTGTGTGGTGCAAATGTTACTTGCCACTTGTCAGCCCAAGCCTGAACATTGTCCAGATCTTGTTGTATTTGGTCACTGACTGCTTCAGTATCTGAGGAGTCGCGAATGGTGCTGAACATTGTGCAATCATTGGCGAACATCCCCACCTCTGACCTTATGATGGAGGGAAGGTCATTGATGAAACAGCTTAAGATAGTTGAGCCTGTATACACTCCAAACAGTGGACCGTTTGCCCCCCATACCCATTGAGTCCAGTTTTGCTAGGGCTCCTTGTTGCCACACTCTGTCGAATGCAGCCTTGATGGCAAGGGTAGTCTCTCACACCTCACCTCTGGAATTCCGCTCTTTTGTCCATGTTTGAACCAAGGTCAGGAGCTGAGTGGCCCTGGCGGAACCCAAACAGGGCGTCACTGAGCAGGTTATTTCTGAGCAGGTGCTGCTTGATAGCACTGTTGGTGACACCTTCCATCACTTTACTGATGATCGAGAGTACACTGACGGGGTGGTAATTGGTCGGGTTGGATTTGTCCTGGTTTTTTATGTACCGGACATACCTGGGAAATTTCCCACATTGTTGAGTCATGTCAATGCTGTAGGTGTACTGGAACTGTTAGGCTAGGGGAGCAGAAAGTTCTGGAGCACAAGTCTTCAGTACAATCACTGCAATGTTGTCAAGGTCCATAGACTGTGTATTACCCATTATCTTTTGTGGTGCCTAGGTCATTGCCAGGTGATCCATCTGGTTTCATTTCTTTGTGATGTTGCAGCGATCGGTACAACTGAATGGCTTGCGAGGCCATTTCAGCGGGCAATTGAGAGTCAACTACTTTGCTGTGGGTCTGGAGTCACATGTAGACACATTAGGTGAGGATGGCAGATTTCCTTCCCTGAAGGGCATTAGTGAGTCAGATTGGTTTTTCCTGACAATCAACGATAGCTTCATGCTCATCAGTAGATTCTTAATTCCAGATATTTTGCATTGAATCAAATTTCGCCATCTGCTGCAGCAGGATTTAAACCCCTATCCCAAGTTTTTGAATTGATAATCTAGCGATAATGCCACTAGGCTATTGCCTCCCCATGATTCATACCTTTTTTGGACTAACATTATATTTTCAATCTGTGTATATGTGCATTACGTTATTATGCTATTGTGTCTAAAGAACTCACTCTTTCTCTAACTTAAGAAAGCGTGGTTAAATTGGCTTCTTCATAAAAGAGCAATTAATTTGTTCTGGAAGAAAAGTAATCACAAGAGAAAGGATACTTTTTAAACTCATCTTATTGTCACCAACTGAGGGATAGATGAATTTAAAAAAAAGAAAGCCAATTCAACCCTCTTCACCCAGGAACTTGGCAATTTTGTGCATCCCATCTGGAACTGGAATAAATTGGGAAACCTCACTGGGAGATGTTTGTGATATTGAGTTCAGTCAGCATATCATATCCGAGTTAACAAGGTGTAGAGC
>NC_063338.1:29779300-29881644 GCF_021869965.1 Rhincodon typus | reverse complement strand
TTTCTGAAGAAGGGTCTAGGCCCGAAACGTCAGCTTTCCTGCTCCTCTGATGCTGCTTGGCCTGCTGTGTTCATCCCGCTCTACACCTTGTTATCTCATATTCTCCAGCATCTGCAGTTCCTACTACCTCTCTATCATATCCGAGTGTTGTGCAGTGACATCTCTCATGATATGCAGCTGATTGAGAGTAATCCCTGAGGCTCTTCCTTTTAACTCTTCCATCAGTTAGTCTTCAACACTTCAGAGTTTGCGAAGACTGCAAAATTGCACTGAATTTCTTGAGCATCTAACCTGAGAGAGGCAGTGCTCTGTGAGTCTTCTCTTGGCAGACCAAAGAGCTCTGAGGGAGACTGAGTATGGGAAGTTTCATTGTACACCTCCCAACCTTGAGTGGTAATACACCCCGTTGAGCTGAAAAATAGAACGGAAGATTGCCTGTTGAGCTGTGTGGAATCATTTTCATTTAGTCATTCATGGGATGTGTTTCTTTATTCGATTCGTGCATCACTGGCTGGGACAGTAACTGTTGCCCATCCCTAATCTCCCAGGAGGAAGTTGCAAATAAACCACATTGCTGTGGGTCTCGAGTCACATGTAGGCCAGACCACATAAGGATGGCACTTTCCTTCATTAAAGCACATTAGTGAGCAAGAGGTCCAGACCCGAAACGTCAGCTTTCCTGCTCTTCTGATGCTGCTTGGCCTGCTGTGTTCATCCAGCTCTATACCTGGTTATCTCAGATTCTCCAGCATCGGCAGTTCCCACTATCCCTTAGTGAGCAAGATTTTTTTTTTTAAGTACCATCAGCAAACGTTTTCATTAGACTGTTAATTTCAGATTTTTACTGAATTCAAAATCCACCATCTGTCATGGTGGGATTTGAACCAGGTCCCCAGAACATTACCTTGGTTCCTGGATTAATAAATCTAGCAATAATACCACTAGGCCAACACCTCCCTGATCAGCCCTAATCCACCCTCTCACTCACAGGATGGTTGGATGAGCTATGCACATCAGGCCCTATAACTAATCTTACATATTGCTTCAGTGTTGATCCCATTAAAGTGCAACACTTTGGCTGCAGTCATTAACGTCATCAGAGACAACAAGGTGCAGGGCTGGATGAACACAGCAGGCCAAGCAGCATCATAGGAGCAGAAAGGCTGACGTTTCGGGCCTAGACCCTTCATCAGTCCCGTCATCACTTAAGGATCCGCGAAGTCTGAGGCTATCTACAGTGAAGGAGTCAAGTGCTTGTGTGTTGCAACCTCTTTCATCTTTGGTATGTCTGTAAAGACTGTTCATCTCTCAAAAGGGTGTCATTTCACCAAATCTAACAGTGACAGAGATACTGTCAGAGAGACAGCAGGTGGCTGGATGGAAAGTTGGCATTGGAGATAGCAGAATGGCCTGCCATAATCTTCCAATTTCCTCTAGATACAGAGAGTGTGCCATAGAGGTTGGAACGTGGTAAAAACTTAAAGCCTTGCTGAAGAAAAACATGCAAGGACAGACCTGATAAATTTTTATAAGAGATTTTATCAACTGCTCTCTGTGCATTTATATCAATAACATCCCCAGACATCTCCCAGTTGGCTATTCTAGTCACCGCTTCAAAAGAAGGTCAGATTCTTCAGTCATGTTCTAGTTTTAACTAATTCCTATAGGCCTCTCTGATTCTGTCAATTTCTTTGATGCTAAATTGAAACAGAATGAGGGAAAAATATATTTGTTTTGTCCTACTAGCCCAGTTCTGGCATTGTTACACAGATTTAAATCAACTTACAATGACAGGCAACATCACAAGCGACTATCTATATGTCCCATACCATGTCCTTCATTGATATCAATTCCCTACATAAACAAACTTCTTTTCTGCTTTCCTCCTGAGAAACACAGCAGGTGAGGCAGCATTTGTGGAGGGAGAAACAGAGTTTCCATTTCAGCTTGATAATAAATGGTCAGAATGGAACTTCCTTAGGTGCTACATGTAGTTTAAACATAGCAAAGCAAATAAAAGAATGTGCAAGAAAACTTTGCAAATGTTTAATGCACGTAAAGGAGGAAGCTCCTTGCCAAAGAAATATATGTTCCAAATGCAGCCGAAAGAACACTCTACCTTTACGACACTCTATTCAGCAGGTCTATGTCACCATGTTCATGCACCCAGCTTTGATAATGTTTATAGAATCACAGAATTATATAACATAGAAGGAGATCATTCAGCCCATCATTTCTGTGATCAAAAGAACTGTTTATTTAGATTTTATTTTTGCCGCCTAACCCAGCAAATGTTCCAGTTTCAGGTTTTTATTCAATTCCATTTAGAAAATGGTGGTGTGAATCTGCTTCCAGATCCATTTCAGATGGTTTTCAGATTGCAGCAATTCACTTCATAAAACTAACTTCCTCTTCGTCATCACTCTTCTGATGCTTTTGCCAGTTATCTGAAACATTTTGTATTTCCGTTGTCAACCCGTTGCCAGTGGAAACAGTTCCTCTTTGTTTACTCCAGGAAAAAATCCACACATTTAAGCATTGGCAGAGAGAGCAGGCCATCTGCAGAAATGGCGCAGCCTCCCGCCAGTCCGTGGTCGTGGACGCGTCTCCTCCTAGTGATTGGAGGCGGCGGCAGCAGCAACAAGGACATCCTCCTGGTGTTCGGGCAGCGGCGGCAGCGGACATTTCAAGATGGCGGCACCAGCAAGGCGACATCTCGAAGGAGGGTGGCCAGAGCGGGACTCTTGGCGAGGCAGTGGCAGCAGCCTGGCCTGGCAAAGGAGCCAGGGACTCTTGGTTGCAGTAGGCCTAGAGCAGGGACTCCCGGCATCATCGAGGCAACAGCGGAACGAGGGACTCCTGGTTATCGACATGGCAGCGGTGGCAGCTCCTGGGTGCGGAAGGCCCGGAGCCGGGGACTCCTGGTTGCAGGTGAGCGTGGATTCGGCAACAGCATCAGCGATTGGGGCGAACGGTGAAGAGATGGCAACTAAAGAGTGGTGACTCCTATCTTAGTGTGTCCAGTGCTGGCAGGAGGAGGGGTGGCTGGTGAGCCAACTCAGGACTCGTGGTGGAGGCGGTGGAACGAAGATAGAGTCTCTTTTAGTTACATCTTTATAATCTTTTTATTTTTAAAGTATTCAAAGTAGCCTCGGATTGTGGCGACAGTTGAAGCTTTTCACTGTATTTTACTGTATTATTCACTGTAAAAGGCAAGTGGCAATAAATTATTCAATTCAATTCAATATGGGTAGAGTTAAAATTCCTTGGGCCTTCTGCTATCATGTAACGATGGTATTTTACAGCTGAGTTTCACAGATTTCATAGAAACCTTGAATTACTACAGTGTGGAAGCAGGCCATTTGGCCCACCCAGTCCAAACTGACCCTCCAAAGAGCATCCCACACAGACCCACTCCTCCCACCCCTATCCCTGCAACCCTGCATTTCCCATAGCTAATCCACCTAACCTGTACATCCCTGGACACTATGGACAATTTAGAATGCCCAGTCCATGTAACCTGCTCATGTTTGGACTGTGGGAGGAAACCAGAGCACCCAGAGGAAACCCATGCAGACACAGGGAGATTGTGCAAACTTCACACAGACGGTCACCCAAGGCTAGAACCAAACCCTGGTCCCTGGTGCTGTTATGCATTTTTAAAATCTTGTTTCATACAATAATTCAGTAGATTTATGTTAGAATTTGCGGTAGGCATATACTTTTAATTCTCTTGGAATATTCTAACTGCAGATGCCAAGATTTATTTTACGTGTCCAGAGTCATTTTACCTCCAGCCAGTAGAGCATAATAAAAATCATTATTTGAATCTCAGCCAAAGGTCTTATCTCAATTTATATTTAACTTGACTTGTCAGTAATCGTAGTTCAATCAGATGAGATTACTGTGCCTCTTATGTCAGAATTTCACTACAGGCCAAGTAATTCAGTGTAAAGAGTTCAAATGAATTAAAATCGCCTCTGATTAGTTTCATTTCCTCATGCTTATTGACTTCAATAGTTTTTGAGAATAGACTTTGCTATAGTTATTGCACATTTTGTATTCTTGAAGTTGCTTCACTGTAAGTGTATATGCAGAATATATTAACAACTTTTTCACACTTTTGGCAATAGCCCTCAGAAAATGAGACTCATTATTAGTAGTAACTTTATCTTAATATTAATTAACATGGTAACTTCTAGATTGTTACAGTTAGAAGTTACATCAAAACTGGAATGGAGCAACAATAAATAGATATTTTGTGGTGTGGCTTACATATGAAAAACATTTTAAATGTTCGATGCTAATGATTATTTTCATCAAAAATATGTGATAATAGTCGACTAGAGAATCTGAGAAAGTTTTCTTTAGAACAAAGAAGCTTAGGAAAAGAAGTGATAGAGATCTTCAAAACTGAGAGGAGTTTTGCTCATGTAAAAATGAAAACACTTTAATTCACTCCCAGAAAGTTTAACTATAAGAAGAAAGGTAAAGGGTGGTTGAAATTGTTTTTGGTGGAACACTGGAATACATTGCCAGACAAAAATACAACATTTTCTCAAGAGGAAATGGTTTTATATTTCAATAAGAAACACGTAAGTAGGTACGTTTAAGTATAAAAGCAATGACACCAAGTGTATAATTTTCAGAGAATCAGCATACATTCAATGGACCAACTCATTTTTGCGATTGTTGAGTTGGCTCAATCGTGTAACAGATTTCAGGCTTATGGAGTCAGGGTTGTGGAACACCGTGAATTCAACAGTTAATGAGACAAAGTCTGGTGTAACAGTTCTCTGATAACATTTGAAGATTATTCTTATCTTGATAACTCTTTTCAGATCAAATAACTTCTTCTGGCACAGGATCCATGTACTGGGTGTCAAATTACTTGCAATTACCTTCTTCTGTAATGTGTTCATGAAAGGTGCCCCTCTGTTTAGAGTCCTAGAAGGCTACAGTGCAAAAAATGGTTCTTTGGCCCATTGAGCCTGCACTGGTCAAAAACAAATAGTGAATTATTCAATTATTCTAATCCCATTTGCTTGGCCCTGAACCTTGTAGACTTTGGCATACAGAAGACTCCGTACAGCCTCTTAGAGCCCTCTTCTTCACTGTCTTCCATTTCCACCCTTTAAATTCATAAATAATTCCAGTGGTGGTTGCAGTCACCTTTAACATGGGCTTGCTAACTTTAAGTAGCTCCATGATTTCTCAGGGTTGGATACTTATTGCATACTTGTGACCAATAAGTAGCATAGGTGGTACTGGTTTAAAGCAGAAATCATCTTATTGGGGAAGCAGCAAGTATTTTGTGTGTTGCCTTTGTTATTACCATGTTTGATGATTGATTAATGGCTGGATCGTTTCAGGCACAATCCCCACCTCTACTTTCCCATATGTATCTATTTCACCTCAAACATCTTGTCATTCATTTTATAGCAATTTATAAAATCTTGCTCTGCACAACTCGTTTTCTCCATTCAAAGAGTGACCACACTTCATTAAGGATTTTGTTGGCTATTGAGCACTGTGCGTTATCTCAAGGTTCTGAAATGTGCTATAGAAATTCAAGCTTTTTGGAAATAAATGTATTTGAAGAATTTGTTTTAAGAGTGCAAAAATAAACATGTGGTAAAATCCAACAGTTTCATTTCTGTTGTGAGAACTGCTTCAATTTTAAGAATTTTTGTTTCACAGGAGCACTATTGGTACTAATATTTCCGATGTAGTCGACCATTTTAAACTAGTTGGAGCTTGTAAGACTTATTGTTGATGAGAAAGAGTATATTCTAGGATCATGTTATAGAACACGTAGTAGCTTCAATTTATGTTTGGAAGTCAATTAAGCCAAGTTATAAATATTAATTATTTAGGGTTGCACTGCATTAAATACAATTTAATTATTTAATATCTAATCAGCAACCATTCTCAACTCAAATGCCCTTGGGAAAATCTGTAAGTGCAAATTTGAACATTAACCTTATTTAATTTTTGAAAAAGGTGGGTAAAATTGGATAGGGTGTGAATCAGAGTGTCAGAGGTGAACCTATTCATTTCTATTCGGTGGTTTAACGTTAAAACACCACCCTCTGTTAATTGATCAGAACTTTCAACTAAGGCACAAGGTTGGATTGTTAAATCGTCTCACCCCAATGCTTGAAGTGCTTTCAAGCTGGTCAATTATGATTGGCATGATCAGAATCTTGTTTCATGTGGGGAACCTTTGGTGGAATAGCTGTTGACCTATTGTCCCAGGTGCTCATTATCTTATTGGATCAGTTTCAACTTGTGAAATAAAAATAAACATCTCTCCAAGGAGAAACATCCAGATCCCTCATCTCCAATAGATCACACTCACCTCATAAATGTGTTATGGGTCAGGAAATGATCTGTAATGTAAAAATCAACAATATCGTAAAAGGGCTGACAGAATGTTTCTTTAACTCAGAGAACTGCTTTTCATATTGAACACTTTTCATTATTTTATGTTTGGTCCTACAACTATCCTTCTGAACCATAAATTATCCTTAGTTCTCACATATTTGCTTTTTTTTTCTGTCTTAAGCTGTTACCTCGAATTCTCTGATGTTGTAAAGAAGATCCCTGTCCTATATTTTTCTTGATGAGACTCTGGAGTGCCATTAAAATATTCTTCATGATTGACTTCAATACAAAATAAAAATAAAACAAGACTCAGAAATATTGCTATGTAATATATTAAATGTATATCAGCGTGCATACAAAATTAAGGATAATGTTTGAATATTATTGAAAGAAACAGCATGGATAACAGCTTCAAAATACAAGAATAAAGATCATTCCCTGAGGACAAATTAATATATGGTTTAATTCTGCCTAGTTGAATAGTAATACGTAGCATACCTATAGCACTATTGCAATCTAATTCCATCCTTCAAACGAAACAAAACTTAACTTGATGTAATACTATCAACAACAAAAATTATTCTTTCATTTTCGTCAGTATAAACAGTTGCATGTTTAACAATTTTTCAATTATTAAACTATTTTGGCACAAATACATGGATTAACAGAAGCTGAAAGGCATAACATGGAATGATAGTAATTCACATCACAATGTTTTCTAATGCAGAATACTTCCAGTATTCTACTCCAAGATCAGGTGGTTTCTATAAATTTGATCAATCTACAACATAAATCTTTCCCTCAGGCAGCAACTTCACCACTCTCCCATTAAAATTCTGTCTATCTGTGTAAAATTATGATGCAAATTAACTATTGATATCACTTGGGTAAGATGAAGCAGATTTTAAGGTTGGCAAGGTGTAGGCTTAGTCCTTCACACCACTGAATGCTCAACCACATATTCCACAGTTTTGAAGACAGGTGAAATGCAGATTTGGTACTTATCAGGAGATGGAGGAAAGAGAAAGTGTCAATTTGGACCAGTCACATAGAATTCTGATGATGGAAAGGATTTAGACCACTGATGTCACGTTGTTGACCACAGTTGGCTAAAGAAGCTATAATCAGGGCAAAAGGTTGTAAAGTAAGGAAGGAACAAACTTGCCCTATAGAACACATTTGATGTTCAAAAGCGCTCCATTGATCAAAATGAATAAGCATGGAGCTACAGTGGAAGCACAGTTTGAGGTGGTGAAGATCAGACAAAGAGCTGGACCTTCATAATGGTGAGTCTGAGTTGATGCCTTTAAAAATAGTGGATGTGACCCAATTCTGGGATTCCCTTTTCCATTCCTGAATTCAGAAATTCTCACTTTGGAGGGACAAGGGTGTGGGCAGCAAGACCTCACCTTACAGTTGCTGGTTCCATTGCAGCAGTTGACAATCTCTTACCAGGTAATCCCACAAAACATGCAAATTTTGTGAAGTTAGACCAGCCTCTTGAGGACATTTGATTCACAGCCCCTCAGAGGACTCATGAATTAGTGACTGGAATTGGGAACCTTCTTATGGGGATGTTTAAAAACTCTCACCGCCATATCTCCATGTACACTATGCTCCCAGCTGTATCACCAGATGGCCTTATTTTAAAGGTTTAGCTGAGCTCCAAGAATTAGTAACAAGTTTCAGCAGGAGTCTGTTTTGAGTGGCAACAGTGGAATGTTTATTTTAATGAATTTATGTCCTTATGAGGTTTGTAATCAATTATCCTTTAATTGTACTGTTTTCTCAATACCTGTATGGTTATTTGGACAAGGCTAAGGGGTGTGAAATATAGTAAAGCTTCCGTTAATGCTTTGGCTTGATTGCCATTTTTATAGAGCATAGAATGAGAGTGCATGCAGATGCAGGGGACCAAGGAAGTAGCTTGAGGGCTTGATATTGCGTCGGGGACAGGGAGGTAAAACGGCATGTGGGTGGGGTGGGCGGGGTGTGTGGTGTAAGGGGTGAGGATTAGATGGCCTAACAGCTTTTAATAGAACTGAAACAAAATCCCCGAGAACCAAAGTAAAACTTCTAACCAGCCCAATTTGGAACTCATTCATCTCTATGGCTGTATCTGAACTGCTTCTTGGGTTGGTGGGACTGATTCATTGTTGTCCAACCTCTTTGGAGCGACAATAGTGCATGTGAGAGCCATTTATTTGGTGACACATCTGCTGACTCAGGAAATCTTCTGCCTCAAGCTTCCTGCTCTAATGATGAAAATACGGTGCACATTTCCCAGTGAAGCTTTTAAGGTAGCAAAGGACACTAGCAAAGCAGAACGAGTTGAGTTGGTGTAAGACTATACTGCTGGACAAAAACAAGGAAGTAATTGAATGCAAAGCAAAAACAGTGAGTTGAGCTCCAGGAATCCCATGGATGGTTTATTGTTTGTCCAGGAAGTAGGAAATTCAATATGAGCCTCACTCATGCTTCCTTCCGATTCATCCCCCTGCTACCCTCGTTCACTAATAGCGCAAGATATCACGGATGCTGAAAATCTGAATCAAACACAGAGAGAATGCTGCAGAAACTCACAGGTCTGGCAGCATATGTGAAGAGAGAAAAGCAGAGTAAAGCAGGAAGCTATTGTATGCAAAGCGAAAACCGAGAATGATTATATTGGCCTAATGCTGGGTTTGAAGGGTGCATGGAAAGATGAGGCCATGGAGAAATTGTCAGCGAGAACAGAAATTTGACAACAAGACTTTGAGGAACGAAGAGCTATTGAAATGTGGCAAGCACAGGATTGATTGGAAATTGGAACATGAGCAAAAGAGGACGTGGATAGCAGAGGTTTGGATGAATTCATTTTTTGAAGGACAGAACTCAAGTGAGTTGCAAGAAATATATTCAATTATGGAGTTTGGAGATGACCACATTGTGAATAGGGATTTCAGCAGCTGTTGGGGTGTGATAAGGATTTCAGCAACTGTAAATTTGAGATAAGGATAGAGACTGGTAATGTTGCAGAGGTGCAGTCAGTTTTGGCGATGGCAAGGATATGGGGTCAGACAAAAGTTACTAACCAGTCTGAGCAAACAGACAGGTAGAGGGCTCAATGTGAGTTTTGAAATACAGACATTCTGTTGTTAGTTGTACAGGGTGATTTTTTTCTCTCTCACTGATTTGATTTGAAATAAATTTTGCCCATATAGGCCACGCAGATACTTTATGAAATCTTTTCCAATCACAATCAATAATCCATAAATCAGTTATTTATTCTTACGTAAAATGTAAAAGACCTGCGTCAAATTTGAGCAGTTTTCTATATGCTGGGTTTAAATCCAGGCAAATAATTAGAAAATGTTTAGAAATGATTTTCATCCACATAGCACTTAATGCTTAGCATGTCCCAAAGCCCTCACACTCAATTCATCACTTTTGAATTGTTATCACTATTCTTGTGTGGATAAATATGACAGCCACTTTGTGCAGAGTAAGGCTTTACATATTCCAAATAAGATTAATGGTCAGTTAATCTAAGTGATTCAGGACCACTTTCTGGACTCACTTTGAACTAGAAAATTAATTAAATTTGTTTCCAAATTCCACCCTGTATGACACTTCTACCTGGTTCAGCCTGAACCCTCCCTTCCTTTCCTTGACTTCTCCGCCTCTATTTCTCAGATAAGGCTAATAACTAATATTCGCTATTATCCCATTGATGATGTATTATTTGAGCAGGGTGTATGAGATTCAATGTGGGCCTCAACCAAATATCCTTCTAATTCATTCCCACTCCTAACCTCATTCTCTAATAAAGGCAAAATATTTGCAGAGGCTGATAATCTGAATCAAATATGGAAAATGCTGGAGAAACTCGCAGGTCTGGCATCATCTGTGGAGAGAGAATCAGAGTCAATTTTCCAAGTCCAGTATGACTCATCTTCAGAAGAGTCAATGGGACAAACTGTTACTTGCTAGACCCCTTTTTGACAGCGAAATTGCTGTTCACATAATACAGCTTTGCTTTTCCCTCAATGTGAGATCTCCATTGTACTCCGTGAGCTTTTTTGCTACTTGACATCAGCCGCTGAACTGAGCTCTTAAACATCCACTGATAGAGCTGGGAGTACAAACACCTAGGCTCCAGCTGAAGGATTTAGGCCCTGGCATGTTTGTCTGCCTGTTTGCCCGTCACTGTCCAGGAGATTTTCAAGTGCTCCCAGGCCACATCACAGGCTTGTGAGTATCATTGTCAGAATTCCTGTAAGTAGTCTAATGTGGAGAATTCGTCCTTCTATTCAAAATACCTTTCCTGGATTAGCTTTAGAGGCCCTCACACTTAGTGCCCATGAACTCATTCAAATGAAATAAAACTGGTGGCCCCTTTGCTTGATGCTGCAGTGGTGAACTCTGCCTGTGCACGGGGTCAACCTGTTCCTCTTTCTGATGCATCGTCCTCAATTTTCACCTGTAAACTGTTGACCATCTCTTTCTAATTCCAGACCTTCTGGCTTTCAGACAAAATTGTAATCTCAAGTGCTTCATTAAAACTTTTAACAGTTCAGGGAGCAGAGCTCCTAAATTCTCAGAGTTAATTTCCCCTGATTCCGCTAGGAATGTGCTGGCATCGACTGTGGACATCTCAAAACTAAGGCAGTGAAAACTCAAGAAAGACATTTTCAAAAATGCTCAAAGTGATAACTTATCCAGGCTAATTCTTTTGGTCCGGCTCTTGTTTGAAATCAAGGGCCCCAATTCATTATGAGTAGATTCCAAGCGACTTTCCCCATCTACCCCTGGACAAGGCTCCTCGAGTTGTTGTTGTTCCATGTGGAATACTACACATGCCCAGTTCCCAGGTGAGGACGGATAAACTGGCTTCCTTTTATTCAGCAGCCCCCATGGTTAGTCACAACACAGTTAATTTACAAAGGACCCCCCACTTATATGGCTAACTTTCTAACAGACCAAATGAATTTATGTTTTATAAGGATCCAATTTTAACAGGCTTACTTGAGTTAACAAAAAGTTAATTTATTAGTTATTAAATATGAGAAGATGTAATAATTCATGATAAATAGAGACAGAGTAGAAATGAGAAGTGAATGAAAAACATTATGAGTTATGTTTCAGTCTCTGGGTCATTTTGGAACAGTAGTTTTAGTCATACAATCCCTACAGTGTAGAAGCAGGCCATTCAGCTCATCACATCCACACCGATTCTCCAAAGAGCATCTCACCCAGACCCACCCCATCTCTGTAACCCTGCATTTCCGAGGTCTAATTCACCTAGTCTGCACACCCCTGGACTGTTTAGGATGGCCAGTTCAACTAACCAGCACATCTTTAGACTGTGGGAGGAAACCAGAACACCCAGAAGAAACCCACACCGTCAGGGGGAAAACGTGCAAACTCTACACAGAGTCACCTGAGGCTGGAATTGAACCCAGGGCCTGGCGCTGTGAGGCAGCAGTACTAACCATAGTGACCCATTACAGTAGTTGTTACATATAGCACAGACAGTTGTAATTGTACAGGCTGTTTGAGATTCTTGATTTTGCAGATTCCTTTCAATACTGGCTGGCTTGGGCAAGCTCTGAGCTGGTAGGCACCGGTGGGTAGGAGGAAGGGGGAAAGAGGAGGAGAGGAAGGTTGGTGTAAGGCTAAAATCAACTCACTCGCCCATTGACTTCCCAGTCATACACTCATCAAAAAAAGCTCAGTCCTCCATTTAGTCACTAACTCATCCACTCACCCATCCCCCACCCCTCTGGCCACCCACTCCTTCAGTCACTCCCTCATTCACTCAAACACCCTTCCTGTCACTCACTAACCTATCCACCCCTTGCAGTCACTCGTCTAGCCAATTACTCTTCCAGTCACTGACTCACGCACTCATCCACCCCTTGACTCATTCAGTAACCAGCCCTTGCAGTTACTCACTCATCCAACTACCTGTCCAGTTGCTCACTGATCTATCCCACACTTCATCAAACACCTACCCACCTCTTTACCTACCCCACAGTCATACTTGCAGCCACCTCCAGTCATTCACTCATCCACCTTCTAGTCACTCACTCACTCACTCACACATAGGAGAACACATCAGATTTCCCGATTAGCCAACTGGAGCACCCAGACCGAATGATCAGTCGGGACATTGCAGGCTGAACCAATCAAGATGATGAAAAAACTACTTGAGGGTTGTAAACAGAAATGGAAGAACTGTTTGAGAAAGTAAGAGTGGCAGTTCATGGAGGTAAACCAGGGTTGGGGATAGAAGGCTGAAAAGTGCCAAATTGAAAAATGCGAAATTGTAAGGTCCATAATTATCACACTGAAATTCATTGGAGCAGCATTGATTACCTCAGACCAAGAGATCAGAGTGGGAGTGAGAAGAAGGATTATTTGCTCTGAGACTAGAAGCTCAGGGGTGTGTTTCTAAACTGAATGGACACATTTGGTAAAGTGGTCACCCATCCTGTGTTGCATTCACAGTGTAAAGGAGGCTACATAGCAAGCAAAAAAAGTAACAATTTCCCAGAGAAGCAGAAAAAATAATATTTCCACCAAAGGGAAACTCTGAATTGAACACCCTAATTTGGCAAATATAAGAGCTCTAAATAAAATGAGCATGAATTCCTACACCTTGTTATCCTTAACAATTTCAATATTGGGCCTACCAAACCCCTATCATAATTCAATATTAATTGCACAATAACCCAACGAAAGAAGCAAACTGCATGATGGAGCAACTTTCACAACCTTAACCCACAAGATATTTCACTTTTAACATGTAGTTCCTGTTGTAATGTAAGGAAATTTGACAGACATTCTTTTCCATAGCAAGCTCCCCCAAAATAATAAGATAAATGACTAATTAATCTGTTTTAGTAGTGGTAATTGAGAGTTAAATGTTGTTTAGGATACTAGGAGAATTCTTTTCCTCTTCTTCATAAAGTAATACATTTACCCAGGTAACAGGCAAGACATCAGTTTAATGTGTCATCTGAAAGATAGTACTTCTGACAGTGCAATATTACCTGAATATTAAACTCAAACCTGACCTTCTGATTCAGAGGCAAGAGTGCTATGAATTAACCACAGCTGGCAATTGGCATAAACCTGCTCGATAAATATCCCCTCCCCTGACCGCATCCCAAAACCAGCCCAGCTCGTCCCTGCCTCCCTAACCTGTCCTTCCTCCCACCTATCCACTCCTCCCACCTCAAGCCCCACCTCCATCTCCTACCTACCAGCCTCATCCCGCCTCCTTGACCTGTCCATCCTCCCTGGACTGACCTATCCCCTCCCCAACTCCCCATCTAAACTCACCTTTACTGGCTCCATCCCCACCTCTTTGACCTGTCTGTCTCCTGTCCACCCATCTGCTCCTTTATCCATCTTCTATCCGCCTCCCTCTCTCTCCCTATTTATTTCAGAATCCCCTTCCCCCCCCCATTTCTGAAGAAGGGTCTAGACCTGAAACATCAGCTTTCCTGTTCCTCTGATGCTGCTTGGCCTGCTGTGTTCATCCAGCTCTATACCTTGTTATCTCAGATTCTCCAGCATCTGCAGTTCCCACTATCCCTGATAATTAAGCCTGAAGTTTAATAATATTTTTGTAGGTAGTGGTCATACTGAGAGGAGAGGAATAGTTGGTTACAAATTACATACTACAAAAAGGAATATCTGAAAAAGAAGGTCTGAATTTCATATTTATGCCTGCTAGCTCAAGTTTCTCCCATGGAACTGTACTTCCAGTTGTCGACCTGGATCAGGATTAGAGTATTCTTCCCTACTATTTTTTCAATATGGGGAGGGGCAGGATTGCAGTTCAGACGTTACAAAGTCACAGACAATAGATATTTAATTAGTACCTTAATCCCAGCGAACAGTGCAGAATTCTACTCAATTTATGCAACCTGCTTGGCAGTTTCTTAATGGTGATCATCTGGCTCCCTGGCTCATCTCCAGTGGGAAATAAGATAATTAACATCTTATCCCAGAGATTATTTGACATTTTACATAGTGCATTCCAAGTGACAATGTCTTATGATTTGCTTTCCACAACATATTCAACATTACCTTTCTTACCTTCTCTGCATTTACAATCTGTTTAGATCATCACATTGAGGCTGATAGTTCGTGCATAGAGCTAGAAAATTTCTCATTTTCTTGTATTGATTTGTCTCATTTCTCATTTTAAATAGCAGAAAATTCATTAAAATGACTCAGTGTTACTTTTTTTTGACATAAATCTCAAAGGAGAAATTGCTGCTATCTGCTGCATTTTCGATCATACCACTTTTGAAAGTAGTATATGTTATCTTAGAGGATTTACAACAATTAAAACAGCCATGCCTACTTATTAACATGCACTCCACATAAATATCACCAAGGAGGTATCACACCTATTTCATTGCAATGAGATATCAGTGTGTCTACTTAAAGTTCTGAACTTCAAATCTGAAATTCCCAACTTTGAGTTAATGGAAAGGCCTTGAATTCTCTCACTGGTCTCACTGGACTCATGGAGATTATGATCAGTCATTGATTACTCTTGCTAAGGTCTGAAACTTGAAAAAAATATTCTTGAGTAGCTGTCTAGATCTTGTGTAACCTTGTTAGAGGGCCACCAGATCAGTGACCATGGATGTCTGATTTGGCATTATGCAGAATAGTTGAGATGGGAAGCAAGCTTCAAAATTAGAAAGATATATACCATTAACAGGAGGCCGTGCTGAAGAGAGCTTCTTCAATGATGCTTTTCTCAATTTGAAACTTTTCAATCATTCACTTTGGTGGTAAGTCAGAACTGGCAAAGGATAGGCAACAGGAAAAGTTATTTCTCTTCAGGCAAACACCGGTCAGAACAAATGTTTTCATTTGTCTTTCTGATTTTGTTGTCTATTGCTCAGTTTTGTTTTTGTCATGCTCTTCCCCTTTATTATTATAGGATAGAGGTCACTGGGGGTGGGGGGAGCGCGGGATGGGGGTGTGGGTGGGGGTGAACCGATTGCAGTTTTGCAATTGTCATCCCCAAAATAATTATATATCTGTTTATAAAGCCATTGTCATCAGCATTACAATAGAAGTTAGTCGTTAAATTTAAGATGGCATGGGTTTTTACAAGAGGGAAACCTGTTTAATTATGTGGCCAAACATAAAAGGTTGGAATCCTCAACTGCAATGTTCCTGAAAATTAGCATCAGACAAAGTACTTACAACGCCAACTCATGATTTACTTGTGAAGCATCTTTGAAAATTGATAAAATTTGAAAAATCACCCTCCCTACCTCAACCATCTCCAGCTGAGGAAATTATACTGAAAACATAACAAAGAATATTATTCATTCAAAATTGGTCAAAATTGCCCAAAAGGTCTAATGTGTTCTTATTATAAATTGTAGGTGTCTTATTTCTGCCTTTCCACAGTGAAATAATGAGCTATGTTCCATAGTTCATTATCCAATCTCTCAAACTGGGGTAAGTTGTGTCACAATTTGTAATGGTTGAGATATCACCATACAGGCAGGCACAATGTATGCAGAATAAAGAGTGGAATATGATAAATGTTTTCTTGAACATAATAATTGAAAGGAAACATAGTTTTAAGCTGAATGTCGGCTGCAGTGATATAAACTGGCACTTGTCATAGTTTCATTATATCCAACAGGCACAATGGAAGTGGAAATGAAGATTATCCTATGACTGATTGACAGGAGATGTATGAGGAAGAGTAAACATTAGATACCCATAAAGGCTTCAGCTTCAATCTATCAAAACAAGGAAGAATGAAAACCTATCTTCCAGTATAATCAATAATATTTTTCAATACATTGAAATCATTATATGGAGCGTGTATTTTATTGAAGCTTTTCATGGTCACTTCATCCCTGTAGGTAAACCAATAAACTACCTGAAATATGAGCAACATCTGTATGTGCCACAATGGAAAGGGTTTTTAATATTCATGGTCTCATATCTTTTGTGCTCCATGTTCCACTGGCTTTGGCATCTCACAGCATAAGTGATGGTACCATTACTTTTTAAAGGTATAATAAAGTAACTTACTGGTGTAGAGACTGTATCATTTATTTTTCAGTACTTTACTATTGTGGATTGACTTTAGTAAAAAACCAAGGATTGTGGAAGGAATTGTTACACTTTTAAAAAGAAACATGTTTTGTCAATTCATTGAAAGTTGTCTTTATACTGGTGCTTTGTTCAAGAAGTAGGACAGGCTGCTTGTAGACGAGCCGACACCAAGGACGTGTACAAAGTCAGATTCAGCCAGCAACAGGTTGCAGATTGGTTTGTGGGTTGTGACTAGTTGTGGATGACATGACAACAACTATCTGATTAGCTCCTGGATAGTTGAATAGCTTTTAGTGTACACGATACTGACAGAAGTCTTCAGACTGTTGCAAAGGCAGATAATGTGTCTTTTTCTCCAACAAAATATGTAAAGTCTGAAAACTGTCAATTTGTTTTCCATTGCCAATTGCCATAAGCTGTGGCTTTTAACTATTAACTAAGGGACAATGCAGTTAATGTATCAAAAGTATATTTTCAATAGTCTGTTTGGGAATGGATGTTAGGGCAGTTGCATGCTCCTCCTGTAGAATGTGGGAGGTAAGGGTCACCACTAGTGTCCCCACTGACTTCATCTGCGGGAAGTGCACCCAACTCCAGCTACTCGGAAACCGCGTTAGGGAACTGGAGCTGGAGCTGGATGAACTTCGGATCATTCGGGAGGCTAAGGGGGTAATTGAGAGGAGTTACAGGGAGGTAGTCACACCTCAGGTACAGGAAAAATGTAGATGGGTTACAGTCAGGGGACGGAAAGGGAACAGGCAGACATTGCAGGGATCCCCTGTGGCCATTCCCCTCAAAAACAAGTATACCGTTTTGGATACTGTTGGGGGGGACGACTTACCAGGGGTAAGCCATGGGGTACAGGTCTCTGGCACAGAGTCTGTCCCTGTTGCTCAGAAGGGAAAGCGGGGAGAGGAGGAGAGCATTAGTCAATGGGGACTCCATAGTTAGGGGGACAGATAGGAGATTCTGTGGGAACGAGAGAGACTCGTGGTTGGTGTGTTGCCTCCCAGGTGCCAGGGTCTGTGATGTCTTGGATCATGTTTTCGGGATCCTTAAGGGGGAGAGGGAGCAGCGCTAAGTCGTGGTCCACATAGGCACCAACGACATAGGTAGGAAAAGGGATGGGGACGTAAGGCAGAAATTCAAGGAGCTAGGGTGGAAGCTTAGAGCTAGAACAAACAGAGTTGTTATCTCTGGTTTGTTACCCCTGCCACGTGCTAGCGAGGTGAGGAATAGGGAGAGAAAGCAGTTGAACACGTGGCAACAGGGATGGTGCAGGAGGGAGGGATTCAGATACCTGGATAATTGGGGCTCATTCTGGCGTAGGTGGGACCTCTACAAACGGGATGGTCTACACCTGAACCAGAGGGGTACCAATAGTCTGGGTGGGAAATTTGCTAATGCTCTTCGGGAGGGTTTAAACTAATTCAGCAGCGGGATAGGAACCTGAATTGTAGCTCCAGTGTGCAGGAGGTTGAGAGTAGTGAGGTCATAAATAAGGTTTCAAGGTCGCAGGAGTGTACCGGCAGGCAGGAAGGTGGTTTGAGGTGTGTCTACTTCAATGCCAGGAGCACCCGAAATAAGGTGGGTGAACTTGCAGCATGGGTTTGTACCTGGGACTTCGATGTTTTGGCCATTTCGGAGACATAGATAGAGCAGGGACAGGAATGGTTGTTGCAGGTTCCGGGGTTTAGATGTTTCAGTCAGATCAGGGAAGGTGGTAAAAGAGGGGGAGGTGTGGCATTGTTAGTCAAGGACAGTATAACGGTGGCAGAAGGGATGTTTGATGAGGACTTGTCTACTGAGGTAGTATGGGCTGAGGTTAGAAACAGGAAAGGAGAGGTCACCCTGTTGGGAGTTTTCTATAGGCCTCTGAAAAGTTCCAGAGATGTAGAGGAAAATATTGCAAAGATGATTCTGGATAGGAGCGAAAGTAACAGGGTAGTTGTTATGGGGGCCTTTAACTTTCCAAATATTGACTGGAAACGCTATAGTTCGAGTACTTTAGATGGGTCAGTTTTTGTCCAATGTGTGCAGGAGGGTTTCCTGACACAGTATGTAGATAGGCCAGCAAGAGGCGCGGCCACATTGGATTTGGTACTGGGTAATGAACCAGGCCAGGTGTTAGATTTGGAGGTAGGTGAGCACTTTGGTGATAGTGACCACAATTCGGTTACATTTACTTTAGCGATGGAAAGGGATAGGTATATACCGCAGGGCAAGAGTTATAGTTGGGGAAAGGCAATTATGAGGCGATTAGGTAAGATTTAGGATGCATAGGATGGAGAAGGAAACTGCAGGGGCTGGGCACAATTGAAATGTGGAGCTTGTTCAAGGAACAGCTACTGCGTGTCCTTGAGAAGTATGTACCTGTCAGGCAGGGAGGAAGTGGTCGAGCGAGGGAACCGTGGTTTACTAAAGAAGTTGAATCTCTTGTCAAGAGGAAGAAGGAGGCTTATGTAGAGATGGGGCGTGAAGGCTCAGTTAGGGTACTTGAGAGTTACAAGTTAGCCAGGAACGACCTAAAGAGAGAGCTAAGAAGAACCAGGAGGGGACATGAGAAGTCTTTAGCAGGTAGGATCAAGGAAAACCCTAAAGATTTCTATAGGTATGTCAGGAATAAAAGAATGACTACAGTAAGATTAGGGCCGGTCAAGGACAGTAGTGGGAAGTTGTGCGTGGAGGCCGAAGAGATAGGAGAGGCGCTAAATGAATATTTTTCGTCAGTATTCACACAGGAAAAAGACAATGCTGTCGAGGAGAATACTGAGATACAGGCTATTAGACTAGACAGGATTGAGGTTCATAAGGAGGAGGTGTTAGCAATTCTAGAAGGTGTGAAAATAGATAAGTCCCCTGGGCCGGACGGGATTTATCCTAGGATTCTCTGGGAAGCTAGAGAGGAGATTGCAGAGCCTTTGGCTTTGATCTTTATGTCGTCATTGTCTACAGGAATAGTGCCAGAAGACTGGAGATGAGCAAATGTTGTCCCCTTGTTCAAGAAGGGGAGTAGAGACAACCCTGGTAATTATAGACCAGTGAGCCTTACTTCGGTTGTGGGTAAAGTGTTGGAAAGGATTATAAGAGATAGAAATTATAATCATCTAGAAAGGAATAATTTGATTAGGGATAGTCAACACGGTTTTGAGAAGGGTAGGTCGTGCCTCACAAACCTTATTGAGTTCTTTGAGAAGGTGACCAAACAGGTGGATGAGGGTAAAGCGGTTGATGTGGTGTATATGGATTTCAGCAAAGCGTTTGATAAGGTTCCCCATGGTAGGCTATTGCAGAAAATACGGAGGCATGGGATTGAGGGTGATTTAGCGGTTTGGATCAGAAATTGGCTAGCTGTAAGAAGACAGAGGGTGGTGGTTGATGGGAAATGTTCATCCTGGAGTTCAGTTACTAGTGGTGTACCTCAAGGATCTGTTTTGGGGCCACTGCTATTTGTCATTTTTATAAATGACCTGGATGAGGGCGTAGAAGGATGAGTTAGTAAATTTGCGGATGACACCAAAGTCGGTGGAGTTGTGGATAGTGCGGAAGGATGTTGCAGGTTACAGAGGGACATAGATAAGCTGCAGAGCTGGGCTGAGAGGTGGCAAATGGAGTTTAATGCTGAAAAGTGTGAGGTGATTCACTTTGGAAGGAGTAACAGGAATACAGAGTACTGGGCTAATGGTAAGATTCTTGGTAGTGTGGACGAGCAGAAAGATCTCGGTGTCCATGTGCATAGATCACTGAAAGTTGCCACCCAGGTTGATAGCGTTGTTAAGAAGGCGTACAGTATGCTAGGTTTTATTGGTCGAGAGATTGAGTTTCGGAGCCATGAGGTCATGTTGCAGCTATACAAAACTCTGGTGCAGCCGCACTTGGAGTATTGCGTACAGTTGTGGTCACCGCATTATAGGAAGGATGTGGAAGCCTTGGAAAGGGTGCAGAGGAGATTTACCAGGATGTTGCCTGGTATGGAGGGAAGGTCTTATGAGGAAAGGCTGAGGGTCTTGAGGCTGTTTTCGTTAGAGAGAAGAAGGTTAAGAGGTGACTTAATAGAGACATACAAGATGATCAGAGGATTAGATAGGGTGGACAGTGGGAGCCTTTTTCCTCGGATGGTGATGGCTAGCATGAGGGGACATAGCTTTAAATTGAAGGGTGATAGATATAGGACAGATGTCAGAGGTAGGTTCTTTACTCAGAGAGTAGTAAGGGCGTGGAATGCCCTGCCTGCAAAAGTAGTAGACTCGCCCACTTTAAGGGCATTTAAATGGTCATTGGATAAACATATGAATGATAATGGAATAGTTTAGGTTGGATGGGCTTCAGATTGGTTTCACAGGTCGGTGCAACATCGAGGGCCGAAGGGCCTGTACTGCACTGTTATGTTCTATGTTCTATGTTCTATGTTCAATCACCTGTGCTTCGTGAAGATTTGAAAGCAACCTGGAGGAAAAGAGATTGAACAACTGCAAATCCTGGCAAACATAAGGATCATCTCAGTGAAACCCATGGACTGGAGACATTCAACTGCTTCCCAGTTTTTTCTTGTCCAATACATTATGGGTGGCATGGTGGCTCAGTGGTTAGTCCTGCTGCCTCGCAGTGCCAGGGACCCGGGTTCAATGCCACTGTTGGCCGACTGTCTGTGTGGAGTTTGCACATTCTCCCCATGTCTGTGTGGGTTTCCTCCAGGTGCTCCGGTTTCCTCTCACAGTCCAAAGACATGCAGGCTAGGTGGATTGGCCATGCTAAATTTCCTATAGTGTTCAGGGATGTGTAGATTAGGTGGGTTATAGGGGGATGGGCCAATGTGGATTTGTTGGGCCGAGGGTCCTGTTCCCACACTGTAGGGATTCTACAATGATGATGACGTTACACTGGTGCATTTTGCATTGGTCCGCATGTATACGTTGGAGGGTTTTAAAGGAAGTTAGAGTTTTAACTAGGGGAGTTATCTGGTGATAATTCATAGTTGTTTAATGTGGTTAGATTCTATTTATTTGTAATAAATTCAAGTCCCTGTTGAGACCCGACATCTGGCTGGTCTTATCTGTTAGCCTGGGTCTCGTCATCATCATTATCAGCAATCACTCACGAATGAGAATGATTGTCCACCTAGGAAATTCTGTGTCACTGGTCATGGGTTCTGTGGGTCCTTTTGTGCTTGCATGAGCCCAATTCTAGAGCTGCATCTCTAACCATACGTTTGGCAGGTGTTTCCAGCAGTTGGAAGTGGTCCTTGGCTTCAAGGTCATTGGCATTTCTTTTTCCCATTCATTTTCTGTACTTCCTCTTGTCAATGGGTGTTCTCAAACAATTGTGTTCTTTCATACAGGAGTTTCCTCCAAGTCAGCTTCTTCTGAACAACGGTCTCCCACGCGCTGACATCTATCTTGCATTTCTTGAGGCAAGCCTTCAGGAAGTTTTTGAAATGCTTCCATCGTTCTCCTCTCACCTGTGTTTATCTGACAGGTAAATTGAATCTTTGCATACTTTTATAAATTTTTTTAACTTCATGATAACTCTAAAATAGTGGAGCTTACTTTTCAGCATCCTACCCCAGTGAGGTGTGATACCTGTAAAGTTTACTGAAGCTAAAAGTCATGCTACCCCAAACATCAAGAGATCCTCAAATGGCAAAGAAAAATATTTCCTCACACCCAGGAGACTGGACTCACAACACCATAACTGTTTGTTTCATCTCTCTCCTCAGAATTTAAGATGCCAGCGATGTGTGGCCGTTGCCTTTACTTCCATCAAAATTAGACCTCCATATCAGAGACAGTTTTGTACAATAAAACCTTTCATTTCTCCAATTTCAAGTAAAATTCTGCTCTTTAATCATGATATTCACCAAATCAAGAGGATTCAAGAAAGAACAAAAACAGGTGTAACGAAGAAAGGAGGAACATGTAGGTTGAGAGGAAATAGATAAAGAAAAAGATGTGTAAAACAACTAAATCTAAAGTATCACTATTATTACCCTGGTAAATCATTGCAGATTAATCTCTCAACTCCTCCACCCTAAGATAACATTGCCATTCCATCCAGTGTTCCTTTTTCACAGCTTCCCAGCATTCCCCCATTTCCTCCTTTTTATCCACTTCCACCCAGCTGTCTGCCATTTTCTGCTCTTCATCTCTGCTCTCCCTTTATCTTTTCTTTTATTCATTTATGGAATAAGGGTGCCACTGGCTAGGCAACATTTATTGCCCATCCCTAATTTCCAGAGGGCAGTTCAGAGTCAACCATATTGCTGTTGGTCTGGAGTCACATGTAGGCCAGGCTAGGTAAGGATGGCAGTTTCCTTCTCTAAAGGACATTAGTGAACCAGATGGGTTTTTCCGACAGTTGACAATGGATTCATGGTCATTATTAGGATCTTAATTCCAGATATTTATTGAATTCAACTTCCACCATCTGCCATGGCGGGATTCAGACCCAGGCCCCAGAATGTTATCTGGGTCTCCAGATTAACAGCCCAGCAATAAAACCTCGAGGCCATCGCCTCCCCAGTTATCTTCACTGTCCTCTGTGCACCATTGAATCCCTTTTCTCTATCTTCTCCTCCATTCCTTTTCTACCCTTCCCTCACCACCCTTCAGAATCACAGAAAAGTCATGGTGCAGAGGGAGACTATTTAGTCCACCATGTTTGCACCAGCTCTCCAAATGAGCATCATGATTTAATGTCATTTTACTGTGTCATATACTTGCACATTGTTTCTATTTTAATAATCAGCTAATACCTGCTTGATTGCCTCAATTGAACCTGCCCCTTCACACACACACTCCCCACAACACCAACCACACCTCCACCCCCCCCCCCCCCCCCCCCAGCAATACATTCCAGACCTGGGCCACTCATTGTGTGAAAAAGTCTTTGTAACATTATAATTGTTTTTGCAAAATCACTTTCTGCTTTCTCATTGTTGATGCTTTTACAAACAGGAGCCGTTTCTCCCTATCTACACTACCCAGCCTGCTCATGATTTGAAACTTCTTTCAGCTCCTTTCAGCCTTCTTGTCTCCAAGGAAATAGAAAAAGCTAAAATGTTTAAAAAAACTCAATCCAAAGAGTCACCACTATTATCCTGGTAAATCATTGCAGATTAATCTCTGAAGTCTCATCAATCTACTCATTGCTGAAGTTCCTGATTCCTGGAGCCGTCCTATTAAATCTCTTTTGCACTCTCTCCTATGTTTTCACATCCTTCCTTTGTGGCACCCAAGCTGTACACTTCTGCTGAGGCCTAACACATGTCTTACATGCTGGTGTTCAGCATCACATCCTTGCCATTGTATTCTATTCTATTCTTAAAGTCAAAGACACTGTATGCTTTATTTACTGCTCTCTCTGCTTGTCCTGTCACCTTTAATGATCAATGAACTTAGACATCCAGGTCTCTTTGCTCTTTAGAATTGTGCCACACATTTTAATTTGCCTGTCCATGTTCTTTCTACCTAAATGATCATTTCACACTTCTTTGCATCAAACTGCATCTGCCACCTACCCACCCAACCCATTTATGTCTATGTCGTTTGGGAGCTTCACACTGTTCTTCTTACAGCTTACATTGCTTCCAAGTTTTCTATCATCCATAAAGTTTGAAATTGTCCACTGTACACCAAGGTCTAAGTCACTAATATATATCAAAAAAAGCAAGGGTCTTAATACCAGCCCCTGAGTTCCTCCAGCCCAGAAAAGATCCATTGACCATTATATTGTTTTCTATCAATCTGCCAACTTGGTATTCATGTTGCTGTTGTCTCTTTTACTCCATGAGTGACAACGTTTCTCACAAGCCTGTTGTGTGATACTGTATTGAACACCTTCTCAAGGTCCAAGAACACAACCATCAACACCATCATCCTCATCAATCCTTTCTAAGAACTTTTCAAAAAAACTCCAACAAGTTTGTTAATTATCATTTTCCCCTTTAGAAACCGATGCTGACTCCACCTCACCAAATCACCTTTTAGCACGTAACTACTAATTCTATCCTGAGTAATTATTTTTAGAAGCCTCTGAAATTAACCTGACTGGTTTTACTCTTGCTACTTTCCTCTATTAACTTTCCCTCCCCAGCCTAAAGTTGCAGTGCAGCATGATGCAGAATAATGGCTCTTCATCCAAGCACTAAACTTTTTTATGGACTTTTGGAGTAGGGCCTAATACGTCTAAACTCTGGATAAACAATCAAACACATGCAATTTATTTGAGCTTCCTACTTACACAGCCTTAAGCAATGAGAAATATCACAAATTATTACTAATAATGTATTTAATTTCCCAGATGGGGTTTCAGTTTGTTTAAGGAAATCATTAATGTATGACGTGACACCACTGTTTAAGAAGGGAGTAAGGCAAAAGATGGAAAATTACAGGCCGATTAGCCTAACCTCGGTCGTGGGCAAGATTTTGGAGGCCATTGTAAAGGATGAGATTTCTGAATATTTGGAAGTTTAGCAGAATAGGGCTAAGTCAGCATTGTTTCATCAAGGGAGGTCATGCCTGACAAATCTGCTAGAATTCTTTGAGGAAGTAACAAGCAGGGTAGACCAAGGAGAGCCAATGGATGTTATCTACCTGGACTTCAAAAAGGCCTTTGATAAGGTGCCACACAGGAGGCTGCTGAGTAAGATAAGGGCCCATGGTGTTAGAGACAAGGTGCTAGCATGGATAGAAGATTGGCTATCTGGCAGAAAGCAGAGAGTGGGGATAAAGGGGTCTTTCTCAGGATGGCAGCCGGTGACAAGTGGTGTTCTGCAAGGGTCACTGCTGGGACCACAACTTTTCACTTTGTGCGTTAATGATCTCGATGAAGGAACTGTGGGCATTCTGGCTAGGTTTGCAGACGATACAAAGATAGGTGGAGTGACAGGTAGTATTGAGGACGTGGAAAGGTTGCAGAAGATTTGGACAGGTTAGGAGAGTGGGTAAAGAAGTGGCAGATGGAGTACAACATTGGAAAGTGTGAGGTCATGCACTTTGGTAAGAAGAATAAAAGCACGGACTATTTTCTAAATGGAGAGAAAATTCAGAAGTCTGAAGTGCAAAGAGACTTGTGAGTTCTAGTCCAGGATTCTCTCAAGGTAAACTTGCAGGTTGAGTCAGTAGTCAGGAAGGCAAATGCAATGTTGGCATTTATTTTGAGGGGACTTGAATATAAAAGCAGGGATGTACTACTGAGGCTTTATAAGGCTATGGTCAGGCCACATTTGGAGTATTGTGTGCAGTTTTGGGCCCCATATCTCAGGAAGGATGTACTGACCCTGGAGCAGGTTCAGAGGACGTTCACGAGAATGGTCCCAGGAATGGAAAGCTTAACATATGAAGAACGTTTGAGGACTCTGGGACTATACTCATTGGAGTTTAGAAGGATGAGGGGGGATCTAATTGAAACTTTCAAAATACTGAATGGCCTGGACAAAGTGGATGTTGGGAAGATGCTTCCATTGGTAGGAGAGTCTAGGACTCGAGGACACAGCCTTAGAGTAAAGGGAAGACCTTTTAGAACAGAGATAAGGAGAAACTTCTCCAGCCAGAGAGTGGTGAATCTATGGAATTCACTGTCACAGGAGGCTGTGTAGGCCAGGTCATTGAGTACATTTAAGATTGAGATAGATAGGTTCTTGATTATCAAGGGGATCCAGGGTTACGGGGAGAAAGCAGGAGAATGGGGTTGAGGAACTTATCAGCCATGATTGAATGGCAGAGCAGACTCGATGGGCTGAATGGCTTAATTTCTGCTCCTATGTCTTATGGTCTTATGTTCTTACGGTTGTAGCAACACTTGCAATTATAATGTTAGATTAACACTTCAGAGTGTCTACACAGTCAAATATTTTCAGGTAGTCTCACAAAGTTCCCCATTGTAGAAGCTTTGCCTAAAGTTTTAAATTTCTTTACAAGGATTAAGTAATTTAGGGAGAGCCTATGGCATTGGCACTGCATGTATTTTGGACACTAATATAGAGTTGGGATCTGCATGTGGGTCTCATTAGATGTGAGTAGCCTGCATCATGGTTAGGAGTAAAGGATGGCTCATTTACCAGCTAAAGGATGAAGTTACATACAGATTCTACTTTAGGGTCTCAGGTGAGCACCTCACCACACAGGAGAGAGAACTGCTGGCCATACCCATTGAGATACTGGATACATCAACTGGCTTCCTTTATAGCTACCTGTCAGCGAGAAGGAGATCAGCTCCACTTTAGCTGAGGAATTGTTTGATCTGGCTCTGTCTGCAGCCTCTACTCTATTTCCATCTCATGTTGCAGACCGAGAGACATTGTGACTACAACCCCTTAACTATTGGAGCCTTTGTGTGAACAATCCACTAGCTCTTCTGTGAAAATGCAACACCACCTCCTGATCAATCCACAAACTCAACACAATACCCAATAATCTTCCAAAGTCCTTCCTGAGCACTTTCTAACTGCAAAGGTTTTACAAATTCTCCATACCTGCAAGATGAGTGCCTTTTTTTTTAAGTCGTACTGCTGGTGGATTCCTCTTGCAGCAGGAAGCCTGATCTTTATTCAGTAATATAGGATTCATTCATTGGAGCTGGATGGTCCAAATCAGGCAGTGGATATCACAGCAACCAACTGGGTCATGTGACATCAGGATAACACAGTATCAGTTGCTTCCTGATCACAAAAGGAATGTCCATGCGAATGGTCTTCTCAAGAAGGAACACCTCATAAAGTGAACCAGAAAGAGCTGCCAAGGAAGGCATTCACATTCCATAGGGATACGTTACTGTTTGCATTCCCGTAGTTCACATTATTAAATGTGCTAAATAGTAATCAGAGGCATTCCTGTTACCCAACCCACCACATCAATCTCCACCAATTCCCTCCCACAACCCTCTCCTCTACATAACCCATTTTGGAATTAAACAAACATGATATGACTGTCACTTTGATTTCAAATAAAATTGTGCTGTCTTGTTTGTTCAAATGTGGCTTCCCCACAACACCCCAAATCATCTTTCACTTATCTACAGAGCTCGACTCCATCCTCATTCGGTAGATCTGAAGACACTGCTGTATTTTTTGAAATAAATGAAGAAAAGTCTTCCACTGGGCAAATCTTTTGTAAAATATTAGTTTGGCTGGGGTAACATTATGCTTATCCTTATGTGAAAAGATACAGTTTCAGGCCACAACCAAGGACTTAGACACTTTGTTCTGAGGAAGGGTCAACGTTAACTCTGATTTCTTTCACAAATGCAGCCAGACCTGCTGAGCTTTTCCGGCAACTTCTGTAATTGCTTCTGATTTACAGCATCCGCAGTTCTTTCAGTTTTTACTTAGACAGAATGTGCAGGCTGACAATTCTGTGCCGTACTAAGGCAGTGTTGCTTTGCTGAAATTGCCAACTTAGAGCTGAGACATTGAAAAAAAAATTCTTCATGTGGACGTAAAATATACTAAGGCATCATTCAAAGACAGACAGTTTTCCTTCTGCCCCAAGCTAACATTGATCCCTTAAACATTACCATGAAAACAGGTTAACTGATTATTGATCATATTTGATCAGAGGTGATGGCTTAGTGGTATTATCACTGGACTGTTAATCCAGATCCCCAGGTAACATTCTGGGGACCTGGGTTTGAATTCCACCACAACAGATGGTGAAATTTGAAATAAAAAAAGAAATCTGGAAATAGGAATCTAATGATGCCAACGAATCCATTGTCAGGGAAAAACACATCTGGTTCACTAATGTCCTTTAGGGAAAGAAACTGTCATCCTTATCTGGAACAAAAACAGAAGTTGCTGGAAAAGCTCAGCAGGTCTGGCAGCATCTGTGAAGAGAAATCAGAGTTAACATTTCAGGTCCCGGAACCCTTCCTCAGAACGATTTAAAGCATCCATTGTTCTTTCAGTTGTCATCCTTATCTGGTTTGGCCTGCATGTGACTCAAGACTTACACCGAAGTGACTCTTATCTGCTCCAGGCACTAAATGCTGGCCTAGCCAGTGATACCGTCACCACATAAATGAATAAAAACAAAAATTGCCATTTGTGTAACATTCAGTATACAAATATGTTGCCCAATTTTGTTATAGACAATAGAGAAAAAGATTAGAAAAGTTTGCATTACAAAACTACTTATAAACAGCAAATCTACTTCAAAAATATTTCAATGTGTTGAAACATTTTGGGATATTCCAAGGAAGTGGACAGTGCTTAATACTTTTTATTAAATGTATCAACTCTAATCTCCAAGCTTTTACTTTCTACTTAACATCTTTGTCTTTATTTTGTTGGTGCTGCTATGGTTCTTTGAACTTTCTCTCATAAGGCATTTGACAAGGTTCCACATTAAAGGTTAATACTCAGAAGAAGAGCTCCTGCTGTGTGGGGTTAGCTAATAAGAAGCAGAGGATGGGTAGAAAGGGGTCATTTTGGAAGCGGCAAAGTGTCGCAAATAGAGTGTTACAGAGACGGGTATTGAGTCCTCAATTATTTACAATCTATGTAAATGACTTGGATGACACCAGCACATGCATGCTGCTTAATTTGTTGGTGAAACAGAAATAAGTGGGGGGTGGGTGAAGAGTTGGGAAGAGTACTTAAAGAATCTGCAAAGGCTAATAGATAGGTTAAGTGAGCAGCCAAAAGTTTGGGAGATGCAGTATAATGGGGGTAAATGTGAATTTGTCAACCTTGGCAAGAAGAATAGCAAAACAACATATTATTTAAATGGAGACAGACTGCAGATCCTACAAAAGTTAGTATGTAGGTACAATAAGTGATCAGGAATACAAATAAAATGTTAGTGTTTGTCGAGAGAGGAATAGAATAAAGAGGGATACTTTGTTACAGTTGTATATAGCATTGGTGAGGCCACATCTGGAGTACTGTGTACGGTCTTAGTCTCTTTATTTAATAAAGATAAGAATGTTTTACAAGCAGTTCAGAAAAGGTTCACTCAACTGATACTTGGGATGGGGATTGAGGGCGTTATCTAGTGAGGAAAGGTTGAACAGATTAGACCTATATCAATTGGAGTTTAGAAGAATGAGAGTGATTTTACTTAAATATATGAGATTCTGAGAGACACAGACATAGTGGAAGCTAAAAGGATGTTTTCCCTTGTGGGAGAAACATGAATTATGGGACACAGCGTAATAATAAGGAGTCTTCTACAGGTAGTTCTGCTACAACATGTCTTTCGTTAATGTGAATTGGCTATAACGCTTTTGATGAATAGTGGACACTGTTTGGATAACACGAACTTTCTGCTGTACAGGTATAACGATTTTCTGTAGCAATTTCCCTCTAATGCAATTTTCTCCGGTGATTTTCTATAGCATGAGGTCACGCAAGAATGCAACAATTGCGTTATAGGAGAACTACCGGTATTTAAGTTGGAGATGAGTAATTATTTTGTTCTCAGAGGCTCATACGTCTTTGGAAGTGTCTTCCCTACAGAATGATGGAAGCGAGGTCACTGAATACTTTCAAAGCTGGTGTGGATAATTTATTGAATAACAAGGGAATCAAAGGTTATCAGGGGTGGGTGAGAATGTGGATTTGAGACCATATAGATCATTTGTGATCTTATTGAGCTGGCTCGAGAGGCTAAATTCCTACCCCTCCTCCTATTTCATATGTTTGTATGTCTTATTCCTCCTAACCTGTCACTGAGCCATTCTACATTGTTCTACAGTGTTCCTACTCAGTACATCCTCACTAGACTGAAAGGTTCTTCTTAAAGTCTTCTGTTCTACCAGGATCTCAAGGATTTCTCACCTCACTAATTCATTCTTTCCCTCTACAGTCCCGTTTACAATCTAAGCTTGGCCAATATAATAATTATTTCCTAATTTATTTCATCTCTTTTACTCTTTTCAGGTTTAGTGGCGTCTACATTCTGGATCTAAATGATTTGCATTGGTGTCTCAATTTTAAAAACATCCCAAAACAAATCATTATATCTCATCTCAAAAGAAGTATAATTCACCCTAATTCAGTTTAATATTCTTATCAATAGTTTCAATTGTCTGGTGATAAAATTTTTGATCATTTTGAATTCATGGTTCTCTTGTGCACAGCATTTCTAGTGTAAACTGCGTGGCAGGTACAAAGATACAATCATATCCATTTCGGGCTTTAAATTTGATTTAAACCAGTGGCTGAAGAGGTGGAATGTTGTGTACTAGTCTTGGATGCAACGCAAGAAGCAGTATAATGTCCTACCCAGGACAGGAAAGGAACACGACAAATACATTTGCTAATCCACCCAACTCCTGTAATGGACTCTCCAAATGCACTCCATCACATCACTCCACAAAACAAATTAAATTTCCACTGCATCCAGTTCCCTCACTTTCTACACACCACCCCCTCCTTTATCTATCTATCGCTATCAGTACATTTGCAAGATGATGCATCTGTCACATCGCCCCCCACAGCGAATGCACTATTTCCATCTAGTGACTGGGTAACCCCCACACATTCACGGGGCTGTCCTTATATCCCTTGTAGGAGAAGAGACCGCAAATTGCATGTCAAGGGGCTGGAATGTGTGGACTGTCACAAATGTCCAGCTAACTGATGGACAGGAGAAGACCAGATGACACAACTGCAATCTATCTGTATCGGAATGAAAAGATTGAGAACAGAAACAGCAATAAAAAATCTCAGATCCAAATACTGGTTGATTCCAACAATTAATGATCAAAACTCTGAGTATAGACTAGTTCATATCTCTTCCTTTTAAATTCCAGAGCCTTCTCAGTCACAGTAAGAGACCCTGGATGTGCATGACACAATCCTTCAGAGGACCTCATTCCTTTTCAGTGTTCATATTAGGCACAGCATCATAAAAAGAGCTGCATTCTTCCCTGATGATCACCAGCTCACACCACATCTCTCTTAATGCTCCTTTCTGTTTGCCATTAGGTTGAGTGCACGCAGAATGCACTCCCAACATTCTCTGCAATTCTTGATTTAGAGTGGGCAGTTGGGCAGTTGGGCAGTTCAGGTGGAATATTGTGCATAGAGCAGACTATTGTTGCTGTGCACAGGATTTTCATCCTATTGCGATGTCCTGTTGAAAACATTTATGGTGCTCCCACCTGATCATACGTTTGTGGTGCTCCAAACTTCTGAAATACATGATGATGGCAAGATGTCTCTGCAAAATAGGGAATGAAAAGCAACTGTTAGCACTGAGCTTCTTTGATATCAAGCAATCAAACCTTAAACATCCCATAAAGCACTGATCCAGGTGGCAAGTTTTCCAGTCACTGGAAACCCACACCAGAGGTGTTAACTGTTTGAACGCTGTTACTATGTTATAATAACCGATCTCATATGATATTAATTGATGTCCCATCATAATAATCGACTCAATTATAAAGAAACTCGTTATGATAATACTTTACTCACTGTGATAATAATTAATTCCCATGATAATAAAAAAGTGATGTCCAAAGGGTTCTTGTGGTACAGTGGCAGTGTCCCTACCTCTGGGCTAATAGGCCTTGACTCAATTCCCACCTACTCCAGAGGTGTTTAATAACATCTCTGAACAGGTTGATTAGAAAATATATAAATAATTGATTCCCTATGATGACAATCAATCTCCTGTGATAGTATTCAAATTCCTGTACTAATAATCAATCTCCAGTGATAACAATCACCTCAATGTAATTAGGAAAGACTTCCTCTGATAATGGCTAAGTGCCTTTGACTATGCTAGGTCTGTCTTCGGCAACCAGATTACTTGAATGTAGCTCAACAGGATGTTGTTAATACAAACGAGGCCATTGAAGACAGAATGGGATGAGATTTATGAAAGTTACATTTTCACCCACCCAGCTTTGGGGGTTAAAGCTGCTCCCTGAATCTTTATTTTGCTTGCTGGCAGAAATAGACATAATTCTGTGGAAATGCATTTTCATCTGAACTTATCTTTTCTTTATTCTTTTAAGATCCCCAAACTGTTAAAGATCTATTCCAGCTTACCCAGTTAATTAGTCAAGTGCTCATTCAGCATCATGCTATTTTGAGAGATTTTTGATGCCATCAGGCATGAGGTAACTGTATAATAAAGCTTCAAGCGTAAAACTACTCATGATTTGATAAAAGCAGTGTAATTATAATCAATACAACGGCTGCAGGTAACACTCTGCTTCATCACCAGTATGATTAGTGTGTAGCTACAATCTCTTTTCTGGGACACGCAGATGAATTATATGCTACCCATATTTAATCAAGAAGCTTCTGGATCTGCTGTTACTTCTGTTATTTTGCAAAAAGTTAAGTTTGTTTTAAATAGCGCACTTACTACATAAGAGTACAATAAAGTATGGGAGGAGAAATGATCACTAATTGATCAAGCCTTCTCCTTTCAGTGGGACATTTAGGGCAGTATTTTTCCCATTTTCAGTGGAAATGTCTGGTCGAGAGACATATATGGTGCCCGGTTTGCCAAGGGAAATTTGCCCATGGAACTTTCCACTCTTCACCTCATTAATTTGTAAGCAGGCTCTCGAGTGTCCTGTTAAGAGAATCATGTGGCCAGTGAGGTGGAGTGCTCAACACTGCTGATGATAACAAGCAGCTTTCATGCATCTGGTGCCATATTTAAAGCCCAACAGCTCAGACCGTGTGAGCCAGGAACTGCCCTTCACACTGTGCAAAGACATTGTCCGGAGGAATGGAAATCTCAGTCTCTCCTTGCCGACAGGGACCTGGGCTATTGTGGATGTGATGGTGGGAATGGTTGGTTTGGTGGGGGGGTGGGGTGGTGGTGTTGGTGCAGAGGTGGTGGTAGGCAGTCCTTTCTAAAGCTGATTGTCACAACAGACCATGTTACCAGACCCAGTCTGGACACTGATCACAGCCTAGATCAGCACGGTGTCCCAGGAGAAAAGAAACACAGTCAACAGTCCAAGAAGATGGTCAATGATCTTCTGCTCTCCACACGCGTAAGTGCCACGATCTTCTCTCCAGTACCTCACACTCCAAGGGCCATCACTCGCTCTAACACTGCCACAGTGCTGGGTCATGGACCATAACCCTCACTATTGCATACATAATTGTCCAGTCAATGGCTCTCTCACAGCTCATCCTCGAGAATTACTCGCCCTACTCACTGGGCACACCGCACCAACTCTCCTGGTTACGCTTCAGCACTAACTGCTCTTCCATCCACTTTCTTATTTCATCTTACAGCAGTGAAAATTGACAAGTAACCCGATCAAGAGGTCTATGATCAGCAGCAGGGGCTGGCAAACATCAGTCATCACAATCCCCACCAATAGAAAACACTGGATCGAGCAGGCAAAGAGCAAAATTGCTTACATGGAGATGGGGAGACCTTGATGGACAAACAACCCAGTAAGCTTCATTGTGCTGTGCTGCCCTGCCATTACCACCATTGGTAACGTATTCTTCTTCTGCACAGTCTTAAGATATCTTCCACAATATATTCTCTTTTCTCCAATGCAAGGACCAGAAAATCTCCACCAGTAAGAGGACATTGCCAGAGCCCATGTGATCAACCTTCACCTTTGAAGAGGAAGCTATTTAACTCACAGAGCTTGCACCAGCAAGCTTTCCACTCGCACCGCCCATCAGTTCAGAGACTCTCATCTCAATGGGTACTCTTTCTAGATTCGACTAAGGAGCGCAGTCTAGAGAGAGAAGCTGAATCACAGGATGAAGGAGTCCACCAACATCACGCTATCTCCCCACCGTGGGCGGGTTGTTGACCACCTTAGAGACCCGAGTCCAGCACACTCTGTTTCTTGCTGGACGTGGACAGGGGCCTGCGCCCTATTCCTTCTACTTATTGGTTTTCAGCATCAATGCAAGGCGAGACGTAGGTAAGGAACCTCAACCTCACTTCAGGTGACCCTTCGTCTCACGGGGACAGTTTGGTACCAGCAGGCACCCAAACTGAGGAGGAAAGAACAAACTGGATCATGAGAATCTTCCTCAGGACATTCCTGAGGCCCTTCCACCTTCTCCCTGCCTGTGATACAAAAGCCTACAGCCATGCAAGCCAGAGAGGGTGAGCCTGCACTTGGACTGGACAGTCTCAGCAAGCCTGGATCCTCTAGGTCCAAAGGTACCAGCAGATGACCAGCCAAGTCTTCTCAACCAATACAGAACTCAGGATTGCACTTTGCTGGAGTGGAAGATGAAGAAAACTTGTTGAGAGCACATAGATGGCATGGATGCCACATCATTATGAGTCGTCTTTCCCCTTGTTAAATGTACGTTCACTCTCACTGTTACAATGTCTGCTATTATGTAATTTTCACCGGTAGACCGGGTAAAATCACACCCATTTGAGAGATGAGTGGCTTTTTCAGATATCCGAAGGATGAAAGGAGTTGTAACGACCAAGAATTACTCATGTCTCACAAGCAACAAACTCCTTGTCTGCAGATAGTTTCAGACTTCAGGGATCCTTGAACCATAACATTTATGGTGCAGCCAAGCACCTTAATATGGACAGCACAGAGGCTTTTCAAAATGTGCATCGAATTTGTAACGGCCTGGCCTGCTCACATTTACACCCATCTTGTAAGCGAGATTACAAAATCAGTGAAACAAACAATTGTTTGTGATATACATAAATGATCTGGAGGAAGATGATCTGATTAGCAAGTTTGCAGACGACACTAAGATTGGTGGAGTAGCAGATAGTGAAGGGGACTGTTGGAGAATGCAGCAGAATATAGATAAATTGGAGAGTTGGGCGGAGAAATGGCAGATGGAGTTCAATCCAGGCAAATGCGAGGTGATGCATTTTGGAAGATCCAGTTCAAGAGCGAACTATACGGTAAATGAAAAAACCCTGGGGAAAATTGATGCACAGTGAGATCTGGGTGTTCAGATCCATTGTACCCCGAAGGTGGCAACGCAGGTCGATAGAGTGGTCAAGAAGGCATATGGCATGCTTTCATTCATCGGACGGGGTATTGAGTACAAGAGTTGGCAGGTCATGTTACAGTTGTATAGGACTTTGGTTCGACCACATTTGGAATACTGCGTACAGTTCTGGTCGCCACATTACCAAAAGGATGTGGATGCTTTGGAGAGGGTGCAGAGGAGGTTCACCAGGATGTTGCCTGGTATGGAGGGCGCTAGCTATGAAAAGATGTTGAGTAGATTAGGATTATTTACATTAGAAAGGCGGAGATTGAGGGGGGACCTGATTGGGTTCTACAAAATCATGAGAGGTATAGGCAGGGTGGATAGCAAGAAGCTTTTTCCCAGAGTGGGGGACTCAATTACTAGGGGTCACGATTTCAAGGTGAGAGGGGAAAAGTTTAAGAGAGATATGCGTGGAAAGTTCTTTACGCAGAGGGTGGTGGGTGCCTAGAATGCGTTGCCAGCGGAGGTGGTAGAGGTGGGCACGATAGTGTCATTTAAGATGAATCTAGACAGATACACGAATGGGCAGGGAGCAGAGGGATACAGATCCTTGGAAATTAGGTGACAGGTTTAGATAGAGGATCTGGATCGGCGCAGGCTTGGAGGGCCGAAGGGCCTGTTCCTGTGCTGTAATTTTCTTTGTTCTTTGTTCTTTGATTCTACATGTCTCTGCAGGCCATGTTTCAGACTATATCAGCTTTTCAAGGGAGTTTACTACTATCCAAGGCTGGGAGGTTTACAATGTTCACTGCTTCTCATCGTGTATTTGTGAGAAAAGCTATACAAGCTGTTACCTCTCACAGGTTCAGTATTGTCATGAAAGATGCTCAAGCACTTCAGGTAACTTAGTCTACACACTCTGAAACATTGAAGGGCCACTGATGTTAGAAAGGTGTAGAGAAGACTCTTCAGGATTCCTGTCAAACTGCTGGCTACCATGAGAAACTTCACTACACAGCACATGGTATGTTATCATGATGGAAGCATTCAGAGCTTCTTAGCCTCAGTCCCATGTGATGTTGGCAC
Source organism: Rhincodon typus (assembly GCF_021869965.1). Classification (NCBI taxonomy): domain Eukaryota; kingdom Metazoa; phylum Chordata; class Chondrichthyes; order Orectolobiformes; family Rhincodontidae; genus Rhincodon; species Rhincodon typus. The sequence goes on along the minus strand of NC_063338.1, from coordinate 29,845,217 downwards.
ACAGTCTCACAGACTGCTGTTTTCTCCTTACCTGTCAGTCAGACATGTTTTGTGCACATATCTTCAAGTGAGATCGCCTGAAGTGTTTAATCACATGGATCACGAGACATTTGTTCAGCAACACGCAAGATCAAGGGATGCAAAACTAACAAGGTTCACATGTCCATTGCACCAAGCAGAAGCTGCTTGCCAGATATCGAATAGAATCTTAAACAATTAGTCAAACTCCAAACCTGGCTTATTCATCCTGGAAACAGGTTTCAGTCAGGTTCTCTTTATCCTTTCAAAATCAATTATGCATTGCTCTGTCATGCTTTTTTTTCAATATGACCTTACTGATCAACCCTCCTTTATTCGAGTCTAAATCATTTATGTATACCATGCTTAAAATTAGGCCTCAACACTGATCCCTGTGGAACCTCAGTGGACGCAGGCTTCAAGTTACAAAGACACCCCTTGACCATCACCCTCTGCTTCCTGACACTCAGCCAATTCTGGATCCAATTAGTCAAATCTGTTTGGATCCCATGGGCTCTTACCTTTGCTATCAGTCTCCCATGGAGGGCCTCATCAAAAGTCTTGTTGAAGTCCAAGTAGGCCCCATTGAATGGTAAAGTGTGTGAGCACTAAGAAACCATAATGAGATGTGTGTGTATATGTCAATGCAAAAGCTTCCTGCACAGATGCATTAGATGAATGCATGACCCTGCATACAAAACAGCCTGGCAGAAGTAAGTCATAGATGTCACTGAGCACCGAGATAAACAGTTGAAGGGCCAAAGTGGTGTCTCAATTGGTTTAAGAGCTGGCATGATATTGTGTGGTTTTCCATTGACAATATGCCTGGATAGAAAGTTGAGATCGAGCAGGATGGTGGCCATGGAGTGGGAAGGACGTTGTTCTGAAGAAGCAGCTGCATGGTGGCGGAGTGAAACGTTCAGTGAGCTGCAGCCACTCAGTACCTGCTCTGTTTTTCATGCTGGGAATGTCTAGTTTCTCAGTAGTGGAGAGGCAAATTGAGAGTGACATATTAATAAGGTGAATTGGGGCTTTAATAAGAAAGTGCATGGAAATAAGGTAATTGCCATTCAATAGAGTGATTGTGGAGCTGCCACTTAAAGCTTAAAGGGAAAATAAAGAAAATATTTCTCAATGTTGAGAATCTGAATTTTTCATGTTCGCTGTATTTTCCTACTTTCTCACAATTATTCGCACCACACAAGTGAGGAAAAACTTCACCCATAGAGTTTTTATTGGCGTAAACTCTCTCTAATTGGATGCTCTGGGAAGAGTGATGAATTACATGTAAAACTGCTAAAACGAAATGACGCCGTGTTTTCCCCAGCACTTGTAGTCACCTGAGGAAAGACTTCAGGATATCAATCCAAAACCTATTTAAATAGGGTTGGAGACAGAGTAGATATGGTGTTATGCAGAGTAATTGGAGATCTGTGTCTGCAATTATTCCTACATCCAATCCCATTCTTCAAAAGAAACATACGCACATCCTATTTATCTGAAACAGATGTGCATTTGAATTGCTCTGATAATTTAGCATAGAAGTAGCAACTGTTGCTCTCTGTAAGGGCTTATTGTATAAGGGCACTGTTTGGTACATAAATTGCTCTAACCAAAGAAAGATTAGAATCTGGAAATTGCAATACAGAGAGCAGATGAATGGCATAGATGCATTTCAGTTAAGCTAGATAAGCACAAAAAGGAGAAAGAATTAAAAGATTATTGTGATAGATAAAGAGTCAAAAGAACATAGAAACCTAGGAACAGGAGTAGGCCATTCAGCTCCCTGTGCCTGTTCCACCAATCGTTGAGATTATGACTGATCTGTGGCCTAACTCCGTACATCTGGTAGTATATACATACCATTCACCTTTTGCCCATATCCCTTAATACCTTTGTTTAACAAAAAATTATCTATCTCTGATTTAAAATGAATAACTAATCCTGCATCCACTGCCATTTATGGAAGATAGTTCCAAATATATACCACCCTTTCTGTGTAGAAGTGCTTCATAACATCTCTCCTGAAAGGTCTGGGCCAAATTCTCAGTCTATGTCCCCTGACTTTGGAATCCCCAACCAGTGGAAATAGATAAACCATGGCTTTGTATAACTACAGTACTTCTGCATCCCTGTGCTCCAGTCCTCTAAGTATAAAGGTCAGCAATCCATTGGCTTTCTTGATTATTTTCTGCAGCTGTTTGTGACATTTTAAATTTCAACGCACCTGAATTCCCAAGTTTCTTTGGAAGTCGCTTCTGGAAGTCAAGGTAAACAACATCAATAGGCACTCCCTTGTCCTTTACCCTGGTCACCTCTTCAGTTATGACCTACATGTCATGAATCCATGGTGCCTCTCCCTGGTTAACTGAAAGTCTCCAAGGTGATCAATTACCAACATCCTAGATTACTGGACTGGAAATGTTAACTTTGTTCCTCTCTTCACAGATGCAGCCAGGCCTGCTGAGTTTCCCAAGCATTTTCTGTGTTTGCTTGTTTAAGAAGAGGGTTGGGTGCTGGTTCACGTAGGACATAAAAACCAACTTGGAGGAATTAATCAGGTTGTTTCTGTGCTACTTTTTCAAGTTAATTCTATGAGTCATCAGACCTTAAAAGTGAGAGATAGTGGAACTGCCGATGCTGGAGTCTGAGATAACAAAGTGTGGAGCTGGATGAACACAGCAGGCCGGGCAGCATCAGAGAAGAAGGGTCCAGACCAGAAACATCAGCTTTCCTGCTCCTCTGATGCTGCCTGGCCTGCTGTGTTCATCCAGCTCCACACCTTGTTATCTCAGATCTTAAAAGTGCTAGGTTTGGTAGTTTATTTAAGATGAGCTAAATTATCTCATATAGGAGGGACTGGCTTGTGGAAAACTAGTATTTCCATGGTAGGGAGTGAAAGAATCGGCCAGGATTATCACTTGCAACCATATTTCAGGGGATTTATACTGGAAGAGCATCTACATAAAGAGCAGGTGAGAAAACCATTAAGAATCTCAAATAAATATTATCTTCATGAACTTGAACACATTTTCCCCATTGGGTATTGAATGTCATCTCCAAGCAGGTTTATAACAATATTACTGAAAGAAAATATTTTTAAAAGTTTTCAACTTCCACTCATCAGAATAATCTACTGGTCAAAGGAGTGAAAGTAAAAGGAAAATCAAATGTATACTGTATGAGAAGACAATGTTGCTTGATTGGCAAGTGGAGTCTAATTGGTATAGATGCTGAATGGAGAATGCACAACTTAATAACGATCAACAGGTAAATGCCAGGTATTGTTTAAATTTTAAACCAAGCAAGTTGAATCTGATTGATCAAGACATTGCCCTGAGAAAATAGCCAAAAAATGGCTATCACCTGTTTTGATAAGTTGAAACAAGCATAATGTGTACTTCTACTAGTCATCATCTGTTTTCTCACCTATCAACACTCACCCCTCATACAGTATGATTGTTGTTTGCAGTTTATTCCTTTTTTTTAATGAATTGCCCTGATAAGTCCGAGGGAAGGTGGTAGCCTAGTGGTATTATCCCTAGACTGTTAAGCCTGAGACCCAGATAACGTTCTGGGGACCCAGTTTTGAATCCCGCCATGGCAGATGGTGGAATTTAAATTCAATAAGTATCTGGAATTAATAGTCTAATGATGACGGTGAATCCATTGCCAATTGCTGGAAAAACCCGTTTGGTTCACTGATGCCCTTTAGGGAAGGAAACTGTCATCCTTACCTGGTCGGGGCCTACATGTGACTCCAGACCCACAGCAATGTGGTTGACTCTTAACTGCCCCGTGGGCAATTAAGGATGGGCAATAAATGCTGCTAAGCCAGTGACACCCTCATCCCGTGAATGAATTAGAAAAACAAAAAGCTTGAAAACATTTTGTATCTTTTTTCCATTAATAGTCAAGATTGGTAATTGTCAAGTGACTACTTCAAAATCAAACACAACAGAGTTAATCTGAATCAGAGATAGTAGGAACTGCAGATGCTGGAGAATCCGAGACAACAAGGTGCAGGGCTGGATGAACACAGCAGGCCAAGCAGCACATTTTTTTCTCAGCCTCAATGCAATGTGCCTATGTCTCAGTTCCAGAAGGGAGTATTTTTTTTTTGCAGTGTTGTGAATTTCTATTTTATAATCCTCAAAAGAAACAGGGAAAAGACTAGCATTCCACTAGTCTATGTTTGAGTGAAATGCAGACTGTATGCTAACCCACTCCACCATGAACTTTTCTCTCCACCCTCGTATAAATGAGCTAATCAACATAATGACAATTTAATGAGATGTGTTATCTCACCAAACATACTTACAGAATGATTCCCATGTCTCATTTTCCACAGAGCTGATCAAATATGATTACATCAAATTTGATGGTAAAGTAAATCACTGAAGAAATCAAATTATTTTTATTTTAAGACCTTCTCCAGAAGGTCTTCAAAATCAGAATCTTTCGTATGATCTAACTGTGTCTTTGGTTATGACCAACGCTGGTGTTTCTAATGTAATAGCATACTATGTCTCTAGTATGGAAAGCTACAAAGAGCTACTACAACTGAGGAAAATAGCATTTCATATTTTTCATTTTGATGATAACAATTAGAGTTGTAACTTCTACTATGAACTTATTATTAATAGACCATGTCTGTGAGGAGAAAACCAGGCATTGATGCAATGTCTGTATTGTTATTAATTCAGTCCTAATACTAAGAATTGGACAGTTTTTGTTTAACTACAGTGGCCATACAGTGTCATGTTATACTTGTGTTGCTGATTGAGATCTTGTTTTGGTGCTACATTCATACAGTTTAATAAATTATTCTTACATACACATTGAAATTAGGAGCAAGAGCAGTTCATTCTACCCTCAAGCCTAATCCATCTTTTAATGAGATCATAAGTGATCTGATTATTCTACAATTCTTGGTTACTGTAGATCCTCCCATTAGAGGAAAAATACTTTCCACATGTACTCTGTCAAGACTGGTCAGGATCTTATATCTTTCAATGAAATCAGTCTCTAAACTCCAGCACACACAAGTCTACCCTGTCCAACCTTAACTCACCGTCCATTCCAGTTATTCATTTGTGAAACCTTCTCTGAGCTGCTACCAATGCTTTTATATTCCTCTTTAAATAAGACCAATACTGTATACAGTATTGCTGATACAGTCTCACCAATGACTTATGCAAAAGAACCATATCCTCTCCTATTTTTTTTAATTCAATTTCCTTTGCAATAAGGATAACATCCCACTAGCTTTTCTAATTACTTGCTGTACTTGCCCTCTAAACTTTTGAGATTCATGTCGTAGGACAACCAAATCCCCAGTGTTCTGCATTTTATCTCCATTAGGTTTACATGGTTTCTTTTAATTCTATTAAAACCACCTTTCGTTTTTGTACTGTGGACTTAAAAGTGGGAAAAGACACTGCTTTAAACTGAAGGACTGTGGAAGATGTTGCAGTTTTGTTTTAAAATAAAAGGTATTTACTGGAACTTGCTGCGTGTTATATCTAGAAGGAGGCTTTATCCAACCAGTGGGGAAGAATATTGGGCTAAGTGTGTGTTTCAGGGAATTTTGGCCAGTGTTTTTGATTGGACCTATACCAGTTTTTGAAGGGCCATTCATTAGAGCTTTAGTGGATTGTGAAGGGCCATTACCCAAATCAAAAGCATGTGTTCAGTATATTGTTACAATTTTGGACACAACAAACCAATTCCCAGGTGTTAGTTGATTGTGTAGGACAATTACCCAATATGAAAGCAGGACATCAGTATATTCTTACAATTATGGATATTAACTATTTATCTGATGCTATTCTTTTGAGGACATTTACAATTAATGTACCAGTCAAAAAGTTGACACAATTGTTTTCTTGCTATGGCCTACCAATTGAAATACAATCTGACCAGGGTTCTAACGTATGTCTAAACTTTGCCAGGACATATTCCTCAATTTGGGTACAAAACAAAAAAAAATCTATTGTACATCTTACGTAGTAAACTTTGGAGAGCTTTTAGAATACTGCTTTTAATTCTGATCTCCCTGCTGTAGGAAAGATGTTGTTAAACTTGAAGGGGTTTGGAAAAGATTCACAAGGATGTTTCCAGGATTGGAAGGTTTGACCTATAGGGAGAGGCTGAATTGGGGTTGGGGGGGTGGTGCTGTTTCACTGGAGTGTCAGAGGTTGGGGTGTGTCCTTATAAAGGTTTATAAAACCATGCAGGGCATGGATAGGTTGAATAGCCAAGGCCTTTATTCCAGAGTAGGGAAGTCCAAAACTTGAAGGCATAGGTTTTAAGGTGACAGAGAAAGATTTAAAAGGGATCTGAGGGGCAACTTTTTCACACAGAGGGTGGTGCGCGTATGTAATGAGCTACCAAAGGAGGTTGTGGAGGCGGGTACAATTACAACATCTAAAAGGCATCTGGATGTGTACGTCAATAGGAAGGGTTTAGAGGGATATGGGCCAAATGCTGGCAAATGGAACTAGCTGAGTGTGGAAAACCTGGTCAGCATGGACGAGTTGGACTGAAGGGTCTGTTTCCGTGCTGTGTAACTCTATGACTCTATGACGTGACACCATCAAACTCTTAAAGCAATGATTAAAGCTTACTGTCATATGAATAACCATGGCAATGGAACAAACCATTCGATTTCTTACTACTTGCTACCAGAGATTCATTGAATAAATCTATTGAATTCAGTACTGATTTGAACTGATTGATGGCCTTGAGTGAAGAGGTCAGTTAAAATTGTTAGAGGGAAAGTTCTTCAAACAAAAATATGAATCCCCAGTGTTGGGTTACATATCCATGTTCCTAAAGAAACATATTGGAGCATGTAAAGTTGTGTAAGAACATTTCAAAACTTTGCAGGATAAAATGAAAGAATAGGCAGACAAGTATGCTATAACCAATACATTTTAAGCAGGGGACAATTACAACTACAAGGTGAATTTCTGAATGAAAAGTTCAATGGCCCCTATAATTTAGTTAGGCAAGCTAGTAAAGCGGCTCATCTGATAGATATTACAAATCACAGGAAGAAAGATCGATTATGTCACATGGACATGTTAAACAATGAGTCAGAATACAGAAAGGGATAGAGGGCTTGGTGTCGTGGTGCAATGATAACAACCTCTCTCACAATGTCGGCAAAACTAAGGAAGTGATCATTGACTTCAGAAAGAAAGAAGAACACACCCCCATTTACATCAATGGAGCGGAATTTGAGAGAACATAGAACATAGAATGGTACAGCACAGTACAGGCCCTTCGGTCCACGATGTTGTGCCAAACTTTTACCCTAACCCTAAGGTCTATCTAACCTCCACCCCTACCTTATACTATCATCCATATGCCTATCTAATAGCCGCTTAAATGCCCCTAATGAGGCCGACTCCACTACCCTCTCCGGCAATGCATTCCATGCCCCTACCTCTCTCTGAGTAAAAAACCTATCTCTGACTTCTCCCCTGTATCTACCTCCACTCACTTTAAAACTATGCCCCCTTGTAATAGCTACCTCCACCCTAGGAAAAAGTCTCTGGCTGTCCACTCTATCCACACCTCTGATCACTTTGTACATCTCTATCAAGTCACCTCTCATCCTTCGTCGTTCTAAAGAGAAAAGCCCTAGCTCTCTCAACCTTTCCTCGTAAGACCATCCCTCCATTCCAGGCAACATCCTGGTAAATCTCCTCTGCACCTTTTCCAACGCCTCCACATCTTTCCTGTAATGAGGCAACCAGAATTGGACACAATACTCCAGATGTGGCCAAACCAGGCTTTTGTACAGCTGGAGCATAACTTCACGGCTCTTGAACTCGATCCCTCTATTAAAGAAAGCTAACACACCATACGCCTTCTTAACAACTCTATCCACCTGGGTGGCAGCTTTCAGGAAACTGTGGACATGAACCCCAAGATCCCTCTGCTCCTCCACACTACCAAGAATCTTTCCGTTAACCCTGTATTTTGCTTTCAAAGTTTGTCCTTCCAAAATGAATCACCTCACACTTTTCAGGGTTAAACTCCATTTGCCACTTCTCAGCCCAGCTCTGCATCCTATCAATGTCCCTTTGTAACCTAGAACAGCCCTCCGCACTGTCCACAATGCGACCCACCCCAAGAAGGTTGAGAGCGTCAAGTTCCTCGGAGTGACAGTAACCAACAACCTGTCCAGGACTTCCCATGTAGATGCAACAGTCAAGAAGGCACAACAATGCCTCTTCTTCCTCAGATGGCTTAGCAAATTCTGTATGTCCATAAGGACCGTCACCAACCTTTAAAGATGCACCGTTGAAAGCATACTGTCTGGGTCCATAACGGCCTAGTACAGCAACTCCTTTGCCCAGGACCGTAAGAAACTACAGAAGCTGGTGAACATAGCCCAGGCCATCACAGAAGCCAATCTCCCATCCATAGACTCCATTTACATGGCTTGCTGCTGCGGAAAGGCTGCAAACGTCATCAAAGACCCTCCCACCCCAGTAATGCTCTCCAACAACCTCTTCCGTTATGCAGATGATACAGAAGATTGAACACACGCATCAACAGGTTCAAGAACAGCTTCTTTCCTGCCATTATTAGGCTGATGAATGGACTCTTTAACTTCAAATAATGTTGACCTTGTTAATGTCGATCTTACTTCATATACCTACTGTGCAGTGTAATTTGTGTGCCTCACTCTGTCTAAGCATCGTATGATCTGTGTCTCCTTGCTTGCTATGAACTGCCTGTACTGCTTGCAAATAAAACTTTTCACTGTACTTAGGTACAAGTGACTGCAATAAATCAAATCAAATCAAAGTGACATCTTTGCAGGGAATAAGATGAGAAATATCAGGGATGTCAGGTGTTAGGAGCAGTAGAGGATGACAGAGACAATAACAGTTATGTAGGAGAAGAAGTGGATAGTTCACAAAGTTTACCTCCAACAATTTGACTCACCAATGCGATAATACTAGGACAGTTTGAAACTCTGTCCTTGCATGAAAGATAATGAGGTATTTAAGGTGTATAAGGAAATCTATAGTGAAACACTTGGACATACAATGTTAGCTGGACATGATGTAGACATAGGAGACTCAATATCAATAAAAAAAAATCCCTTATCATTTCAGCCCAAACTAACAAGCTCACATGGAAACTGAGATTCAAAATATGCTGAAAAATCATGATTATTTTCATTCTTTATATTTTGAACCCAGTCAAAGCAGCTGGAGTTCACCTGCGGTGTTCGTTCCTAAGTTATTAACTTGTGTTTCTTTACCACTATTGCTTCAGAAATCTGAGGAGAATTTTCTTTTAACCTGAGTTTGTCAGTCAGGTAAATTGGAGGCTTTGGATGTTTGATTAAATCTTTTCACGTTTGCAATGACTCCAGGAATAGTTGGTTCTGAAGAAGGGTTACAGGACTTGAGATGTCGACTCTGCTTTCAGTCCACAGATGCTGCCAGACCTGCTGTGTTTCTCTTGCAATTTCTGTTTTTGTTTCAGGAATAATGGAGATTGATTTCCAATTCACTACCCCTGTGAGTCATGACAATTTCTCTTGCCAAAATGAATAATCTTGCCATGTTATACTCCATTTGCCCACTCATTAAATTTATATCCTTTGTTGTGGCCCTCTACGGTTTTCATCTTGCTTTCCTACCAATCTTTGTGTCATCGGTAAATTTAGCAATAAAAACTTTTGTTCCTTCGTCCAAGTCAACTATGGAAATTGCAAAAGGTTGAGGTGCTATTACAGATCCCTACAGCACACATCTCCTTAAATCTTGCAGACTAGAAAATTTACTTATGCCTACTCTCCATTTGCTGTTAGCTAGCCAAACATCTCCCGATGCAAATATCTCATTCCCTACACCATGAGCTGTTCTTACTTTCTGCAATAATTTTCAATATGGTACCCTATCAAATACCTTCTGGGAATGTAAGAACAAGAATTTCAATGGTTCCCTTCTCCACAGCATATGTTGGTTAAACATGATGCTTCTTGAAAAAACCCATGTTAACTCTGCCTGATTACCATGAACATCTCTAAATGTTCTGCTTTAACAATTTTGATAATAGCTTATAATATCTTCCCAATCTGAGATGTTAATCTAATTGCCTGTAGTTTCCTGCTTCCTGTCTCATATTGTTTTTAAATAAAGGAGATATACATTTACTATTTTCCAAACTAATGGACCCTTCCCAAATTTAAGGATATTTTGGAAAATTAAAAGCAATGCATGAAATAACTCACTAGCCTTTTCTTTAAGAACATTGGATGAAGTCTTTCAGGACCCACGGAGAGCCGACGGCTTCAATTATTCAATCAAGAAATCTAAAGCTAATTTCAATACCTTCGGTCTCTTGGATAACTCTTGCACAATTCCAATTTACATTTGATAACTTATCTGAATGATATTAATGTTTGACTCTTTCCTTACATTTAGCACTTTAGACCAGTAAAGCCAAAATGATAAGCATAAAAGCATAATCAACTTAATGATTGGAAATGAGTGAAGGATAGACACTTAGTGATTGTGTTCCAGAAAATGGGGTCCAAAAAGCTGGAGATGTTGTTATTGAAGGGAGGTGGTTCTGGGTAAAGGTCAGAGGAATGGATAACACAATAAAGGGCACAGGTGAAGGAAGCTCCTATTAGACACCTTGGAGAAATATTTGTTTGACTTTTTGAGAATTCAGGTTTCTAACTGAACTGCTTTTTATTCTGTATCATAGAATCCCTACAGGGTAGAAGCAGGTCTTTTGGCCCATCAAGCCCACAACGACCCTCCAAACAGCATCCTGTCCAGACCCACCCTCTGCCCTCTGCCCTATCCCTGTAGCCCTGTATTCCCCATGTCAATCCACCCAACCTGTACATCTTGGGACTGTGGGAGGAAACTAGAGCACCAGGAGGAAACCCACATAGACACGGAGAGAATGTGCAAACTCCACATAGATACTGAGGGTGGAATTGAACCCGGGTCCCTGGTGCTGTGAGGCAGTAGTGCTAACCACTGAGCCACCGTGCCATCTGTAGCAATAGGTTTTCTAAGATAAATGGGATAACTAGGGGATGATATAGAAGGTAGAATGGGGCACATTCTGCTCTAAGTGTCTGATTATTATCTATAAGAAATGCTTGTGCAAGGAAATAAATGACTGGAATGACATTGATGATGAGTGATCATTGCAAATTCTTAGTAGCTAGTCCAATAACCATAGGCAGAAGTATTAATTAACTATGCCAATGGGGGATGTTTGGGATGATGAGTTGTCAATAAAACTAGATCTCAAAGGATTCATGCAGATAGGTCTGAAAGTTGTGGCTGTGGAAGCTATTGTTGAAGGAAAGAATAATACTATTTCTGCAAATAAACTCATCTTGAATGGAAGCAAGAGCAAGTAAGTAGTAAATTGTTATCTATGAAATGTAACTTTGAAGTAGGCAGACAGTTGTGCGCAAAGGAGAGTGGTTTTTCAAAGTTAGTTGGAGATATTGAAGCCGAAAGCTACTTTAGTCTATATTGATCAACTAAGCTGGAAATGGATAAAGCCAATTCCATATGTCCCATCAACAGATGCGTCCTCTTTACATAAAGCTTGGAATTGTGAGCTATAGAAACAAAGGTGGCTGATAAATTGTTGAACCACCAGCTAAACGGGTAAGTACAGTAAGACTATTAATATATTTGTACAGGTCAAGGGTTTTAAAAGTTATTTAATAGAATTGTAATCGTTGTGCAAGGTAAAAGGTTGGATCTTCATTAAATTTCAACCAATCTGATGAGCTCCTCTACCATGCTTTTGTTTTATTTTGTATCTCCAGCATCTGCAATCCTTTTGTTTTATTTAAGTTGTGTCTAATTTTTAACATGCAACGAACTGCATTTTGTTAACCGTCTCCTTAAGACTCAATAGTGGTTGATCTCAACTTTATAAAGCAAATTGGCCCTTAGTCCTAGGCAAAGAAAGAAGATTTCTGGCAGCATCCTTTTACCCACAATACCATGGTTATGAAGTTTTAGTGAAGATTTTGTAGTTTTTTAGAAACTTAAAAGTCAAAGCGTTCATAGTTCAAAACAAACCATTTTACTACATCAAAGTCAAAAACAATGAATTTTAATAAGTATTATTAAAATGGTAACTCTTTTGAAACACTCAGTTAAATTAAACACATTCACAGTACATTGAAGTCAGAAACTTTTCAAAAATTAGAAGGTTAACTCTTTGGTTTTGTACCACTTTAATAGTTTGCATGAGAGCTAAGATTTCTTGAACCACATTTCAGTTACTCCTATCAAGCTTTTCCTTTAAGTTTCCTCTGACTATCTTAAGGTTGCAATGCACCCCTGCCCTCCAATTCAACACAGGCCTTGCCAGCATCTAAACCAGCCATCCAGGTTAGAACTCCCCTGGTTCGAAAATTCCTTAGCTCCTGAGGCTTGTATCTGAAATTCTCTCTCATTTATCAGCTTGGCTATAGCAGAAGTTCAACTCGCTGTTAGCACAGGGCTTCAGTCAACAAATCCCACATTTTCTGTTGAATTCTTTAGAAAGGATTGTTGTAAATTCTAAAAATGAACTGTTTGAAGAAAGAACAATTCCAGGACCTTATTTACCCTGTAACATGTTCATATGTTAATTGCTCATCTCCAAGGGTGACTGGTCACATGATAACTATACTGGAGCAGTAGCTGTTTACCAGAAATGAGATCCTAGAGAAATCTAGTTCTTAAACTGACCTTGTCTCCAAGGTAAAATGTAAGTTTTTTTTTCTCTCAAAAGCACATGGGCCATCACACTTCCCCTCTCAAAAGAAAACAAAAATCTTACCAGAGTAAAGATATTTCTCACAATGCTTTACAATACTATGTTTTAGCATAATACACACTTTAGCAAATATCTTGTTGTACTGAACATACACCAAAAGTCCCTTACCCACAATTCAATCAAAATTCAAACGTTCAACATCTTGAGCTTGATCCAATGATGATAACATTTAAATTGCTAGAAATTGAGTCAAAAACTGACATACCAAGAAAGGTAATAAGCTTCTTTCTTGCTATTATGGGATATTTAAATGAATAGTTAAACTCTGGACAATGCGTCTGCAATTTTATTGTTCATTCTGACAACATGAATAATTATAAAAGTCAATGATTGCATCATCAGATTTCAAAGAAGGAAACAAGAAATCTTGGTCCAGAATTTCTCCAAAACACTAGTAGATTATGGACCTTGTGAATCAATCTCTCTGATATTTCTTGAAAAATACACTTTGAACTGCTGCAGAGTGAAAATGTGGGCTTTTTCATGCTTTCCTTTCATCTGTGAAGTATTTTCATTGATAAAGCTAAAGTTTTCTTGAAGAATACTAACTGAATTTTTTATATCAGCATCAACATCTTATAATAATATGACTTCTTGGCCAAAATTGTTAGCATCAATTGCTATCTTGAATGGATTGTTGAAATTTGGAGGAGCTTTTACAAACTCATTTGTTAAGACTACTTTTAACATCTTGAGAGCATTTCTGACTAGTCTTCATCAATGGAGTGACTACTGTGCAGAACTTCAGAAGAAACATCCTGAAAAATCTGTACATTCCACACAGCGTAATATTTCTGATTTGGGTTTGAGGAAAACAGAAAGTGCTCAGTTGCTTGAAGTTTAGTTTTTGGACAACACCTGATAGTGTTTCATGTTATGTCCCAAATAAGTTGTCTTTTCCTTGTCAAATACACATCTCACTAAATTTATCATTATCCTTTTGTATTCTTTCGAATAATTTACTGAGGTATTCCTTGTGGTCATTCCAATTCTCACTATAGACCATGGAAAGAACATATAATTTTTTTTCTGAATTTTTAAGTCGTGGTCTGGAATGAGAAAATAACTGTTTTAAAAGCAAGGATTGCTAGAGGGTTGTTAAATGTTTTTAAAAGCAAGTGACCTGATGTTTATTGTAAATACTATTTGCACAGCTGATGGTTCCAGCAGTGGTTGAAGTATGTTTGCAGATGAGCTGGAGCTAATGGAATGTATATAGATGGAGTTTTGATTGGTAGAAGCAGCTTGAGGCTTTAAACAGGACAGGGAGAATCCTTCAGACTGACCCCCACCGCCCCCACCTCAGGATCTCGCTCTGTTCTCTGCAGTAAAAGCCATTTTAAGTCTTAAGAAGACACATTTAATTTTGTTCCAGCTGTTGTTGTAAGCTGTGACTTTAATTAATAAGTAAGAGATCTTTTATAAGTGAACCAGCTCCTCTGTGCCTCTTGAAAACCAGTGGAAGCATCCACAAAAGTAAGATCTGGAAATAAAGTTCTGATGAGCACAAGAACCTTCTCAGCAGATCGTGTGAACGGACAACCACTGTTTTCTCAGTTCTTCCACAACTTATAGCAACCATGTTTTGTTTTCTTGTCATCTTTGTGTGTATGTCCATCCCTGTGTGTATGTGTGTATTCGTACGCACATATGTGTGCTTGCACATAAGGACATTAGAGTTTCAGTTGGTAGAGTTATTTGCTGAAGTATATAATTGTTTGCCTGCATCTATAATCCAATTATTAGCAATAGATAGGATCTGTTCTTTAACTTTTGTAATGACTCCAGGAATCATTTGCCATGATTTCCGGCATGCTACCCCAATGAGACATAACAACCAATAAATTATCAACCTACGCAACACCAATTGACAGTCTTTGATTTGTTAGCTTTTGAAAAGTAGTTCATATATTTCACTCTGGCACCATTTTACAATTATATAGGGTAGCTGAAATTATATAAACACAATTTTCCTTGACTTACTCTGTCATTAGTAGTTGTCAATAGCTTTTTAATGAGCTCTGTTGCTTAGAAATTCTGTGGTTCCAGCTCTGACAGTCTGTCTTGGAATTTGGACTCACAGTGTCTAATACAGTAATTAATAAATGTAACTGGTTCTCTTACTTTTTTCTCCTTTATTCATTAATGGGATGAGGGTGTCGCTGGCTAAGTAGCATTTATTGCGCATCCCTAATTTCCCAAAGGGCAGTTAAGAGTCAACCACATTGCTGTGGGTCTGGAGTCATATGTAGCCAGACCACATAAGGACAGCAGTTTCCTTCCCTAAAGGGCATTTGTGAACCAGATGGGGTTTTCCAACAATGGATTCACGGGGAAATCATTAGATTCTTAATTCCAGATATTTTATTGAATTCAAATGCCACCGTCTGCTGTGGCGGGATTCAAATCGTCTCTAAATTAACAGTCCAGTGAAAATGCCACTAGACCATTGCCTCCTGTGTGTGTGTATGCGGTGCATGTGTGCGTGTGTGTACCAACTGAATCTGGTTGAGTTATTTGTTGCATCTCTGATTCAATCAATGAAAATGAATTTTTTCATTCCCAAACCCTTGGATAATCAAGACAATAAACTAAATCAAAAATGTGACTGTTCTCTACTGGGATCATAATATTAGAAGAAGCTAATGTTTTTACATTTTTTTATTAGTCCAGCACAAAATTATGTGATCACTCATGTGTCTTGGTAAAAGTGATATAATTAGCTTCCAAGAAATGCCAATGATACCTGAGGTTGCCATGGCATTGAAAAGGTAAATTAAAAGAAAGTAAATAGAAAGTCAATTATAGTGGCATGGTTGGGGTTTCAAACTGTCTGATGATATGCTTTCAGAACACATAATATTCCATATTAAGTGGAAGCAAGCAAGGTTTAGATCAGTTTTCTGTTTGGCAGTTTAGAACAGATCCTGGTATTGAAGCAGATGTCTGACAACATAGCAGCAACTATGTTAGTGTGAGTATTGTTCAGTTGAAAAGTACAGGCAGCAGATCACTGAAAGAACAGGTGGTTGTGGTTTGAACAAGACCTACTGCTGCTGTTTCCATGTTGCCAGATTCAAACCGATCAGAGAAAGAACTCTCTGGGAATTTTGTGCTATTGCATTGTGACTTTCATGACTTGAGTGGGAGAGTGAACATATGCATGTCAGCATTAAAAATGCCCATGGACTTTGAATGGAATGCAGCTATTGGTAAATGCAACTCAAGTGTCTAATGTTTTATTGGGAAATGAAGTATTTGACATAACTGAAACTACGTGGAAAAACTATGAGATTCCAAGTTTTGGCACATTTGTGAAGAAAGTAAGGAAAATCCTTATAATTATTTGAAGTGTATCCATTGTCTTGACTAATTAAAGTGAAATTTATGTTTTTATTTGAATGCCCTTCACCTGCTAATTAATGTTTGAATCAGATAATTTTCGTTTTATTGAAGAAGTGAAACATTGTCCATCAGTTTTTTTTTCGGCATCATGTAGATTCCTTTCTTTTAAAAGCTATCAGTTGCTACCTGGGTCATAGCAGTTAACTAAATCATGCATCTCAAGACAAAAAGAGTGAATTGCTCAGAGTGAGCCTTGCATGCTATCAAAACATTCAGATAACACCACAGTAACCCACGTAGTGCTCAAACTAGTGCAGTACCCTCTGCACCCAGACATGCATGATCTGCTAAGGATGACAGAATGAACCTGCAGAGGGATACAGATAGGTTAAGTGAGTGGGAAGAAAGATGGAACATAATGTGGGAAATGTGAGTATGTGAACTTTAGCAGGAAGAATGATGGAGACTAATATTAAGTAAATGGAGAATAATTGCAGAAGGCTGAATCGCAGAGGGATTTGGGAGTTCTTGTGTATAAATCACAAATGCTAGTATCTCAGTTCAGCAGATGACAAGGAAGGCACGTATAATTTTGGTCTTTACTTTAAAGGGAATGGAGTATAAAAATAGAGAGAACATGTTAAAATTGTATTCAGTAGTCATGAACAGTTTTGGTCTCTTCATCTAAGGAGAAGTAACATTGGCATTTAATGCAGTTCAGAAAAAATTCACTAAACTAATCCTTGCTGTGGAGGGATTTCTTGTGAGAAGAAATTGAGTAGTTTGGGCTTGTACTCATTGCTGTTAAGAAGAATGAGGTGTGACTTTATTGAAATAGACACAATTCTTAGCGGGCTTAACAGGGTTAGAAATTCTTCTTCTGAAAGTTGGTGAATCTGTAGAATTCTTCACCAAAAGTTCTGTCAAGGGCTGGGTCATTAAATATATTCAAGGTGCAACAGATGTAATTTTAATCAGGAAGGAACTCCAGGGTTATGGGGAAAATGCAAGAAAATGGAACTGGGGATTATCAGATCAGCCATGACCTCACTGAAAGGCAGGACTAACTTGATGGGCCAGATTCCTCTGCTTCTAATCTTATGCCCAATGGTTGTTCTCCACTTGTCTCCTCAAAGTGAGTGGGGCAGCCAGCTGGAATCTCCAGCTTTGTGGCTTTAAGTGTTGTGGCAACTGTCCTCAGCTTGAAGACACTCAGTGGGGGCTCTACTGAAACTGTTCTGCCAGTATCTCTACAGGGGCCAGTGTTTATCAGCAGACCCTGCTCGAGGAAGCTGAGAATGATGTAAATACTGCAATAGTGTGGGACCTCCATTTACAGTCCATGAGCCCATTACAGCCTCAGGGAACTCAGGCAGAGAACACATCTGCTCCCATTGTACTGAGTCCCAACTCACAGAGTGCAAGAGTCCTCATCACTGTGAAGTTGTACATCACTAACACTGTTAGTGACGGCCATTATGGAATGGCTTCCTGTTGTATATCATGGTTATTCATTCTTAACTTCATTCAGCTCCTCAATCTCATGGGATGATATTAAGTCCAGATCGCAGGAGGCATTGTTCATTTAATGCCCTCACAACTTTAGGGCGATCGCAGAGGGCCACTGGGTGAGATTCTTTTATTCATGCTCATATATGGAGACAGCCCCATTAAAGTGACTGCTCTTGTCAATTGTACCAGTTTTTCTGGCACCTGCATTAATTGCAAATTACAGTTGGCACACACTGGCAGTAGAGAAGGGAGGAGACTAAGGGCTCTCACTAATTATATTCATAAAGATCTGAGCAATGAACCTTCCAAAGTTTTTAATGACGGACTTTATGTTCTTCATGCAAAGCCATTTTACAGAGGGTCTCATAAACAGGAACAGTGGTGAGAAGATTCAGTACAGAATAAAACCCATCATTTCCTTTCTCTGTTGGGCAAACCCTGCCCACAATTTCTCAACTTCTGGAAGACTACACTATTGCTGTTGTTTTTCTTTCTATTCTGAATATATTTCCAACAACTCACTTGTAGTGCCTTTAATGTAAATACAAAAGGATATTTAACTGGAGATACAAATGTCATTATGAATTGTAATACCTGTTCCTGAGAGATATACAAGAATAAAAGATTCTAATTCAAGAGATAGTGGTGTTTCAGGGATTGGGGATTAGCGTAGGTCTGCAAGAACATGGAAGATGGACAACTACAACATGTTGTAGCATAGATTACATAGATTATGAGCAACAGAGATTTGGACAAACGCTTCATACAACATTTATTCGCAAAATGTTGGATTTGCGTTCATGCAGTGCAGTCTCAAAGATCATTATGAACATTTTAGAAACACCATACAATCTTGTTACTGTGCATTAAATGTGACAGTGATATAGCCAGACAGGTTTACTCTCTGGAAGATCAGTGATAAATGGTTTCAAATATATTTATTACTTTAACGCAATAAAGCTGTTATCACAAGAAGTTAGACTGTGACATAGGAAATAAAGCATAAATCTTTTGTAACACTGCCACAGAAAAATAAAGAGAGGAAAAAAAATCTTCCATTTCTAAAGCGTTTTTCATGTTTTTAATTCCTAAAGGGCTTGTGCACATCAAAATGCCACAAATGAGGCCCATTCACAATTGCACAGATTCCTGGCCCAGACAATCAGTGAATTCCTTCAAAGCCAAGGGTGTATTATTTTATGATCAGGACCAGATATAGGTTTTCTAATCCTGTACTGAAGATCTGGGCCATATAATTTCATTTGTTAAATGATGTATCGCATGGTTATTTTGAAATTAGTGCAGTTCTACTTTGTCACTGAATTAATTAAAGTAAAACAAAACTCAAAACACACGTTATGTTCTATTTTTCAATAGTTATCTGTAAGAATAAACAAACTATCTAAATTTCCATTGACATATGAACATCCCAACTATCATCTGCCTGAGGGTACTTCTTACTTCTCATGACTGGTGCTGTTCTTGGGAGAGTGGTAACACTGGCAGGTTGTTAACTATATGTAGGAGGATATCATCAAATAGCTGAGGGGGCTGCCAGCCTAGCTGCTCCATCAAGATGATAAACAGTCAGCAATGCGTCGCTTGATTAAACAATGGAAATAAAATTTGCTTCCTGCAGGGAAGATTGTATAGGATAGCTACTATTTACACCACTGTGAAGAGAACAGGATGGGGAAGGAGACATAAACATAGATCATGTCACCTCCAGGTGAATCATAAAATTGCAAGGTCAACTAAATAACACAATAATAATTGGTGAGTTTGAATTGAGATATTTGCGGACTCCAAATAGCCATTTTTAAAAATAAGACAAAACATTTGTTTCTGCTCTTATTTATAGTTTTACTGATTTTGGGTGGTTAAAACAGTTAACGTGACCCTATTATCACTAAATTGATAACCGTCTGCTTTCCTTTATGACCTAGTGTCGGGCAATACTATCAGTGGTTATTTCTTCTCAGGCAGTTACCTTCTCCTTCAAATCTTCAACCATCTAATGTCTCCTCAAAAAAAGACCATTGAACTCTGTATTGGCAGACTAGATCCCATCACCAATCGGCTTATCCTTTCCAAAATCCTGGAATTTGCTGTTGACTCCCCAATCCACAAAAAAGTCATGCATTGGAGAGTGTGCAGAAGCGATTTACAAGAATGGTTCCAGGAACGACGAACTTCTGTTATGAGGATAAATTTAAAAAGTTGGCACTGTTCCATAACTTGTGCCCATGTTTAAATCCTTCAATCAGAACTTGGTCCTTGCCACAGTATTGGAAAGTCACAAAGTAAATCTTGCGTGAGTATAGCAATAGTAAATGGGATTCGGATTGCTTTATCTTGTGCTTTAATTCAATATTGCCACCTGCATATTGAGATATTTGCCTGGAGTATGCCTGGGCTGTGTGTGTGTCTGCATATGCTCTGTTCTAATGGCTACTTGTTACTTATTTCTAAGTAAGGCTCGCCAACTCCTTTTTTACATCTGTACATAATAGATCTTCAAATACAGCTCTTTAATGTAGTGTCAAAGACATTGCTCTTAAGATGTTCATTCTAGGTTGCTGTTTTCTTTCTTATCAATGTCAGAGTCTTGTGATCAGTTACATCATCATGATTTACATCAATCATATAGAACATAGAACAGTGCAGTACAGTACAGGCCCTTTGGCCCACAATGTTGTGCCGACCTGTTATCCTACTCTACGATCAAACTACCCTGCATACCCTACATTTTATTATCATTTACGTGCCTATCCAAGATTCGCTTAAATGTCCCTAATGTATCTGACTCCAATACATTATGCCACATGGATGTTGCTGACAAGCTCATCATTTATTACCTACCTGCAATTATCCTTCAGGTAGAACATGGCTTACCATTTCAGAGAGCAGTTAAGAGTCAAGCACATTGCTATGGGACTAAGGTCACATGTAGAACAGACAAGGCAGCAAATTTCCTTCCCTGGAGGACATTAGTGAACTCAGGTAGAATTTTACACTTATCCAGTAATTTTATCACCACCAATACTGAGACTGCCTTTTAAATTTTAGATTTATTTAAGTACTGAATTTAAATGCCCAGATGCTGTGGTGGGATTTGAAACAATCTTCTGGATTACTTGTCCAGAATTCTCTATTGATCTAGTAACATAACATAAACAAAACCTGAATTGAAATTTCTAAGAAGTTCTCATTCAGTAAACTTTGAAGATTTCATCAGAAAACACAATATCAATTCTCACATGTATCTTGATAGCATGCAACTCAACCTCACCTTTAACTCTATCAACAGTTCCCCCTTCCTATTCCACCCACTGAATTTCAGTTGGTCCCACTGTCGGAGACCTAGTACCAAATGACCAAAACTATCTTATCATTCAATAGTTCTCACTACAAGCTCTTTTCCTTGCTAATTACCATCTCCATCCTTCACCCTGGGAGTTGTCTGAAGCTGAAGCAAACTCACAGTGTGGAAACAAACCCTCTGGCCCAACAAGCCCACACCACCCCTTTGAGCATCTCACCTGGACCCATCCCTATAACCCCACTAAGCTACACATGCCTGGACACTATGGAGCAATTTAGCAAGGCCAATCCACCTAGCCTGCAAATCTTTGGACTGTGGGAGGAAACCAGAGCACCCAAAGGAAACCCACACAGACACAGGGAGAATGTGCAAACTCCACACAGACAGTCACCCAAGGGTGGAATCGAACCCAGGTCCCTGGTACTGTGAGGCAGCAGTGCTAACCACCCAGCCACCGTGTCACCCCTTGTTTTGTTAACTTGGTGATATATTTGATCCTGAGATGGGCTTCTAACCATATATCCACACTGAGACCATTACATTTACCTACGTAAGTTTGCTTGATTCTAAAACTGCATCAACTCATCAGGTGTCCAAAATGTCATCCATGCCTTTGCTACCTCTAGACTTCACTGTTGCAACACACTCCTTGGATGGCCTCTCTCATCCATGTTCTAGAGAGTAAGGTCTGTTGCCTATGTCCTAACTTGCACCACGTTCTGATCGTCTACCATCCCTGCGCTCATGATGATGTGACCAAGAATATGCTCATCTATCCTAATAGCTATTTATGTGGGGCTGTTTATTTATTTATTTATTCGTTCATGGACTTTGCTGGCTGGGCATAGGCATCATTGCACTGGGGCAGGTTGCAGAAGGCATGTAGGCCAGACCAGGTACTGCTCCTAAAGGATATTCATGAACCAGATGGGGTCTTCTGCCAATTTGCAATGGTAACATGATCACTGCTGGGCCAGCTCATAACTTCAAATTTTAATGCATTCAAAATTCACCATCGGCCATGGTGGGATTCGAACCCGTGCCGCAAGAACGTTAGACGAGGGTTCTGAATTACTGCTCCCGTGTCATCACTTCCCCTTAGTTGATTCCTCATTGCCCTGGAGAAGGTGATTGACAATAAATGGTTGTCTAGCCAGCAACAAAATGATCTCATGAACAAATCAGAAACTAAATTGGGCAGTTTGTGCATAATCTCCTGAATATAAAGTGCTCAGACCACTTACAGAAGTGATCATTAAGCTATACCAGAAAACGAGCTAAGGCAGACCCAGAAACTCACGATGCAGAGATTAGAGTTCTGATTTAATGGACTTTGGCTGAGCTTCAAAACCTTGGATTTAAAACAAGGAAAGCTTAGTGAAAGCAAAACCTGGTGGACCTCAAGAGATAAATATTTGCCATGTATTTAAATAGGTCACGATCCATTTTAGCACTTAATTAAAATTAGCAAACATATTCCTTATTAAGACAAGCCAGACAAATTGCAATAAAGTCATCAGTATTAAAACTCTGAAAACACTCTTTGAAATGAAGTTACATTGAATGCTTTCCTTTGTGTCATGTCCTTGTAGTGAAGCATGTCACTTGAGTCTTGCTTTGACCAAATGTAGAATGTGAGATGCTTCAAGATGCTTCTCGATAAATGGGAGAAAACTAATGTAAAATCTTATTTAAGAATTTCAGTTTTTCACAATAATCATGACAAAAATCTAACAAATCTCTTTTGACGATTTCCAATTTGTTTAAGTCCTTCCTTAATTAAGAAGACTAAAACGGCACAATATTCGAGATGTGGTCCCATCAATGCACTTTATAATCAAGCATAACATCCCTACTTTTATGGTCAGTTCTTCTCAAATTAAACAACAATATACCCATAGCCTTCTTGAATATATGCTGTACGTGCACACTAGCCTTTTGTGACTTATGCCATAGAGAACATAAATACCTTTGCACACTTTAATCACTCCCCAGAGACTCAGTAAACAGCTCCTTTCTCTGTGGTAAAACAAAAACGAATCCCAATCAGCTCTAATGCATCTAAGCATGTCTTTGACTGTCTGTAATGAAGTCCTTCTCTTGCCTGTTCGTGTGGGCAGTGCTGACTGTCTGTTATGGGGTCTTCAAAACATGAACTCTTCTAGATGACGCTGACTGCCTGTTGTAGGATCATTTTGCTCATTCCTCTTCAAAGCTCAGGAAGTAAATAGTAAAACATGCATTTTTGATAAGTCTAAATTTCTTTGCAACTCTTGTGTTGGATTTCAATCCTATGCTTACAGTTTTGTAGTTTGCATGATATGACAAAAAGAAACTTGATTTATATTGCATCGTGACGTAATTGACCTAAAGGGAAAAAGAAAATTGTGCCCATAAAACACTCTTGGCATGATTATATACCATTCTCATATTGGTGAAAATTCAGTCATTTATAGGGAATTCGCACCTTAACATGATGGAAAGGGCTGTCAAGAGCACTATCAAGTACATTTGCAATGGAATAGCCTGTTCACTGATGCTCAGCTTGGGTTTCACTAGGGTCAATCAGCTACTGACTTAATTACAGGCCTGGTCCGAACATGGACAAAAGAGCAAACCTCCAGAGGTGAGTTGAGAATAACTGCCCTTGACTGAATCATGCTGGGACCGGAATCCTGGCGAATCACAGAACTAGGGCTGTGGATAGGGCTTTAAACTAAATAGTGGAGGGGCGGGTCAATTACATGGAAAATTATGGGAAAGGTCAAAGTAGGGAAGGGCTCAGCAAAGATTATTAAAGTTTCCAGAACAAGTAATAGTGCAGAGAGTATGGAAAGGGTCAAGGAATCTGATTTCAGGAACAGCAGATAAGGGGACAAAACTGAGAAAAGGGCAGTCAATGCAGGACTGATGGTGTTGCACTTAAATGCATGTGGTAAATGAAACTATGTAAATGAGCTTATAGTGCAGATAGAAATTGGTGGGTACGATGTTGTGGATATCACAGAAACATGACTGCAAGGGGATCAGGGCTGGGAACTAAATATTCCGATTGAAAGGACAGGCAGATAGTTGTGGAAGCAGGGTTGCCTTGTTAGTAAGAAATGAAAGCAAATTGAGAACAAAAAGTGATACGGAGTCAGAAGGCATAGAAATTGTGTGGGTAAATTTGAGAAACCGCAAAGGGGAAAAGACCCTGATGGGAGCTAAGTACAGGCCTCCAAGCAGCAGTTAGGATGTGGGGAATAAAATAAATCAGGAGATTTAAAAAAAAATGTAAGAAAGACTCTTTTACAATAATCATAGAGTCATACAGCACGGAAACAGACCCTTCAGTCCAAATAGTCCTTGCCGGCCATGTTCCCCAACAAAACTAGTCCCACCTGTCTGCGGTTGGTCCACATCCTTCCAAACCTTTCTTATTCGTGAACTTATCGGAATGTCTTTTAAACATTGTGACTGTACCTGCATCCACCACTTTCTCTGGCAGTTCATTCCAGAGACACTCTCTGTGTGAAAAAAGTTCCCCTCATAAATCTTTCTCCTCTCACTTTAAAAATATGCCACCCAGTTTTGAATTCACTCACCCTAGGGAAAAGACTTTGGTTATTCAAATTATCTATGCCCCTCATGATTTTATAAGCTTCTATAAGGTCACCCTCAACCTCCTAAGCTCCAGTGAAAGAAGTCCCAGCCTCTCCTGGGAACTCAAACCCTCCATTCCTGGTGACACGCTGGTATTTTTTTTTTCCTGAATCCTTTCCAGTTTAATAACATCCTTCCTATAACAAGGCGACCAGGTGGACTGCGAAAATCAGGTTGGTAGCACATCCCAAGAAAAGGAATTCGTGAAATGTCTACAAGATGGTTTTTTGGAGCAGCTTGTAGTAGAGGTCACGAGGGAACAGGCAATTCTAGATTTGGTGATGTGTAATGAGACAAACATAATTGGGGAGCTTAAGGTGAAGGAACCTCAAAGGGGCAGTGGCCATAATATGGATAGGATTCACCCTGCAGTTTAAGAGGGAGAAGCTTGAATCAGATGTAACTGTATTACCATTGAGTAAAGATAACTGCAAAGACATGAGGGAGAAACTGGCCAGAGTCAATTCGAAAAAGAGCCTAGCAGGGAAGACAGTGGAGCACCAATGGCAGGATTTCTGGGAGTAACTCAGGAAGCATAGCAGAAATTCATCCTGAGGAAGAAGAAAAATATTAATGGGTGGTCAAGGCAACCATGGCTGATCAGGGACATCAGAGATAGCATAAAAGCAAACAAGAAAGCAAACAATGTGGCAAAAATTAGTGGGAAGTCAAAGGACTGAGAAGCCTTTAAAAACTAGCAGAGGATAACTGAAAAAGCAATAAGAGAGGAGAAGAAGAAATCTGAGGGTAAGTTATCTAGTAATAAAAAGGAGCATTACAAGAGTATCTTTTTTTACATGAATAAAAGGTAAGAGAAAGGCTAGAGTGAGTATTGGACCACTGAAAAATGAGGCTGGAGAAGTATTAATGGGGGGCAAAGAAATGGCAGTGAAACGGAATAGGCATTTTGGATCAGTTTTTTTTTTACAGTGGAAAACACCAGCAGCATACCAGAACTTCAAGAGAGTCATGAAGGAAAGGTGAGTGTAGTGGCCATCACTAAGGAGAATGTGCTGAGGAAGTTGAAAGGTGTGAAATTAGATAAAAACATCTGGATTGGATTGGCTACGCCCAGAGTTTGAAAGGAGATAATTAGGGAGATTGAAGAACACTGGTGATGATCTTTTGGGAATAAATGAAGTCATGGGGTGTCCCAGAGGACTGGAAAATGGCTAATGTAACATTTCTGCTTAAGAAGGCAAGGAGGCAGAAGACAGAAAATTATGAGTCAGTTTGCCTGATCTCAGTTGTTGGTAAGATTTTAGAGCCCATTATTAAGGATGAGATTATAGAATACTTGGAATTACCTGGTAAAAGAGGGCTGAGTTAGCATAGCTTTGTCAAGGGTTGGCCATACCTGACAAATCTGTTAGAATTCTTAGAGGACATAACGAGCAAGTTTAACAAAGGAGAGCCAAAGGCATGATCTGTTTGAATTTCTAGAAAACCTTTAACAAGGTGCTGCACAGGAGGCTGCTAAATAAGATAAGAGGTCATAGTGTTAGGGACAATGCACTGGCATGGAAAGAGGATTGGCTAACTGGCAGAAGGCAGAGAGTAGGGATAAAGGAGTATTTTTCTGAATGGCAGCTGATGACTAGTGGAGTTCTGCAGAGGTCAAAATTGGGACCACAACAATTTATATTATACGTTAATTGTCTGCGCAAAGAAACCGTTGCTAAATTTGCAGATGTCACAAAGATAGGTGGAGAGATAAAGTGTGCTGAGGAAGCAGGGAGCTTACAGAATGACTTGGACAGGTTTGGAGAGTGGGCAAAGAAGTGGCAGATTGAATACTATGTGGGATGTTGTGAGGTTATGCACTTTGGTAGGAAGAATAGAGGTGTTGCCTATTCTTAAATAGGGAATGGCTTTGGAAATCTGATGCACAAAAGGACTTAGGAGTTCTAGTTCAATATTCTCTTAAAGTTAACATTCAGGTTCAGTTGGCTGTTAGGAAGGCAAATGAAATTTTAGCATTCATTTCATTTCTATTCGTTAGAATACAAGAGCAGGGATATACTGCTGATTATAAGGTTCTAATCAAACCTCATTTGGAATATTGTAAGTAGTTTTTGGCCCTGGGATATATAAGGAAGGATGTGCTGGCCTTGGAAGGGCTCCAGGGGAGGTTCACAAGAATGATCCCAGGGATGAAGGCTTGTCATACATTGAGCAGTTGAGGACGTTGTGTCTGTACTTGACAGAGTTTGGAAGGATGAAGGGGTATTTGATTGAAAGTTACAGAATACTGAGTGTCCTAAATGGATTAGATGTGGAGAAGACGTTTCCACTAGTGGGAGAGACTAGGGCCTGAGGGCACAACCTCAGAGTAAAGGGACAACCCTTTAGAACTGAGATGAGGAGGAATTTCTTCAGCCGGAGAATGATGAATTTGTGGAACTCATTGCCCCAGAATGCTGTGGAGGCTGAATCGTTAAGTGTATTTAAGACAGAGATCAATAAGTACTTGTTTAATAAGGGGATCATGACTTACAGGGAGAAGGCAGTGAATGGGGTTGAAACATATCAGCAATGATTGAATGGCAGAGTGTACTCAAATTAGGGCCGGATGGTCTAATTCTGCTCCTACAGCTTATGGTCTAAGGAGCATTTGATTGAGTGTGGAATCAAGGAGCACTAACAAAACTGGAGACAATGAGAAATGGTGGAAATTTCTTGCTGGCCAAAATCATACCCAACACAAAGGAAGACAGTTGTGGTTGTTGGAGGTTAATTATTTCAGCTCCAGAACATTACCGCATGAGTTCCCCAGGGTAGTGTCTTCAGCATAACACCTTCAACCTCTCATGAATGATTTTCCTTCATCTTAAGGTTTGACATGGGGATGACCAATGATGATTGTGCAGCGTTTTGCACCATTCACAGTGGCATGATCCATGCTTATATGCGGCAAGACTTGGACATTATCCAGTGGCAAGTAACATTCATGTCCCATGAGTGCCAGGCAATAACCATCCCTGACAAGAAAGAATGTAACCATTGCTCCTTGATATTCAATGGTAATACCATCCCTGAATCCCCCAGTATCAACATCCTGGGTGTTGACATTATTAAAAAAATACTGTGGATACAAGAGTGTGTCAATGGCAAGAAATTCTATGGCCTCGCCTCTCCCCAAAGGGTGTCCACTATCTGTACGGTACATGTCAGGCGAATCTTTGGGTACACCACAACATTCAAGAAGCTGAACACCATCCAGAACAAAGCTACTTGTTTAATTGGCACCCTATCTACCGCCTTCAACATTCACTCACTTCTCCACCGACATATGGGCCATCAGTGTGTACCATCTACAAGGTGCACAGAAGTCACTCACAAAAGCACTTTTGACAGTATTTACCTTCTCACCACCATCACAAAGGCATCAGATAGGCAATAAATGCTGGCCAGGCTGGCAACACCCACATCCCACCCATGATTCAAAAAAACTCAAATTAATTAAGGAGCAAGAAGCCTATGAGAAAGAGGGGTCCTGCTGTTCACTAATATTTCTGAAAAGAACCTCTTGTTTTTCTGGCACAATAATTGTAGGAACTTCTACTATTGTATTTCTAGAGCAAGCAGTGTCTGCCAAGACTCAACAGACAACCAGCCTTGACTAGTGACTTGATACCCATGCCTCAACATTGGAATGACAGACTTTTGAACATTTTGTACTTTAGCCTTTTTTGCCAAGAAGAATTATCCCAACACCATAAAGTGATTTTCTTTTAAAAAGTGGACTGCTGTCAAAAGAAATCTGGTTTTCTATATTTTCCTGAAGTGTTTAGATTTACCTATGTGTTTTGGTTTATTTAGAGGGATAAACATTTATTCTTCTGTATTACTAACTGTATAGGTTAACCAATTGTTGTTTATGCTTTGAATACATTTTGTTTTGATAATAAATCAATAATTGTATTTCATTAAAAACATTATTAATAGATCTTTTTATTTAAACCTAATATAGATAAGGTCTTTGATTAGCTATCTTGTTCACTGTGAAGGGTATTTTTATTTTGGTTTGTAACCCATGGTGTATTACAACAAGATTGACAGTGCAGTCCTCATGCTTCAGTCATAACACTCGGCAAATGTAGTGTTTCATTTTTCTCTTACTTTGTTGTGATCTGTAGAATAATGGTAGCTTTTAAGGCCAATGTTATGTGTTCAAATCTGACTACAGTGACTTGAGCTGAAAACCTAGGCTGACATCTGAGTTAAGTTTTGTACCGTTAGAACTGCTGTCTTTTAGAAGAGACTCAAAAACAAAGTGCAGACTCAGCCCTCTCAGTTAGACATAACAGGCTGCATACATTTCCCTTTGCCCAGGCCAACACCTATCCTTTATCCAGCAACATTAAAGTAGATTACTTGGTCATTGTCACATTACAGTGTAAGGGACGTTATTATGCATATTGCTACTCTGTTTCCTGCATTTTAACATTGACTGTACTTCAAAAATAATTTCATCAGTTATAAAGCACTTTGGGATATCATGCTATTATGAAAGATGTTAAATTAGTGGAGACCTGCATTGTTGCATATAATATCGGTGTGTACTCCTTCCTACATGTTGCACTTCTCGAAAGTCAACATTTAGTCAAACATGTTTTTATGGAAAAAATTAATGATAAATCCCAACATAAGGGTTTATACTAATAGCTTATATGATGATACTATGGCTTTAAGAGGTGTATTTTGTTCTTTTTTTTAATGAAGAAAGTTTGAAACAGAGGTAACAAGCAGCCTGCTCAAAGCCAATAAGGTAAACAGTTTGTGAGACCTTGGGTATTTTTTTAAAGTGCAACAATAGAAGCAGTCTGAATGGGTGGGGTCAAACTCCCACAGAACCAGGATTTATATTTCTAGCTTCCTGCAGCTGCTGGGGTCTTGAAGTTGGATGTGGAAGCTCCTATTCCTCTCTCTGTTATAAATAAATGCTGGGGTTCTCTTCTTGATGCTAGAATTGCATATGAGACAATCTATTGTCTTCGGCAAGGGTATGTTTATGGGATCTTACTACGTTGGTATCATTAATTAGTAGTAGTTAACGTGTATTATTTTGTTAATCATTTTGATAGTTACAGTTAAGCCAATTTTTTTTTGTATTTTAACAGTAGTGTAAAAGTATGTTTTGCTTAAAGTTGAGTAGTTTGACAAATTGAATTTCACCAGGAACACAGCACCTTACACTTATTGAAAATAAGAACAATGTTAAGGTCTAGGCTATATTCTTAATATGTTCTGAAGGGGTTTAGTTTGGTTCATTACATTTATAATTGATGGCTGATGAATCTCTGATGACATCACTGGGACTTGTTATGTTGTTAGTAGTCTCTGTAATCTACCTCTTGCTCCTTTGCACTTGTCAATTCAACTCCCTATCTACTAGCCAGAAAATATATTTAACAACTTGGAGGTGGCCAGCAACGAATCAGGAAATACACATTATTCTAAACTCAATAATGATCCTTCATCATGTGGTGATGTTGGTTATGCTAATATGGATCTACATACTTATGTTTCCTTAATAAACAGCAATTTTAATTAGACAGATTGTTGACCTTTTCTCCTTTTCCAAAGCGACTTGAATGGTACTTGAAAACCAAATGGAGCAACAACACTGTAGCTTGCTACCTCCAAACCTGGCCCTCTAAATAAGCAAATCCCCAACAATTTCTTTGGGACATTAACGTTAGATAATTATTTAAATTTAACTTTTCTTACCCGGGAGTGAACACAATCCACACAAACACAATTGAATTAGCTGTCATCTCTATAACGACTGGTAATGTTCTCAAGAAATTTGAATTTCATGTTATCAACTCAAAGAATGGCATATCATGATTTCACATTTTTAAATAATGTTTACCACATCAAATTCTAAAGACAAAGCATTATTAACTGAATAATATTTTGTCTTCATAGGCAACTTTTACTTTGAATAACTGAGCCGAATTTGTCCATTTCTAATTTTACTGCTGACTGAAGACCTCACTTTAATCATGTTGCTTGGTCTGTTAATTAGACATCCAAATATCCTGGAACCAATCCACAGAGTATAACGTCTTCCAGGAGTTTATTTCTGCTACTTTTCTGAAACTCAGTTGACACTTAACTGACCTCTAAAATAGCCTAGCAATCACTCATTCTACGAAATGGCTAACAAACTTTTAAAAAGCAATAGAGTCAGACTGGCAACCTAGCGTTGAGCTAAGCACCAGAAATGACAACGGCAGGCACTGTCCTGTTGTTCCTACAAAGTACTCCTTACCAACACCTGGAAGCTAGTGCCATAATAGCTATTAGAGAGCTATATCACAGACTATTGAAGCAACAGCTTGACGTAGACGTACTCCTGGGATCTTACCTTACAGACAATGCCCCATGCATATTATCACTATTCCTGGGTAAGTCCTGGCCCATAGTAGGACAGACTAGCAGAGGTGGCAGCACGATGGAATATTGTAGGGAGGGAGTTCCTGTGCGAGTCCTCAACATTGTTCTGGAACCCTTGAAGTCTCATGATATCGAGTCAAACATGCGCGAGGAAGCTTCCTGCTGATTATCCTCCCTCGGCTAATGAATCAGTACTTATCCATGCTGAATATTATATGGTGGAAAGTGGCAG
Source organism: Rhincodon typus (assembly GCF_021869965.1). Classification (NCBI taxonomy): domain Eukaryota; kingdom Metazoa; phylum Chordata; class Chondrichthyes; order Orectolobiformes; family Rhincodontidae; genus Rhincodon; species Rhincodon typus. Next base: position 29,813,889 of record NC_063338.1, on the reverse strand, counting down.
GGGTGCAGAATGTGCAGATTTCAGTGGCCATCACCATGCGTGGCTCCGCAGCAGCACTATTAACTAATTGCTACTAAATCTAGTCTGTGACTGATGCTGGGGGAACCAACAAGAGGTAAAACTACTTGACCTCACATTGATTGGAGATCACCTTCACACAGCGGACACCCTCTATCGTACTATGTGACACTATTCCCGTGATAAATGGGACACACTTGGAACAAACTGAGCAACTCAAAACTGAATAGCCATGAGGAGCTGAGAGGCAGCAGCAGAATTCTACACAAATAAAATCTTTAACCTCGTGGCCCAACAGATTTTTACCATAACCATCAACATGGGGAATTAACCCTAGCTCAAATAAGAATGCACAAATGGAAAGCCATGGCCAGCAGCCATACCTAGAACTTGTTGAAGTGACAACAAACAGACTGAATATTCCCAGCCTCTGAATGATATGCGTAATGGCAAGTTGGTTGGGAAAATATGGCGAGAGTTGAAAAATAAGATTGTTGTCACCAAGAGGAAAAATGTCCAATTTTGCAACCAAGTTTTGAATGGGAAATTGAAAATCGCACTGGTGACTGGTGAGCGACCTATTTGCACTACTTACATTTGATCACAATTGCAATTTACAATTCTCCCACTTGCTGGAGAGAAACTAGACTGGGACAATTCCCAATGTGAAATTCAGAGCAGATTCCTGGCGGATCCGGCTCACCTCTTGTTCTTTCCAGCCTCTATCTTGGCCAGTAGTCCCCAAAACGTCAGGGCATGCACAACAGGCAGTGACCACCTGTACGTCCCTATCCATGGAGACTGGCATTGGATACAGACTTGCCTCACCACATCTTCTCTGATTCACCTACAAATAGCTCTGCTCATCAAGACTGCACTTTGGAGTGCTCCCGTGCTTTTCATTGTGATGCAGCTAACAGACAACTTTGAGCTCAAAGTCCCACAGACTGCACAAGGTGCAGGAGCTGTTCACTTCACACCATGGACTGTAAACTGTCCACTTCATTATCTCATATGCAATACTGGCCTTCATGGGTTATATGGGATCAGGATAGGAGGGAGGTCATCATTGTTACTGTCATACATAAAATCTCCAGTATGTGCACCAAAAGGGCTTGAGCAAAGGATTTCTGAATCAGGGCAAAAATATACAATGTCCATGTCGAGGCATCCCAAGGAGGTCTCCGAGTCCCAATGTATGGGGTATGCTTTTTAAATTTTATTTGCATGTGCTGCAACTGCTGAATGATCACATGCCTGAGGAGCTGCCTTGTTGCTGTTATTACCCACAAGGCTCATTGGAACCATCACCAAGGATCCACAGCTGCGCCGTCCCTGTGGCCATTGCATGGACAGTGTTCACACCAAGGGAAGTGGGACACATGCATCTGGAAGACCATGACCACTATCAACCTCCAGCTGATGCACAGCCAACCTCTGCTTTGAAGCTTGTGGCCATAGCTGCCCTCATAATGTGTTAAAGATGCAGGACAGCCACTGTCCCTGGTCTTCAAGGAAAGCTAGGCAGGTGAGAGAAGAGCAGTGGTGCTTTAATCTGTCCAGAGATGGAGGACAGGACACATGTCATGCTGTTTGGCATATCCACAATGCAATGCAGTCTTCGGTTTGGGCCATCGCGGCTCATATGATGGCCCCACAACATCAAGTTTTGATGTGTCATGACCAATTCTTTGTCCCTGAACTGCCGAGATGGACAATACTGCTTGATCCTTGGAATTTTATGTTACAGAAAACTGGACTACATAAAGAGACTGTGGGATGTGTTATGATTCTAGGTGTTTAGAGGGACATGGACCAAATGCAGGAAAATGAGACTGAATGAGTTTGGGAAACCTGGTCAGCATGAACGAGTTGGACCAAAGGTTCTGTTTCCATACTGTATGACGCTATGACTTTATGTCTTACTGGACAAACCAGATCCCAGACTGAAACATGGCTTGATTGATCATACCATGTTTTGGTTTGATTTTAACAAGGTGATCTTTCATTAAATCATAAGCATGCAATGCTGCAGATATTGCTTTATCAATAAACCAGAAGTTTACTGAAAAAGGAAGATAAAATAGAATATACAAAATTATCTACTTATGGCTTTTCCCAGATCTATTCAGAAGCCTGATCTAAAACATAATCAGCTTTAAATAACATATTCAGGGTTTTAACCCAACACCTTTGGTCTGGGACAACCACTAACTCTATACTCTACGATAATGTGTTTCACTAAATCCTTCCCTTCCCAGAGGCAATGATTCATTCAGCCAATTTTATCCAAGGACTTCACAGGATTGCTGAAAACTCAAATTAAATCTTTAAAAAAATCTTACTTTCTAAGATATAGGCATCTCACTTAAGTTTAAAAAAAAATTCCCCTGGCCTTCTAAACTGAAGCATGTTTAGCTGGTTCAGTTATAAAACTCAATTCATAAAGATTCATTAATTCTAAAGTTAGGCCTTAAAAACTGCCTTAAAATCACTGAGGCTACAGAAATATTTACAACTTAATTATTAACTTCAGAGATACCGAAAAAGCCATGCATCTCACTAATCCAGAATTCAAGATCTCAAACCTGCAATAAATTATATCAAACATATATATTAATCACACAATTTACATCACACCTCTTCCCAAAGAAGAATGAAATAGTCAGGGCATTTTCATTATTCATTAAAAGTAATCTTGCCACCAATTCTATGTCATACTAACCATAATTACATATTAAAATTAAATATACACTGAGTTACACAGCAATCATTTTTATACAGCTCACAGTCTCTGGCATGTGCACTCTTGATAATGAATCCAAAACAACATTTCCTTTTCCAGGCACATGAACGATTTTCAAATTATAAATCAGTGTGTCCAGTTTGTTCAATACAAGCTTCCAGTCTCATTATAAGATGTGAGTCCGCTTTTGTTACCACGCGGACTTTACAATAATCGATACAGAAACTCAGTGATCCATAGGTGAGGTCCGACGACTTGGATTTGGTTCAATAATGTCATTGTCCATCATGGGCTTAATCGCTCCCATCACCTGAGCTAATCTCTCAGTGTTGCTTTATAAGTAATGCATCTCCTACATTAAGATCATGAACAGACAAAACCATTATACTTGACATATTCCCACAATCATTCTGTAAGAATCTTAAGGCATGTTGATAATTTTTTGGAAGATAAGACATAACGCTTTCTAATCTTTTAAGATCCTCCATGCTTTCCAATCTGATTGATGGAAAGTTAACTTATGAATTTTTCATTTTGGATTCATTCTCCCATTGCTCTAATATTTCTATTTCTATTTCAAGATGGTGCTGACACCATTTCACTCCTTGTGACCTCCCTACAGCAGATCTAACTCTAACATTTCAAACAATTTCACTCCCTACTTCCTTCACTACTGTAAGTATATTTTTCTCCTGACTATCGTCCCTATCATAATGCCTCCTCAACATGTTAAACTGATTCTTTCCCCTGTCCAAAGTAATGACACATAACTTAACAGCATTGTATTTCTTCTTGATTTGATAGAATCCAGTGAAACTTGCTTTTAATAGCTTTCCAGCGAAGAGCAACAACACCAATATCCTGTCTCATGCAACAAAATTTCAAACTTGGGCCTTTCTGTCTGCTCTAGGTTTTATTGTTTGTTGAACTCCCTTCAAATATTTCTTCACCAACTCATATACATTGGTTAGTTTCTCAATGAAGTTTGAGATATAGATTGAACGTTGTTTCTGATCTCTAGTTTACTAACATTTTAAAAAATTAATTTAAGCAATCTTCTTATCTCATGCCCTTTTTTGGTTCAAAAGGAATAAGTTCTGTGGACTCATTAGGAGCATCCATAATGACAAATAGCAATAAAAGAATTCCTTTATCCCAAAAATTAAGATGTTCTTGGCAATAGTCTCTAATCACAGTCTTCAAAGTTTGATACCATCTTTCCAATGTATTTTTAGATAGTGGGTGATATGCAGAAGTTTAGGGTTCTGGTTTGCAATCAGTTATTTTCTGATTTTTAAGTGGTTCGATTCACCCCCAGATTCTTGGTTCTAGGCACTGGACTTATTTAGGGAATTACTTAGGGAATGAAGAAGGTAGTAGACAGTTGTTTCAGGACAACAGAATCTCTGTGTTTATTTAAATGCAAAAGGTAAGTATAATACAAGAAATACAGGTAAATGCAACAGATAGGGAAATTGATACAATCAACTGTACAACTATGCAGCTATTAAATACACTATTAGCTAGATCAAATGCCATTGGAACCTAAAATCAATGGTCTTAATTACAGAAACTTTAATCAGGTTTCCTATCCTGGGGTCCTAATGCACTGTCACCACCCAACTTCCCCTCCCTGTTAGTTAGGTCAGAATGTTGGGCTCTTGGGTGTTTCAGCTCACCACTGAGGAAAATGCGGTTTTAAAGTGCACCCGGTAGCTGAGGTTCTTGCCATCGGTTCTCTTAGTTCGGAACCAGCTCGTGTCTGCCAGCTGTTGTTCAGGAAACTCTGGTTAGCTTCCCTCTCTCGGATGTCTTTTGTTTTGATGGTGCCCTTTGGTTTGGCTTCCCTGTTCTTGGTTCGACCTCTGTAGTTCTTGATTCTGAAGCTGCTTGTTGGGGCTGGAAGCCTGTGGGAAGCTGTTTCTGCAGCAGCTTGTTGTTGAAAAAGGCTCTCTCCCCTCAGGCGAGATCAGGGCTGGAAATTATACAGACTGTGCCCTGTCATCTCCCCTCAAGTCTGCAGTTTTATTCAAGCTCTTGATGTTCTCTTCTGCAGTTAATTGGGCTTCCAGTGGTTAGAGATTGTGTGAATAGATTTTGATTGAAATTCAATGCCTGGTGTCTCTGTGAATGGATGTCAATTGAAGTTGAATGTCTGGTATCTCTGTAGGTCTGATACTGTCTGCGCTGCTTAGCCCGATGTATAAAAGCTGTCTCAGGTTAGAGTCTGTTAGTGTTGGTTGATTGTTCTTTTAGAGTGGAGGTGTAAATTGGAATTCCAGGCTGAATAATAGTCCCCGACAAAAATCCCCATTCCTTTCATAGAATCCCTACAGCACAGAAACAGGCCCTTCAGCCCTGATCGACCCACAGAGCATCCCACCCAGACCCATCCCCCTAATCTGCGAACACTATAGGCAATTTTACCATGGCCAATCCACCTAGCCTGCACATCTTTGGTCTGTGGGAGGAAACCCACACAGACATAGGGAGAATGTGCAAACTCTACACAGATAGTCACCCAAGGCTGGAATTGAACCTGGGTCCCTGGTGGTGTGAAGCAGCAGTGCTAACCACTGAGCCACCATACCACCCTTGAAATTGCCATTCTGCTGGCTCTATTGTGCATTTGCTGCAGATTCAGTCCAGGGTTTTTGCCCAGTATTTTAGATATTGGAAAAGCCTAGCATCCTGTCCCGTATTTAGATGATGGGGATTTTTACTCGATCATACATATATCTCTGGTTTACTAACTTTTCTTTCATTAATTTAAGTGATCCTCTTACCTCACGACCTTTATTTGATTCAAGAGGAATAAATCCTGTGAACTCATTAGGAGCATTCATAATGACAAATAGTAATAATGTAACTCTTCCATCCCAAAATTTAGGACATTCTTGGCAATAATCTCTAATCATGGTCTTCAAAGTTTGATACCATCTTTCAAATGTATCTTCAGATTGCGGGGTGATATGCAGAAGATGTGAATTGTTTAATTTTCAAACTAGTCATAATTTCTTTAAATAAGTGCAACATTAAACTTGATTTCTAACCTGATTTTATTCCTTTGAGTAATCCATAAAAAAATTGAATTAATATTTCTATTATCAGTTTTGCAATAATTTTTACTGTCGGCACGGCTTCAGGAAATCTTGTTGAAACATCCATGAATGTTAGAAGATATTGGATCTCATTCCTGGTTTTAAGTAGGGGTCCTACACAATGTATTAAGACCATGCTAAATAGTTCTTCAAAAGATGGTTTCAGAAGTAACTGCACTGGTTTGATTGAGATTTGGGAGTTCCCCAATACCAGATATGAATGGTAAATTTTGATCACTTCTTAATGTAATCCTGGCCATAAGAATGTTTAAATATTTGGGCTTGCATTTTCCTAACAGCCATGTGACTGGCCATTGGAATTTTGTAAGCTACATTGTAAACTAAGCTAAGTTTCATTGTAATATTCAGGTCAAAATACCACAAGATGATCATTCCTCACCTGCTGGTTTCCGAGATGGTCTCTATTTTAAGTTTTATTTTTCAAGTAATTACACTCAGATATTACTTTCAATTTAATTACTGACTATGCTGTTTGGTGCAATACTTTCAATTCCATTTCTGTTTCATTTCTGTTAAAGAATATGGGCCAAACATTGCAGCTTCTCTCTCTTGACCCACATCCTTTTTGTTAACTATTTCAAAAATTGTATCCACTTACTGAATTTCCAAATCATCTTCCTGTTTCATAGACTTCTCTCCTTCCTGTCGAATTGTGAAGGCTGGAGATCTAGTCATGGCATGGTCAGGAAACAATCTGATCCAATTTACATGCCCCTCAAACTAACCAAAGCACTCAGCCATCTGATTCCCTAACCCATCATCCACCTGACACACTAACCCCCTCACCCACCTCATTCCCTAAACCACTCACCCACCTCCCGCTTCCATTCCCCTCTCCACAACTTGCCCCTTACATACCTTACTTTCTTACCCTTTCACGTTAACTTTCAAAATGTCCGCTGGACATTTTAACTTCAGAATATGGCATTCAGTGCTGTCAAACGGGGTGTGATTTTAGCTGCTGTTGGTTTCAATAATTTCTGAAGAGTTCCCTAACAGGAGGCCCCATCACAGAAGGCAGCGAAAGATAAATGTTTATTTTGTGAATCTGATCAGTGTCTGAAATAAGTGCATTGGTGTTCTGGAGTGGAGAATACCAGGGAGATGATGGAGCATTGACTGAGCTCCAGGTAGGGACCATCCAGACTCTCTGATGTGGTTGGCTCCATGGAAACTGACCAGGAAATAGAATTCTCCAAAGGGTAATTCTCGAAACTGCCCATTAAAGTCGAAGAGCTTGGAGGTTTCCACTTCATTTGGGCTAATAGTTACCCAGGAAAAGTTAGAGATGAAAAACTTTTACTCCTGGATAAACCTGCCCTCCAACTCCCCATTGAACACTTTGAGCTACACCTCCCAGACCTCTGAAACCACTCTCTAATCAGAACGCACTGCATTCCCCTACCTCAACCCAACCCAATTACACAACTTGCCCTGCCAGACTCAACGCTCCACGCCAACTCCTCCCAGGGAAACAGCCTCATTTCCCCGGCTCCATGCCCCTACCTCACATCACCCCTCCACCATTGGCTTGAAATGTCCAGAAACTCTTCCCACACCCTGCAACCTCCAACCTGAACCTCACGCCTTCTGGAATCTTCCAGGCCCCCGTCAGGACACTGTGTGAAGATTTGTTGAGGGTGAGGCAGTGGGCGGTGGAAGGTAACAATTTCATGACATGAGATGGGGCAATCAGTATCAACCAGGCAGACGGGGAAGAGTGATCACTATCGGGGATGGGGGAGTGATGTCGGAGGATTGATTCCTGAGGGGGTACTGAGGGAAGGGTGATCTCTAAGAGGGCCGTGTAGGAGGATTGATTCCTGAGGGGGTGATGAGGGAGGGGTGATCCCTGGAAGGACGATGTAGGAGGATTGATCCCTGAGGGGGTGATAAGGGAGGGGTGATTCCTGGAAGGGCGATGTAGGAGGATTGATCCCAGGGGGGTGATGAGTGAGGGGTGATCACTGAGAGGGAGGATGAAGATTTGTGACCAGGAAGGGGTGATGAGAGTGCAGTGATCAGGAGCGTTTGATGAAGGAGGGGTAATCAGAAGGGTGTAGTGACGGACGGGTGGCCACTGAGGGGGTGATGTGGGAGGGGTGATCACTGTTAAGGAGAGATGGAGTTGATGAAGAGATCACAGTGAGGAGAGTTGGGATGAGGGAGGAGTGATCACTGTTGTGGGATATCTTAGTGCTCACACCAAACAAAGAAATGACAGTATTGGATAATGAATAATCACGTACACAGCCTTGGGACATTTAAACTTAACAGAATACAGCAATCACTGCCATGACAAAGGGGATGTGATTCACTCCCTGATGTAAAACTGTAGGGTGATTGCCATTCCTCAGAATATCTGGGCCATGGTTTCCAACTGTGGTTGAAATTTCTGGACCATTGCTGTATGTTTTACTGGCTTCTAGCATTTGGTTTCTGTAACTCTATGACCCCCTGCTCCCAGCAGAGAGCCATGATCAAGGGAATTGAGGGGATTTTCACAGATTTACTACATATTGATGACTTTTCTTTCCTTGAGCTTGACACCTGCTCTCGGAGACATGTTTTTCATTCTAATCTGAAATGGGAAATAATATATTCAGTTTCTATTTATGTTCTCCATGCATAAATATATCAATTCTTTGCCTATTCTTTGCAAAGTATTGGTCTGAACTTGTCTGTTTTGTGTCCTGGGCTTGTTTCTCTTGAATATATGTCTAAACTTGGTTTTCATTTTCTTTGTGCTGCCATCACATTTCCGTCTGGTCTCAAATTATCTGGAAAATTTAAACCTTCCTTCTCAGTACTGCTTTTGACACTGTCGGTTTGTCGTCTATTTTAACAACAACACTTTTAAAAACTGTCAGTAACACATCTCATGGTTTATTCCAAAATGTCAGCTCGTATCTCAGATTGCTTGCTTTCTTTTATATATTAGCTGCATCTTTGAACATTAAATGGCTCTATTGAAGTACATTCATTGCATTTCAAACATCCGTACATGTTTGTACCTGAATTAATACGCAAACAGAGCAGGATTTCTCTGCATAAATCCTTTCTAAGGATTATTTCTTCCACAGAGCACCTGTCATCCCAGAAGGAAAAGCCAGTAAAACTGATGAATGAGACATACTTGTCCTATATACTTCAACGGGGAGTATGTTCAATTACAAGTTTAACTGTTTTGTTTTAAACGATGTTCCCCTCTGGGGTGTCTTTATTCTGCAACACTCAAGGTGGGGGCTTCATTCCTTGAAGATCTCAGGTACGAACTTTGTTTACCCATTGCAGCTGTGACTCGTAACTCCAGTCAGAAACCCACAGACATCAATAGGAGGCAATTGCATTCACACTGGATAAGCAAACGCAGAAGGATGATATGATGGGAGCTAATGTGTAGATGGGGAACATGCCGCAGAACACTTCCAGCAACTTGTGATTTCAGCATTTAGTGCTAACCACATTATTGACTGGCTAAACACATCAGCAGGAGATCAATATCCAGAATGGCTTGCACCACTTAAAGCTAACCTTCACTTAGAGTTAGCTCACTTTCCTTAAAAGGGAAGTGCATTTTGGATGGAGCAGATGCTGGTAAATTTCTAGGGAATTACTCTTCACCGAGGAGCGGAAGTACACAACAGGGCAGACAGCAGCTTGCATATTTTTGGAAGTTGCAAAGGTAGCCTTGATTGAGGAACCGGAAAGTCTGTTGCTGGGGTTGGAGGGTTTGAGCTATAGGGGGAGACTGAATAGGCGAGCTTTTTCCCTGTAGCATTGAAAGCTGAGGGTTGACCTTATAGAGGTTTATAAATACATGAGGGGCATGGATAGGGTGAATAGCTAAGGTCTTTTTCCCAGAGTAGATGAGTCCAAAACTAGAGAGCATAGTTTTGATCTGAGAGGGGAAAGATTTAAAGTGGACCTAAGAGGTAACATTTACAAGTTCTGATACTGTCCCACATTCCCCGCCCCTGCCCCACCAGGTCTGGGAAGATGAGATTTAACTTGGTATGGAGTCTTCTCCCCATTAGCAACTCTGCTGGAGCTATCCCTGTAGTTGCGTGAGGGACAGTCATATAATCAGACAGGAACCAGGACAGTTTGATATCACCCCTGTGTTTGATGAACGAACTCTATGCACGTCATATTGAGGATTGAGCATTTTGATTTCTGCCTCTATTTTTGCCTGTAAGGTAAATGGCACTGGGCGGGCCTTGCAGAATCATGGAATTGCTTCCTGGTCAACAGGCAAGGAAGCTTCGTCTCCTTTGAAGTCCCTAGACCTTCCTGAAAAGCTTCCAGGTATTTATTTTGGACTTCACTCATGCCGGCATTTTCGAATCAAGATGTGTTGAGTCAATCCAGGTGAATCTTTCTCAACTAATTTCACATCATGAAACTTGGGCCTGAGCCTTCTACTATAATCAGTGGGAACTGAACCTGCTGTTTCTCATAGGAGACTGGAGCCAAAGTTGTACCCTTAATCTGTAAAAGTTCCCTGGGATAGGTTCTCAGTCTAGCCAAGGTCTTACACAAACTTAAGGATTGCAGTCCAGAGCGAATTTCTTGTGGTTCTGTGATAACTGAAACATCTGCACCGGTATCAACCACCATTAGAACTGGGTGACCAGTCAACCAGATGTTTATTTTGATTAGTTCTGATTTGGATGTTGCTAAGCAATTTAACTATTCCAAACCGGATGTAGGTGCACTTTCCAGGGTATGCACTCTCCTGGGTACTGGCCTATGAGTTGTCTTCCTCCATTTAGGTCTGGTGGGACTCTTTTGCTGTCTTGAGTCTGCATACCGGCAGCAAATACGATGGCTTACCTTCCCAGATCCTGAAGAAGCTTTTAGCCATTTGGCCGAGGCTTGGCTTTGTTTTGGGCTGCCAGAAATGCTTACTCCAACTCAGAGACCACTGCTGTGAGTGAATTTCTTCAGGAGTGTGCTTTTCTCCCATTGCCGCTGAAATAGCTCCACAGAGGCCAGTATCCCATCACCAACCCACCCTTTATTTACACGTGGAAAGCCCTTGACACTGATCTACCTTCCACAGAGCCAGATCTCAGAGTAAACAGGATGTCTGATACCATGTCAGCCAGGGGTCCCTGATTGGACCAGATTAACAGCCCCAATTAGGAAACTCATATTCTATGATGTCCACCTGGCTGACCTATGCTTCTTCTCCTCCTCCTCTTAAACCCCAAGATGTTGCAGTTGCAACAGACCACATTGAATCTTGAAAGCTGCTTGGCCAAGTACTGCAGGTCTCCCCAGAGTGTTCTAGGTGGTAGAAGCATTGATTCAGCACCACAATGGTCTTCACCGACACATTTTGTACGTTGCTTCACTGTCAGCAAGCTCTGCACATGAACATGAGTGGGCACTGAAGTGATCAATGCCTGGCTCTTATAATCCAGTTTTGCCATGCTGCCTCAAAAACAACCAGCCCAGCAGGATATCAGACCTTGTTCTACATGATTTGATTCCCCGCTGGATGCTGAGAAAGTGGAATCTTTTTCAGTGCCAGTATAAACAGAGTTGGTACGTAATGGCCACACAAAGTGATGTTGGGGGAGCCAATGGCACCTAGCATGGGGAAGCCTGCAATCCTGGTAAAGCCACATGTTCAATCCATCTGCTTCTTTCTGACAAGAAAGGTTGGAATGTAATTACCTGTCATTAAGGAGTGAGCTGCAGTGGTGTTCCTTTGGCACCAGAGAGTGGCAAAGAATCTTTGGCTCCAGTCAGGGAAGAACAAGAAGTTTAACACTTAAAGACTCACATTAACTTCACAACCAGTGGCACTGTCATTCTTTCCTGGTTCGGATGTCACAGTGGTTGGGCTAGGTAGCAGATTTATGTGAATACATCTTTATTGAAACAGAGAAATCTCTTCACACATTGTTCCTCTCTGAAGTTCAGTTCACCAAAGTACCTCCTGAACACGAGTGAATATGACCTCCTGCTGAAAGTCATCCTTCCTCTTCTCCTCCATCTCCTCCCTCTTCCAACATCTTGACTTACTCTGCATGGCTTCAGTTTATTGTTAAAGTCATACTGGACTACAAGAGGAATGACAAGTGAACTCATGCCTGAAAGCAATGGGTTTGTGCAAAATACACAGCGTGATAGAAATTTTCAAAGGCCAGGCAAAAAAAAAAAAATGTCAGTGACCTAGATCGTTAACACTCTTTCTCTGTCCTCACAAAATGCCTAATGTGTCTAGTGTTCCAGCATGTTCTGGTCTGCACAGCAGTCTTGAAGTAAGCAGAAAGCCCTTGAAGACCTACTACATGTAGGCTGTTGTATCTTTAAGCAAGTTCACAAGGCAGCAAGCACTAATAGAACTAATGTATCAGCCTGAAACCATTAACTAGCTACCTCACTGTAAATAGTTAACAATTGCTTTAAAAACACAAATAGGATATCTTTCCTGCTGTGAAAAGTGTAGTTATATTTTCTAAGGTTAATGGTGTTTGGAATTAAGCACAGTGTGGAAGCAGGCCATTCAGCCCATTTAGTGCCCACTGACCCTCTGAGGAGCATCCCACCCAATCCCCATAACCCTGCATTTCCCATGGCTAACCCATCTAGTTTGTACATCCCTGGACTGTACGGGCAATTTAGCATGGCCAATCCAGCTATCCTGCACATCTTTGGACTGTGGGAGTAAACTGGAGCACCTGGAGGAAACCCACAGAAACAGGGAGAATGTGCAAACTTCACACAGACTGGAATCCAGCCTGAGGCTGGAATCGAACCTGGCTGCATGGCGCTGTGAGGTAGCAGTGCTAATCACTGAGCCACCAGGCACACATAAATCAGATGGACTGCAGCAGGTTCAAAACATAGTGCACCAGGGTCCCTTTCTCAAGAGTAATCAGAGAAGAATAGCACATGTTCAACAGTATGGATCGAATCCATGAGACAATAAAAAGATCACTGCTGTTCACAATTTTCCCCCAGTTCTGAAGAAGAGTTATTTCAGACTTGAAATGTTAATTCTGTTTCACTCTTCACAGATGCTGTCCATCACGCTGAATGTTCCCAGAATGATCGGTTTGTTTCATTAAAGATGTCGTTCTATGCTATCCTGTGCAAGACGGTCTCTGGGACTGCTTGGAATTGGTGGACTGGACCGTGTTCAAGTATTCAGTGGAAAACCTAGATGAATATGTCACTGCCATCACAGAGTTCATTAGCAAATGTGTGGAGGACTGCGTACCAAAGAAACCAATCCAAGTGTTCCCCATCCGTAAACCTTGGAAGAACCTACATTAGACTAAACGTGCCTCATTCAAGCCTGACATCTACAAAGCAATCAAGGATACCAAAAGGCAGTACCAGACCAAGTTAGAAGTCCAAACCTATGAAACAGCCCCCTACTATACTCGCTGTAGACCCACGATGGTGTTGCCAAATTCTGAATGAACGCCATCTACAAGTTCGCTGATGACACCACCACAGTGGGATGGATATCTAAAAACAATGAGTCAAAATACAGGAGGGAGATTGAGGGTTTGGTGACATGGTGCAATGAAAATGATCTGTCTCTCAACATCGGCAAAATTAAAGAACTGATTATTGACTTCAGAAAGAAAGGAGGAGAACACACCCCCAACTACATCCATGGAACTGAGGTTGAGAGTGTGGAGAGCGTCAAGTTCCTCAGAACAACGATAACTGACAACCTGCCCTGGCCTTCTCACATAGATGCAACAGTCAAGAAGGCACAACAACGCCTCTACTTCCTCAGGCAGCTCAGGAAATTTGGCATGTCCATAAGGCCCCTCACCAACTTCTATAGATGTACCATTGAAAGCGTACTGTCTGGGTAAATAATGGCCTGGTATGGCAACTGCTCTCCCCAGGACTGTAAAAAACTACAGAAGGTGGTGAGCACAGCCCAGACCATCATAGAAGTCAACCTTCCATCCACGGACTCTATTTACACAGCTCGCTGCTGCGGCAAGGCGGTCAACAACATCAAAGACCCATCGCACCCCGGTAATGATCTCCTACAACCTCTTTCATCAGGCAGAAGATACAGAAACCTGAACACACGCACGAGTAGGTTCAGGAACAGTTTCTTCCAGGCCGCTCTTAGACCGATGAATGAACTCTCTAGTCTCAAATTATGCTGATTTTGCTAACGTTGATCTCACCTAGTGCATGTCCTGTGCAATGTAACCTTTATGTCTCTATCTAAATCTTTTTGATCTGTACAACCTTTGCTTACTATGACCTGCCTGTACCACTCGTAAACAAACTTTTCACTGTACTTCGGGACTTGTGACTATAAATCAATCAATCAATCTATCTATCTATCTATCCTCCATATTTTTGAGCTCCTTTGGAAGTGGCTGAGAAGCATTGGTCCATGATAGCTGGCACCTCAGTAAATCCTTCAGCCAGCACTACAACAATATCAGAGATTCACTTGTGCACCTTCTCCACCAGCTCCTGCTGGTTACTCAATACAGACTGAACAGATGTCTCTGTACCTGTACTAACTCAGGCAAAACTGAATAAATATTTGGTTTCAATCAAAATGACATGTTACTGGGATAAATATCAGGTTGCATGAAGAGTTATTTAATTAACCTTGTGTGGAACATTGATGTTGACATAGTCCAATTGAGCAATTTGTTTGCGCACTGTTTTGAAGCAAGTCTTACATCTCACACAATGGTTTCAATGCTTTCTGTGAAAGTCAGGGTTCAGAGTGATGGCATTGTAAATTTAGGTAATGGATAGCTTTGTTCAGCTATTATGAGAGAGAAGGAATTTGGCAATACTTTTACCAAGCTAAATAAATAAATGGGATCATGACCATAAAAGTAAGATAGTAAGTCACCTGTCAAAGATGTCTCTTAGTGGGTCAGGTGCGGATTTCTGGATTCTTATGTTCTCAGGTTTTTATATAGCACGTTTATTTTAGAATCCTTTGCTTACAGATAACCCACAAACCGTATAAAAACATCCAGCTGTGTGGTAACCTTAACAAAATTATTACAAAAGAGGTTACTTTACTAATCAGGAGAAAACATTAAGAAATTGCAGAACAGGCATAAAACTGACAAATGACTTTCAACATAGATAAATGTGAGGGACTATGTCAAGAAAAATAAGAAGATTGCATTTTACCCAGAACATAACAATCAAAATGGGATAAAAGAGTGGAGGGACTTGGGAGAACCAATAGGTTAATTACAAAGAAGCTTCACAGGTTAACAAGGCCGTTAAAAAAGACAAGTCAAAAACCAAAATCTATTTCTGGTGGGATAGAATTTAAACATGGAAAACATGATGCAAAATTTTTACTGAACCTGGGTTACTGCGTAGAATTCTGGTTACTATATTGTAATAGAAATATAAATCACAGTAGAGGGTGCAAAACAGATTTACAGTGATTATATCAAAAATGCAGGGTGTGCCAATCAGGAGAGGATGTACAGGGTTGGTCTTGTTTTCCTTGAAAAAGGGAGGCTGAGCATAATGTAAGAGAATCTTTACAAGCTATGAAATATTTTGATAGAGAGGGATAGAGTGTTTTCGTTTGTGGGAAGAGCAAAACTAAAAGTCACCAGTACAAGGTAATCAGAAGAATAAAATAATGAACTTATGAGAAATGTCTTTACCCAAAGAGCAGTGAGACTGTAGAAATTGCCATCAGGCAGCAGTTGCAGATATAGAAGCTTGAACACACACCCCAGCAGGTTCAGGAATAGTTTCTTCCCAGCTGTTATTAGACTGATGAAGACACTCTCTAACGGCATATAAGCTGATCGTGCTACTGTTGATTTTCCCTAGCGCACGCCCTATGCAACGTAACCTGCATGCTCTAAGCTTTTCTTTTCACCCTATAATCTGTATGTCTTTGCTTACTGTGATGTGCCTGTACTGCTCATAAACAAAGCTTTTCACTGTATTTAGGTACATGTGACAATAAATTAATCAAATCGAATACAGGGAGTGACCAAAGTGAATAGAATAGCTGCAATTAAGGGAAGGCCAGAGAAAGACACAAGGAAAGAAAATAGAAGGTTATGCTGATATAGACAGAAAGACAGGAAGAGACCTGCATGGATTATAAATTTTAACATGAACTAATTGAGCATATGGCCTGTTCATGTGCTATACTTCTTTTGTAATACGTTGTAATCTGGTAATTAATTTTGCATCGCATCACAATTTGTTTGAATTCATTTGTTTATTAAGCAGCGACTCAAAATGAGTAATGTTAATGGTAGAAAATCACATTTCAGCATCAAGCGCTCTGCGCTCCAGTGTAGCACAGTTAAATATTGAGTATATCTCCCTCACTTCTGTTCCAGTGACTTGACCACAACATTGTTACAGCTCCCCCTACTGAAACAGTGTGATACTTCCCATCTCTCCTAACTTCACCATGAGCTCATTCGACACTGGAACACAGCAATTCTTTCAGCTAGTTCTACAATTCTATTGATCATGGCTCTATCATACCTCAAATCAAGTTACTTGCTTTGGAATTGTAACCTTTGGCCACCACACTCAACAAAAAAAAAGCAAAAACTTTATTCTTTAAAATTTTGTTTGATTCAGTGTCCACAGTCCTTTTGAGGAGTGATTCTCACATGTTTATGTAGAAATCCTTATTAATTTTACTCTGGAGGAGCCTGGTTCTAATTTTAAAAATAATGCTCCGTGGATCCACATGCTCACACCTTCATCATTGTACTCTGACTAACTTATCATACAGGTCACCACTTTCATGCTGCACTTTGGAATTCACTGACACTTTTCATTGTAATGCTGCTACCAGATCTCATTGCATATAAAGACAAGCACCCATCACATGCATTGGAGCAAGCTGCATCTCAGGACTCTTAGCTCGATGTCTTCATGCATGCTCATTTTGCACTTACTTGGATGTTGACTGCAACTTCGCCTTGCCTTGGGTTTTTGTACATGGCCACATCATTCAAACGTTTCAGCCTCTCAGAACTTCAGTCTTATCTTGACTTTTAGCTAAGCGAGAAAGCCAGGCAACTTGTCAAAGTTATCAGCAGTGATAAGTCAAGGGGCAGACATGTTGGTGTATGAAATGGCACTGTACTATATCAATGTCACCCCTGCAGCATGTACCAGCAGCATGTGTGGAAAACATGTTGCTTATGCTTCAACCAAACGGTCATGTCTCACTGTGTATAGGGAGTAGCCCTCAGTCAATTCAAGGGAACTGTCATCAATAATGTGTTCCCAGCAGTCAGCCAAGGCCATCGTTCAATCTCAGCACAGAGCCTTGGACACAGACAGTTGGTTTTTTTGGGGTGTTCAGGGTCAGGGGGTTCAGTATCGTTAAAGTTTTGGGAGTGGGCAACTGCAGGTCCACTGTAACCAGGGATCAAAGAACAGGCAAAATATCTGGTCAGTTATCAGTCGGGGGCTGTCATTCCAAGTCAGTCAGAGGGTGAGTCACAGTCAGTCCTGGGGGTCAGTTCACTGAAAGTCATCAGCAGCCCCTACTGGGTCCGCAATTTGAAGAAGTCATCGTGACACTAGAGGTAGCATGCTGGGATTTAGAGAAGACTATAATTTGATGGGAGGGGAAGTAACTCAACATAAAACGATAGGAGGCAATAGAGCATTGGAGGGCATGGGAAACTGGAAAGGTGGTCATGAATGGTCAGAACAGATTAGGTCAGCCAGAACTGCAAGGAAAAGGAACATAAAGAATTGGGGTCACCTAGATTGACAGACTTAGCCTGTGACACATTCTGCAAAGTGCTACCTGTTTTGCCTTCCATCCACGTCAGAAATGTGCAATGGAAATGAGAAATGGCTGACACCAGACCTGGAATGGGTGGAGTAACTGTTTCCGTCTGAGGATGCAGGCTCGACTTCTGAGCAATGTGAGGGCCTTCAAGGAGAGGTTGTGATAATCAAGCACTTACACAAACAAGATAAAGATGTTTGTAATCATAGAATCCAGCATGTGAAATGTATACAGTGACCAACTATAGGGATACAAAAATTCTGGCCACAAGTTATCTCAACCTGTCATTGGTCATTACAAGTTGGTTGTAGTCATCTCTGTGAAGGAGAAATAATCACAGGTGATCTTAAAAGTGTCTTTGGTGAGCCGCAATTCTCAAAGACAAACCGAAAGCATGGAGCTGATTTCCTCTCATTTTCAGTTGTTAGTATTTAGCGATATGCTCTTATTGACAATGTTGCCTTTCTTGGGTGATGTGGGGCTTGTGTATTCAGTAAGTAAGATTTCAGTAACCCTGCAGTAGTTACAATCTCCAACTATCTTTGTGAGACAGGACGTGTGCTGCATACATTAGAGTAAGGTCTACTCTGCCAAAGGTCCATGTATAGGCATCCCACTGCATCAAGTACAATGGTAAATTATCATTGGTGTGGTGTGAATGCTGGCTGCTCATGTTATTAATGGTCTGATTTGTTTCTGACATTCTCCACCCAGGTTCATTGGAACTATAGCCAGTTGATTCAGCCATAGCAATGGTTATCACCAATTCCAATGCAATATAATGAAGGCACAGAGAAATTGAGGAGGAACTAATGCTCCAGTAAGACCAGGAGCAGCATCAATCTCAATGGCTGCCAAATAGCCTCCACGTCAAGCGGTTGTAGCTGAAGAGTTGAAGATCTGTATGAGGAGCACAGGAAACATGGATCCTCTTGTCCTCTATGCCATTTACTCCAGTGTTGCCACAGACTGAGGATGTCCCAGGACACTGTCACCGAATTATGTCATCTGTTGAAGTAGAACTTGAGAGCTGAAGGGTAAATTATTTTGCAACTATCTGCTCCCAAGGAGCCACTAGGAACCTATTTGGGATCTCACAATCCTCAACCAATAAGTCTAACAAGGCTGTTATCATTGAAATTGGGCCTACATCACACTGTTTCACCTTGATTTCCTATGACAAGGTCAGTGCTGCAGCTCACAATGTAGGCTTTGCCAACAAATCCGACACCATCCAGGGGCAGAGCACTGTAGACTGTACACGCATCACGTTGATAGCATCATATCATAATAGCGTAGACTACATCAATAGAAATGTGTTCCATTTGGTCAATGTAGAAGCCAACTACAACAATCAGTACCACAGCTTAGATATCTGCACTAGGTACCCTTCAAGCTGTCATGATGTCTTTATTCTTAATAAATCTAAAGTTCCTGCTTCATTTCAAGGCACTGATACCTTAGAAGGATGACTGCTGAGAGGCAAAGGGCTAACTTCTGCAATCATGGCGCATGACTCCATTATGCAACCTGTGACTGAAGGCAAACATGGGTAACATGCAGCCCATTCTTCTACCAGGGCCATCTTGGGGTGTACAACAGACATCCTGAAGATGTGCTTGGATCAGTCTGGGGTTCTTACAGTACAAACCCAACAGCAAGTGCCCCATAATCTTGTTTACCATGCTCTGCACAGGTGGGTCTGGCAAAGATGAAACATGGTAGATGCTGAAGAGCTGAAAAAGTTACAACAGTATTCCAAGGAGGAAGGTGAGGACATTGTGCAAGTGGAACATCACCTTCACCATGATAGACTGGTGGAGCATCGGGTGATCAAAGCCAGACAGGACTTCATCGACACCAGGTTCCAATGGATCGGAATTGGATAAAGCATTATTCATTGACTGTAAATTTGTTGCTGTTCAAAAGGCAAGAAGCCCCCTGTTTGTTCCCAGAAGCAAACTTCACTATTTCTTCGTTCATCATGTTGTTGAATGTACTGCTTGAAGGCTTTTCTATATATGATGTTTCCACATTGAACAATGACAAGATGTTATGCAATACTTGGCATTAAGGAAACAGTAGCACTCGCTTAGACAGTGTTTGGATGGGGAGTCTGTGTCACTTGATTCTTGTAACTGCAATTACTATGACATTCGATTAGACAGGTGATGATATTAGGTAGCAATACATCTATAAGTGTGGTATTCTATTTCCAGTGCAATGTCACCTTAGAAGCTTTACTTTCTCATTTCCTCCCATTACATAAGTTGTGAAGGTATATTCCAGACTGGCAGTGTTGACATGGTTGACAACTAGTTTAAATATGGCACAAGCAATGTGAATCCTGGAAGATCCAAGAAACAGTGAGTACTTCCACGGTTGGCAAATGCAAGAGCTGTCCTGTACAACTGCATATATAACAAGTAAGCACCGGAGAGTTGTATGAGATAACCTGTTAGAGATTATGAAGGGAAATGTTCCATAAAACTTCATGGAATTGACATTTACCTAATTTTAGTAAAATTCAGGCCTCTATTTCTATTAAAGGTGACCTATCCTTTACAAATTAGAGTTTTAAGGGGAACTGCAGGCTGGAATTTCTGCAGGACCTCTCCTAATTTTCCACACAGCTTTAAAGAAAGATGAGTTGAAGCCTCTCAAGAGTAGCAATAAATCAACAACTGTACCATTTGTTTGGGCGGCCAACAATATTCTGCTGAAGATATTGTCGGTGATCAGAAGAATGGCAAATTGCAGACAATCTTGTGTGTGATGCACGTCCACTCAAGTCAGGGTTAAAGTTGTCCAAGCACATTTTACATAGGTACCTTCTAGTCAGCGCACAAAAGCACAGACTGCATTTGTGTGAGTGAGTAAACTGGGTGATAGAGGATTGTCGGTTATCAATTGAGTCAGTGGAAATAGAAATTCAGAAACAGACTGCTGATTCATTAGTTGATATACATTATCATACAAAGTCAGAATCTACCACAGTGAGATTTTACCTCCTTAGATAAAAGCAAGGTGTAGTGGATTCTGGAGAAACTCAGAGGGTCTGGCAGACAAAGAACTGTTAATTCTGTTCCTCTGTCTTGACAGCTGCTTGTCTGAGTTTTCCCAGCATGTTCTGTTGGTATTTCACTCAGCAGTCTAGGAATCAAATTCAAATCCTAAATAGGAATCAATATTAAATCTTCTACATTACCTAATGCCATATGTTCCTTGTAGGTCAATGCTTAGCCAATAAGGAATTACAGTGTACTGAACAAAACAACTTATCGTGAAGCTGTTGTGGCACCGTACATTTCCTCCAAGCCTGCCTGTCTCTATTGGATGTTTGTGATTATACTAAAATTATCACACCACCTGTGGATTGTGTCTCTTACCAAGCTAGCTGTGCAATACTGTCCATTTAAACCAGAAGCAAATATTTGAACACACTTACTGCCCAATGGTTTAAGTTATTTCCAGGCACACTGGCCCCTTCTTTTTCCAACCACCTACATTATTATATCCAGCGTATCTTCCTTAAAGGGGACAATTTATACCATTTCAGACCTCGTCAGTCCTCATGTGTTCCCTTGAAACAACTGAAGCTTCAAAGTTTAAGGAAGATGAGGGTAACAAAAAGCAAGGAACTTATGTGAGAAAGTGGAGCTTTGGTACCACTCACCTTTGATCTATATGAATGGCACAGCAATGGAACTGAATGGGAACTGAACTATTCCCAATGTTAATATGTCCTATTAAGTATCATTTTGTCCTGTACACTAAAAATACCTGTCACCATGACATTATATTTCTAAGCAGTATAGTATATATACTTTGCATGTAGTGTCTTCTGTACAAAATAAGAGGTCTCAAGGTACCTCATTAAATTTATGGAAGATGACTTCCAAACAAATAAATTAGACTTTAGGAGGGATGGTCACAAATTGATTAGTGTTGAGTTTTGAACAAACTTTTAAAGAAGTGTGTGGTTGTGAAGTATATAGGATTACAGGTAGTTCTGCTATAACATCTGTTTCATCGACATGAATTAGCTGTAAAGCGATTGATAAATAGTGGACGCTGTTTGGATAACACAAATTTTTTGCTGTACAGATATAGCGATTGCCCTATAATGCAATTTTCAATGGTGGTTTTCTATAGTGCGATTTTCTACATGCAAGGTCATGCAAGAACGCAACTATCACATTATAGGAGAACTGCCTGTATATAGGATAGAGAGATATAAAGAGATAAGCTATACAGACATAAAATAGAAAGGAAATCCATAGAGTGAGATCGAACACTTTATAAGCAGATGATCTTTATCATGTGCTGAATACTTTATGTTGCAAAAATGTGGCAAAGTAAACATCTTCTTGAAATTTCCCTTGGACTATAATGCAGGTGTTGGGAATTTTCCCTTAAAGCACGTGCAACAAAGCATGACACATACCTATTTAGAAGAAAAAAATCAACATGAACATTGAATCATACATGACAGAAAGTGGCCACTTGATCCTTTGTACCTGAGCATGCAGGTAACGGAGTGAAGTGAGATTTGGACCATGTATAAGCAACACATCAGAGCTTTAAGAAATTCCACCAAAAATGCCTCTGTCACATTCTCCAAATTCAATGGGAGGACCATCATACAAACACTGGTTGCTTTCCCGTAACCTGCTCCGCAAACATTCGGGCAACACTCCTACAAATGCATCTACAATGTACAGTGTCCTGTGTCCTCAACTCTTAAATGTCCAACGTTCCAAGACATATAATATGCTTCATAAAGAGTCTGAAATTCTTCTTGAAACATAGCAAAACTGACAAAAATGACTAAGTGGAGCTCGCTATCTATTGTTCAAAATGGCCAACAACTTATCCAAAAAGCTGTATTGTTTTGAATCCAAAAGCCTTAACAATGAAACAGAGAAAATGAGAAAAGAGAGCAAATTTTGCACTCCAGCTCCCACTACATGATGCCCAAAGATCTGAGATTGAGAATTATCTTGTCCAGACTCATGAAGATCCATGCCAGAAACTTGCCAGAAACTCAGAAGCCCTGAATCAAGTCATAGCCAATGATCACCTTTGCATGTTACTTTAAAGAGCTACGCAAAGCATTTACTCTTTAATCCCAATAATTTTATCCTTTTTAAAAATATATCCAATTTTATTTTGAAAGTTATTATTAACTCTGCTTCCATAGACCTTTGAGACACTACATTCCAAATCGTATCAATTTATTCTCTGGTGCTTTCACCAATTATTCTGAATCTTATGACCTCTTGTTACCAACCCTCCAGTGAAAATAGTTTATTTTCATTTAATATATCAAAACCTTTCATCATTTTGCGCACTTCTGTTAAATCTCCCCTTGGCCTCCTCCAAAAAGGATAACCCAGAAGAATAAATTGTTCTTATCCTTGACACATGATTGAAGAATTTTATCTCTGGCATCATTCTTCACCTTTCCCAGAGTCTTGCTACCTTTCCTAAACCTAAGACTGAACATTATAATCTACTTGTGACCAAATAATTGATTTCTAATGGTTCAGGCTTGCTTACTTCCTTATTTATGTTGCTAATGCATCCTTTTTTCAAACCAAAGATCATGTTGTTCTTCTCAAAGTTGTATCAATTTGTCTTGCCACTGTCAATAGGCTCATGAGTAGGCTTTAATCTCTAAGGTATTTAAAATAAAAACTAAATCCTAAATAGTAGCGCAACTGCAGGGTAGAGATTATTAACACGATCATTCATGTGATTTTTATGAAGCTATCTAATAGAAATTAGAATATTACTAGACTATTCTACCTACATCACTAGTAACTTCTACTGCACCTGTGATTAAATTTTATCTGAGAATTACTTTTTCAAATTAGGGCTCACCTTATTTGGAAATTCCCATTGTTGGTCGCTCACCCATACTATGTCCTTGACCATGACACAACTTTGGCAGCTACAATATCTAAAATGTTTTTGTCTCACAACTGGTTGCAAATTACCATTTATATGGGACTGTAGAAAAGGTATGAGAAGTAGATTAGTTTTAGGTCAAATACAAGGTCATCAAACTGAAACATTGGACTGACTTTTACCATAAGACCAAACAAAATAGGAACAGGAGTCAGCTGTTCGGCCCCTCAAGCCTGTTCTGCCATTCAATATGATCATGGCTGATCTGACATTCCTCGTGTCCGCTTTCCTGTCCTTTCCTGTAGCCCTTGGTTCCCCTACTGATAAGGAATCTATCTATCTTAGCCTTAAATATGCACAAGGACTCTACCCTCACAGCAATCTGTGGCAAAGAGTTCCAAAGACTGACAATTCTCTGAGAGAAGAAATTGTTCCTCATCTCAGCATTGCAATGAAGCCTTTTTATTCTGAGACAATGCCCTCCGGTCCTAGACTTCCCCATGAAGGGAACCATCCTCTCATATTTACCCCATCAAACCCTTAAGAATCCTATGACCTCTCATTCTTTTAGATTCCAATGAGGAATTAAGGTGGCCTCCTTCTGTACCCACCAGGAGCTCCAGGTCCCGTCTAGCAAAGCGGTGAGCTTCCTTACTTCTGTTGTCTTCTCCAATACAATTCCTCACACACAAGAGCAGTGCTGAGCAGCGTTTGACTGACAGTGTTTGAACTGGTGCACGAATGTTTAACCTTCGCTGCCTAGGCAATCCATCTATTCCTGGGATCATCCGAGTGAACCTTCTTTGAACTACACCCAGTGAAATATTACCTTTCCTTACAGAAGGAGACTAAAACTGTTCACAGTACTCCAGATGTAGTCTCACCAGCACCTTGTACATTGGCTGTAAGACTTCCCTACTCTTATAGTCCAAACCCTTTGGAATAAGGGCTAACATTCAGGGAGAGGCGATGGCCTATGGTATTATTGCTGGACTGTTAATCCAGAAACCCAGATAATGTCCTGGTGAACTGGGTTAAAATCTCTCCATGGAAGATGGTGGATTTGAATTGAATAAATATTTGGAATTAAGAGTCTAATGATGACCATGAATCCATTGTCGATTGTTGGAAAACCCCATCTGGGTTCACTAATGTCCTTCAGTGAAGGAAACAGCCATCCTTACCTGGTCTGGCCTACATGTGACTCCAGACCCACAGCAATGTGGTTGACTCTTAACTGCCCTCTGGGCAATTAGGGATGTGCAATAAATGCTGCCTAGCCAGCAACGCCCTCATCCCGTGAATGAATAAAGGAAAAAAAAATTCCATGAACTTTCCTAGTAACCTGCTGCACCTGTGTGCTATTTTTTGGGCACAAATACTATCAAATCCCTTTGTGTTGCAACTTTTTGCAGTTTTTCTCCATATTAAAAAAATAGTCTGTTCTTTTGTTTCCCTTCCAAAATGAACAACTTCACACCTCTCAACTATTTTTGTATCATGTGCAAATTTAGCAACAGTACCAGAAATTGACTAAGTGCCAATTTCAGGAGCTTTCATGAAGCGTTTCTCTTGTGAGATCAAATAGGATTTCTGGCACTTTTCTCTGCAGCTCACCTCATTAGTTGTACACTCCACCTCAATGGTGGACCACGTGCAGTATATGTCCCTCACCTTTGGCAGGTGTATTCGCACAGTGTCAGAACCTCCCAGAATTCCTGGAACCATATTTAAAACACAGTTGTGCACCAGTTCAAACACCGTCAGTCCAGAGCTACTCAGCACTGCTCTTGTGTGTGAGGAATTGTCTCGGAGAAGACAACAGAGGTAAGGAAGCTCCCCGCTTTGCTGGAAGGGACCTGGAGCTCCTGGTGGATGAAGAAGAGGGCCACCTTAATTCCTCAGGACTGCCAGAAGAAACCACAGCACCAGACCCTGACAGACCACTCTGAGGTTACCACACTAATCAGTGTCATTTCCACAGTCCAGGAAAATACTCAGTAATCCCTCCAGAAGATTAATGACTTTCTGTGCTTTGCAAGCGTTAGTCCATTATCTTCTCTCTATGACCTTACATTCAACCCATCCCTGCTTTTGCACACATTTTCCATCAAAGCTCATAGTTTACCACTCTCTGTTTTGCATATCGCGTCTTCCATCTCTCACTCTCACCCTACCCAAGCCCCACACTACTCATCTTGCATGCCCTCTGCACTGCCACTCACTCAATCACTCAGGACATCTCACCATCTTTCTCCCATTTACACCAGCTCTAAAGGCTGTGCCAGCCACTTTTATTTCACTCAATGCCTCCCTTTAACTCATTCCAGGAGAAAACAGCCCATAAGGGGCCAGAGAGAGCCAAAGTGGGTGGTGGATTGCTTGACATTTGTCCCTTCCCCTCCACATCCTCTGTGAGGAGCAGATCTGCGTCTTAGCAGGAGAGGATAGAGACCGCTCATGTGGAGATGTTAAAACTGACATGTCCCAGTAGCCAAATAAGATTCCTTGTTGAGTGATGTGCAACTCTCCCATTGCCGTCACTATGAATGTATTCTTAACATGTCTGAACCTCTACACCTATTTCACAACTCATTCTCTCCTCAGTCTCCTACAAGTATCAGTGGTAAGTGCACAGTCTCCACCTTCAAGAAACCAGCCCTGCCAGACATCTCCTCATCCACCCGAAAGAAAGGTCCCACAAATCCCTCAGAGGAGGCACCAACAAAACCACCTCTTGCAGCCTCCACTAGCTCAGATACTGATTGATCCTCAACGGGTACATTAGCTAGCTAAGAGTTGGAACCTCATCTGGGAACAGCTCACTGCCTTGTCTCCACAGCTAGCTGAGGAAGAAACATCCAGGTCATTGGAACTCAGAGGACCTCCAGAGATCAGACACTTCTTCGGGTCCACACAGAGGAGGACCCCATGTTGTTAACCATGAAGAACTTCATCCAAATGTCGTCATGTTCTTACTCAGCTCAATGATGCAGTGCTCACAAATCCCCAACCCCCATCCCATCACCTCAGTTTGTCCACCACTTGTCCAGAGCAGAGATTCTGAGGATCAAGTAGCATCCTCTATGCGGATGGCACCAATACAAAGCCCTACATATGATCTGCATGGAAACCTGATGTGGAGGAGACATCCCATGTCCCTCAGTGGCCTGCAGTGGAAA
Source organism: Rhincodon typus (assembly GCF_021869965.1). NCBI lineage: Eukaryota > Metazoa > Chordata > Chondrichthyes > Orectolobiformes > Rhincodontidae > Rhincodon > Rhincodon typus. Next base: position 29,787,135 of record NC_063338.1, on the reverse strand, counting down.
TGCCATTGCATTGCAAATGTGTGGGATAGCATCACACAGCGTCTGAGCCACACCTCTGTACAGCTGAGAGCACCACTGCCTCCCTCTCACCTGCAAGGCATTCCACAGCAGATCAGTAACTGTGGCTCTCCTGCATCTTTACTGAATCATGAGGCCAGCTATAGCTGCAAACTCCACAGTAAGGAGGGGTTCCATATCAGCTGGAGGTTGATGCTGGTCCTGATCTTCCTCATCCATTCATACAACAGCTGCAGGGATAGCCATAGCTTATGGGGATCCTTGGGGATGGCTCCAATAAGCCTTTGTGTGTAATATCAGAACCAAAGCAGCTCCTCAGGCATGTAATCACTTAGCAGTTGCAGCACACGCAAATAACACTTGAACAGCGTCCTTCATACATTGGGACTCGGAGACCCATGATAAGGAAGAACTCCTTTACGAGGACATTGTACATCATTGCTCAGATTCAGAAATCCCTTTCTCAAGCTCTTTTGGTGCACATATAGTAGCAGATTGCATGAATGACAACAACAATGAGGACAATTCCCCCACCCCAACCAAGAAAGACAATGTTGCATATAGAATAATGACGTGGATAGTTTATGGTCCCCTTGTTCAGGTTATGGAATCTTGGAGGGGGAGATAAGGCTAAATCCCCACCCTGGAATTCAAGTTTCACGATGTGAAAAATCATTGGAAATATATTTTAAAAGCCTCAAACTAACAGGTTTTCTGCTCTTCATTCATGACTGGGAGTGATTGTGCTTCTGAAGTAGGCTCCACAGCAGTATCTTTGTACATTAAAGATGTTAATCTGACTTTTATTGCTGGCAGTATAAAACACACAAAGTGGCATGTAGGTGGATTGGCAATAAACTATAGCTTTCTACTGAGAGTAAAATTCAGGCCATTGATTCATAATGGCTATGTCATCCTCTTCTATATAATTAATTTTGGACCCACTGACTGTGGTTTATTAACTATGACTGAGTTTTTTTTAATATTTTGGAATTTAAGCCATTTATAATTAAAGAAAATTTTGTTAACTGTAAAAGATGGTCAAAATCTCTAAGGTGAAGTGAACTTTATTTGCATGTATCTGATTAATATAGTTCTGAAACATCTTCAACCAATGTTTCAATGAAGCATGAGTTATGCAAAGTTAACTGATAGCACTAGACTGTCTAGACATTACACTGGCTTTAAACTCCTAAATTATGCTTGTAGCAAAGAAAGAATGCGACCACGAGCAAGGTACTATGAACTATGCCTTTGCTATTGTTCCGAAATGGTTTGTGTAAGAACCGTGTTAGATCATCTAGCTTAACATGAATAATAGAAAACACTGCCATAATAATCCCTCTAGGGGTTTCTCTAACTCCTTGTTACAGCGTTCTGAAAGACCATGAATCAAAGTAAAGTTAGCTAATCCACAGGAACCCAGCTCATTGCCAGTATGTTTCCCTGCAGTTTTCCATCATCAAGCTTCTAAGCATTTTCCTCTGTCCCATGTTTTTTGGCCTACTGACTTTTTCCAATCTAGCTAGCATGCAAGCACTAGTAAAAGTATTGTCTTTCACCGAGATACGCAACTGATTCTGTAACAGGCAACGTAGGTGTCTCCAACAAATAACATTTGTAAATGACAAAGCTTTCAAAAATATATTTTTAGAGGCCAAACTGCCCATTTCTGGCAGTGTTGGCCTCATTACAATGTTGATATAATATTGTGGAATGATGGAGAAATGTAAGTTTTTGTCAAAATCAGGAATATTGGCTCCATGGAGTCAATACATTCAGTTTGAATTGTTCCCTGTTTAAAACAACAATATAAGCCTAAAATACTCTGACAAATGTTCTTCATTGGACCTACCAAAAATTATATGTAAATGTAATATTTCCCCAAGCGGTCCTACCTATTCCTGTTAGACATTCTGGCAATTATGATAGTGAATATTGTCCCAAATGATTAATGGTAACAGATGTATTGATGTGCATGTCTTGAAATGCTTTTTGTTATGGGTTAATGAAATTTATTGCATTATCTTGTATTGCGAGACTGCTGCAGTGTTAGAGAAGTTGAGATAATAAACCGAGACTCAACTGTTAAAGAGTAAAAGGCTCCATGAATCGATTCAAAGAATAGAAAAGCCAAGCTTCCGTCTTAACCAAACAACATTACCAAAACTGATTATCTCATCGCTGTCTGTGGGATGTAGCTGTGTGCAAAGTTGACTACCAAGTTTTCCAACATGACAGCAATGACTGCACTTCAGAAGTGTTTTATTAGTTGCAAATTGTTTGGGACCCCTTTAAACTGTAAAAGGTATTTTATAAATGTGTTCTTTTGTTTTTGTTCTTTCTTTCATTGCAGTGAGTGCATTTGAGCAGCAAGGGGAGTGATCACAGTTTCAAGGGCAATGTTTTTCTCGTCTGGTCATTAATGTAGGGTTGAGTGTTAACTGTACCTTTGCTCTAAGAATAGCTGTCACATCACATGGACCTAGAGCCTGAGCCTGTCATGTTCTAGGGGTGTCCTCTTTTACCAGCTTTTGTGTATAGTTATTCTTATTAAAGCCTGTTAATGTTCATTCACGTGAGTGTAGACCTGATCCTAATACAATTAGACGTTCTTAGATAAGGTGATGAATGGGTTATGTGCAATGCACAGCACATGAAGCATGTTAAAACCTCAAACCTCAGAACAGCAGCTTCCAAGGAATTGCAGTTGCCACTTTCCCTGTAGCCTATCTGTCCTGCTTTATTTGATAAGATTGTCATCAATAGTATTACAGACATTTTTCATCTATCACAATTACATTGACAGAGTTTGAGATGCATCTAGCATATGTAGAATATGGTCATGAATAGCAATGATCCAGTGTTAACAAATCTAAGGAGAACCTTGACTCAAATCCCCTCGGAACTGAATTGAATGCCGTATAGCACTTCACACTGGAAAAAATTTCATTTCCATTTTTCAAGGCTGCCAAAGTTGGAAAGACAGTAATCTAGTCATCTGTACTACTGCATCCTAAGTAAAACAACATTTTCAAAAACTGTCATGCTTAATTGTCAAAGAACTACTTGCGTAAAGCATTGCAACCAATGTCCTAGCTTATTCATGTCCTCTTGACCTTTCATCTTTGTAGCCCTTAACCTTCCTCAGCTCCTATTCCAGCAAAATTCTCTTTTTAAATTCCCAGCCTTGTTTTCAAATCATTCCATGGCCCTGTCCTTTGGGGTCATTATGACCTCCTTGAGGCCAACAACTTGTCAGTGCCAATCCAATTCTGGTCTCTTGCACATCCCTGATTTTAATGATTCCATCATTGGTGGACATAAGTTCAGCAGTCATGCCCCTGGGCTCTGCAATTTCTTCTCTAGACCATTTCACCTCTATACCACTCTCTAATCTTTTTAAGAAGCACCTTGAAACCTAACTCTTTAAAAAAATATTTGGACATCTGCCCTAATATTTTCATATGTGGTCTGTGTCAAATGTTATTTGATTATACTCTTGTGAAGTGCTGTGGGGTATTTTACTACATGAAAATAAAGTTGCTTTTGCATTCTGTACAATAAGGACCATCAAGTCAATTTAGCAGGAATGGTGAAGGAAATTTGGAGCAGCATTAACTCGAAAGAAACAAATGTAACACTGCATGCAGGAAAAAAATAGTGGTCAACTCAATAGTGAAAATCTAACCAAATGAATATTGGTGGTCATTTGTAGCAAGGGAGTTAACATTTAAAGGGCGATATTCAGAAGGGATTACTGCTTTCTGAAGAAGAATTAGGAAGAAATTGGCAGAGACAATAAAATTGCTTAAAGTATCTTTCACATAACTGGGTATTCTAACAATGGTGGATTAAACATACACAACAGAAAAGATATTTCTGTTGTACTGAGAACAATTCATTGCCAACAATTATATGACAGCACTACATCTCATTTAAAGGATTGGTTTCCCTCATAGAACAAATTAAATAGCTAAAACTAAAAGTTACTGGAAATACTCAGCAGCTGAAGCAGTATCTTAGAAGGTAGAAACAAAGTTAATGGCTTGGACATTCATCTTGAGGCAGGCAGCAAGAGTTACAGAACTTCACAACTTTGCGTACCTGCCTCTGGACTGAGTGCCCAAAAGATGGGATCTTCATTGCGGAAGACTGGTCACCAATCTAATAGATATCGAAGCATGTGCCCAAGCCTCATCAGCAGAGAAAACGTGGTTTGATTGACAGCTCTTTTTTAAATCTTTTTTGTCAATTTAATTATGTTCATTTCCACAAAATTAAGAGATTTCAAGTGTTTTCAGTTTCTGCTACATTAAAGTGTTTGGATTATTGACACAATATTATTTAATTATCTTAAAAGAACTCTTTTAATATCAAGACAAGTTATGAATGAAAGAGTATTTTTAAAGCTTTTTTCATACATGCTATTGACACCAAATGATTCATTGATTCTATACAGTCTACAGTGCATCACTGAGATTGCAAGGACCATAACTTGGTATAATGAGCATAAGGGCCCTTTGAGTGAGTAGAGGAGCATATATTTGTCTGGGGTGGAAACAAAAAGGCTCATCAGGGTTAGGTAGAGGGAGATAGCCTGGCATAAAAAACAAAAGAAGACCTTTTGAGCTTACCTCTGAAAAGTTTCTATTTTGCAGGCTGTGATTAAATAATATCATATTACTTGACATCATAGTGCCACGAACAATTACCCTTTAAAATGCTAGCCAAATGTCATGATAATTCTCGAGGACTAGGACATGACTATCCTCACAAGAGAATACACCAGTTCAGGAGAGGCGGGTGTGGGTTCATGACTAGAATCAGTCAGTACCCTTAAAAGCCCGGGAATGGGATTGGAAATCGCAGATATGGAACCCATTCACCATTTTTAAAGAACTTCCATGTCATTCCAACTCAGTTAAAATCCGGGTCAATTTTGAGTTGATGACCTTACAACAGAACTTGGAAAAATTTGAGATGTTGCAAACTTGTGTAAGTTTGGAGACAGAGAGAGGACTGAAATAAGGGAAAGGAAGAAGAAGAAGAAGATAGAGTGGAAGGCAAGAGAGATTAAATGACAAGAAGGATAATGGTCCAAGGCAAAAAGGAATGTTAATAGGGACAACTAAAAAAATGGAATGCTCATCGGAGGCTGCACTGAGGACGTTACCAAGCACGGTAACGAAACGTCTGCAAAACAACAAACCAGCTCAGCGAGCCAACCAACCTCAACACTATCAATCCGAGCTACAGATCTACTCCAAAACCTTAGAAAATGGAATGTAATGAGAGGAGATATAAATTAAAGAATAGAATCATTATCAGCAGCTGTTCACACCAAATGGTAACAGTTATGGTCTGAAATTGCTGAACTCAATGTTGAGTCCAAAAAGCTGTAAAGTGCTGAAGTGAAAGTTGAGGAGATGATTCTTGCAGTTCTATTTAGCTTTATTGAAGTATAGGACAGAAATATCAGAAATTGGTGGAGAATTAAAATGCCAAATGTCTAGAAGCTCAAAGTCAAGCTTGAGTATTTCCAGCATTTTCTGCTTTTACTTTCAATTTGCAGCATCTGTCGTATTTTGCTTTCATTTGCACAGTTTGTTAGGCCTTATGTGGCTTTGAACAAGATGCCAATGGTCTTTAGGGAGACTAATACACAGTTTCTCTTTCTTTATTGTTTCTGTGTTGTCCTATTATAGTCAACATTTTCTTTATGAAAAGAACAAAATTGAGATTTATTATTTCATTCTACTGTGTTATAAGTGATGCTGAGTTTATCCCGTATAAGTCACCTCAGTTTGAGAAACTGTCACCGATAGCGATTAATACGAGTATAATGCAGCCCTGCAAAGATTTACCGTCTCATAACTTACTTGGAAAATATCAAGGACTCAATAGAATGCTCCCTTTCCTCATAAATTGCTTTAATAGTATCTATAATGGTTGACTCCATTCTAAGACAGAAATTCCCAGTTTTCATCTCAGCAGCCCATTTAGAGCAGTCCAAGGAGCCGGTCACAAGCTCCTTGTCTTACGGCACTGGTTTTTGACACAAATTAGCCGTGGACTGCTCCAAGCTCTGAGAAATATTACAATATCTCCCTGGCAGGTAGTAATTGCTACTGCACAGAATTTTTTTTTAGTAATCTAGTCTTTAAAAGTCTACATTGTTGGCCTCTTCAACTGAGCTAGTAACAAAGCATGTCATCTTGTAAAGCTGTTTATTTGTCTTTCCATTTACACCTGCTTCTGATTAATTATGTTTTGTTTCTCATCTTGTACTGATCCCTCCATCTCATTTTACAATGCAGGCTGCCAGTTCCTGGTTGGTACTTGGAATAGTATGAGTGACAGTGCATTTTCAAGAAGGGTGCTTTCTGCAGTGTTCAATTGTTCTATATACGATTATATCAGTCGGTTTATCGTTGACACACACAGTGCTTGAATATCGAGTTTTGGGGTTTGGACTCAGAGAAAGGTAAACTAAGATGGATCTTTGCTGCTAAAGACAGGAGCGATCAGACATTTAAAACAATATGAATAAATTTGTATTACACACATATAAGCTACTGCATCATCTCTGCATAGCTCTAAGCTATTAAATTAAATGCATAATTTCTCTTTCTCTGTGCCATTGCAGGGTCCAAATCATCTAAAGGACTGGGCGAAAAGGCAACAGGTCAGGTACTAATTGTAGGTGGAAGCAGATGCAAAGCAGCAGCAGTATAATGCAGCCCCAGATGATCATGCATTGCTTCAGTCCAAGTGATATCGAAAATGACAGAGGGCACTGAGAAAGGCTGTGTGCCCTGATAAGATCCTGGCAATAGTACTGAGGACTTGTGGAGCATAGCCACTTGTTTCCCAAGAAAAACTACTCAGGTACAAGTACAACATTGACATCTGCTCGCCAACATGGAAACTTGTCCAAGGATGTCCATAACAATCAAATCCGTCCAACTGGCACCTCATCGGCCTACTATCTATTCAGAAGCCACTTGATAGCAAGCAGCACTTACACAGCAACAACCTGCTCAGTATTGTTTAGTATGTGGTCGGCCAGAGCCACTTAATTCCTGACCTCATTACTTGGTCCAAACATGACCAAAAGAATTGCATTCAAGAAATGAGGTGAGGGTGATTGCCCTTGACATCATGCAAGCATTTGTCTGAATGTGATAGCACAGACCACAACTAGAATCAATAGAAACCAATGATGGAAAATCTCCACTGGGTGGATTAATACCTACAAAAAAAAATGGTTTGCTTGTTAGAAGCCAAACATTTCAGCCCAAAGATGTTGCTGCAGAGCTTTTGTAGCACAACCATCTTAAGGTACTATATCAATGGCCTTCCCTCCATATCAGAAGTGGGAGGTTCACTATGATTGCAGTGTTCAGTACCGTTCATGGCCACTCAGGTACTGAATTAGTCCATGTCTATGCACAGCAAGACATGGGCAATATTTAGGCTCGGGCAAATAACATTCACCAGGACCAGGACCAATGAATGATTGATCTTTAACAAGATAGAATATAACCATTTTGATATTCAATGGTGTTACCATCATTGAAAAGCACCTCCATAAACATCCAAGGACAAGCCAAATGAATACTCTGGTAATAAAAGCAGGTCAGAGGCTGGCAATCAAGCACTGATTAGTTCACCTCTTATCTCCTTAAGCCCTATCCACCATCAACAAAGCACAAGTCAAGACTGATAGAATTTTCACAATTTGCCTGGAAGAGTGCAACTCCAACAACACTTAAAAAATTCAACACCATCCAGGACAAGAGATAGCAAGGTGT
>NC_063338.1:29717700-29774300 GCF_021869965.1 Rhincodon typus | reverse complement strand
CTACCTACCAGCCTCGTCCCCGCCCCCTTGACCTGTCCGTCTTCCCTTGACTGACCTACCCCCATCATAACTCCCCACCTACACTCACCTTTACTGGCTCCATCCCCGAATCCTTGACCTGTCCGTCTCCTCTCCACCTATCTGCTCCTTTATCCATCTTCTATCCGCCTCCCCTTCTCTCCCTATTTATTTCAGAATCCCCTTCCCCTCCCCCATTTCTGAAGAAGGGTCCAGACCCGAAACATCAGCTTTCCTGCTCCTCTGATGCTGCTTGGCCTGCTGTGTTCATCCAGCTCTACACCTTGTTATCTCAGATTCTCCAGCATCGGCAGTCCCTATTATCTCTTTCCTCTTAAGAAGCTTTGCCAAGCTGGTTGCATTCCACCCACATTTTCTGAATGGGGTTCACTTCCTCAGAGCAGCATAATAATGGCATAAATATCGAGCTGAGATCCAAAAAGTCCTAATTTCCAAATGTTATTCTGAAATGTGCCTGCTTTGCAAAATTGTATGCAGTAGGATGCAGGAACACTTCATTCTGCTTCTGAGCTTTCCACCCACTCCAGCTGACTACTGGCTTTCATTGAGGTTTGGATTTTTGCAAAATTACGGTTAACTTGTAACAGGACTTTAATAATTCTTGAGCAAAAGCTACCATATTTTATTCGAACAAAGACTTGGGAAATACAACATTAACTGCAAGAATGCTTCTCAAGGGTAATGTCAGTGTTCAATTCACATTTAGCCTCAATACTTTCATCTTTTTAAGGTTTTTTTTGCTAAAATTGCAAAATTTTAATATTTAAAGCCTGTATTTTCCTAATTTGTCACTGCCAAGCTGTCCTGTATCTGAAAAAATAATCCATTAAAAATAATAAGGAGCATATTCTAATGTTTGTTTTTAATCGGCAATAAGTTTCATTTGCTTGACAAGTAATTCAGAAAAAAAAGAGAATTTTGGCAGGCTTACAATACTTGGCATTAGTGAATTATGTTGCTTATTTTCCTGCTCTTGTATGTGTTAATCAAAGGGAAGGATGTTACCACTGAGAAATTTTCCACTTTTACACCCAATGTTACCTTAATTATATCCAGATCAGTGTGGGATGGCTTAGGTTCAAAATAAATCAGCTTCTCAGTATCCCAAAAGTTGGTGAAGGTTCTGTCACATAATATATACAAAACATGTATATGTGTTGGCATGTAAATAGAGAATGCATGCAAGATTTGATTCTATATGATATATTAAAATGTGTATACATGGATCCTGCAATAACTCAACTGTATATGTCACAGAGTCATGGAGCCATACACCATGGAAACAGACCTTTCAGTCCAACCAGTCCATGCTGAACATAATCCCAAACTAAACTAGTTCCACCTGCCTGGTCCTGACCCATATCCCTCCAAACCCTTCCTATTCATATACTTATCCAAATGTCTTTTAAACATTGTAATAGTACCCACATCCACTACTTCCTCAGGAATTTCATTCGACAGAAGAACCACCTTCTGTGTAAAACATTTGCCCCTCATGTCTTTTTAAAATGTCTCTTCTTTCACCTTAAAAATGCGTCCCCAGTCTTGAAATTCCCTATTCTAGCAAAAAGACAACTACCATTAACTCTATCGATATCACTCATTATTTTATAAACTTATAAACTTATAAACTGCCTCTCAACGTCCCACGCTCCGGTGAAAAGAGTCTAAGCCTATCCAGCCTTCCTTTATAACTCGAGCCTTCCATACCTGGTAACATCCTGGTAAATCTCTTCTGAACCCTCTCCAGCTTAATAATGTCCTTCATGTGACAGGGAGACCGGAACTAGACACACAGTGTAGATAGATAATTTTATTTCATCTTGGGCACAAATAAAATCTCTGTCAAACATGCATATATTCTAACCTTCAATAAACCTCTCCCACTATATTCCCACCCATTTATCATGCCAGGCATCCTGACTGATGTTTTTTTAAGTCTCAAGCTATAAGACAGAACAGTAAGTAGACTCATGTAAACAAGGAATTAAGTTGAAATAGATCAAACTGAATCAGGTGCGATGATGTAAACAACCAAATTTATTTACTCATTAGGCTTTCAAAAAATGGGACACCGTGTTGCATTTTTCACCCAATGGAGAAGCACTGCTGGTTCTTGAAGCAGAGTAACCTATATCTAAGAAACCAGTTATTATTAAAAAAGGCTGGTAACCTCACAAACAGCAGTTGGCTAGCTCAGTAAACTTCGAATGACCTAATAAAATAATTTCTTAACACTATTAATTAGGCTACTTATCTGGAGCAAATTTAATGAGAATTTTTTTTTAACGAAAGCTATCTGAGCAAGAGATTAAAACTCTCCCAATTTAGTTGTATAATGAAGCAGCTCATCTACATGACCTAGAAGCAAGATTACTTTGTTATTGGAAGTGTTATCATTAGCATTTAAACTAATTGATTATGACAAGATTTGGACTGGTGCCTAGAGATTCATGCTGATCTTGAAGTCTGTGCATTTTATGTTTTGATAAGTCATCTCCCAGCTCAGTTAATGTTGGTGCAATTAGAAGGGTTGATAGCCAAAACAAAATGTAAGGGTTCTGTTGCAAGCACAATGTGATAGCACAGTTTTGTAGCAATGCACAGAGCAACAGGATGAAGGAACTTTTGCCAAGACAACTGCCAAGTTTATTGCTGAGAGAGACAAAAAGAAGGGTTTGAGAATAGTAATAGTTAAAAGTGAACCCGTCTTCAGCAGATCATTCACATACAGTTATGGCTAACATACCCCTAATTACACCAATATTAATTCAAGTGAGAGGTGAGGTATCATTATAAGAAACAAAGTGTCCACAATCACCATGAGTTTTCACTGTCAAGCGCCAGCCCAAATCTTGTCACTGTCTATTTGTCTTTTGTAAGCATGCAAGTAGTAAAAAGGTTGTCAAAGGAAACATAGAACCCTTTCAGTGTGGAAGCAGGACGTTCGGCCCATTCCACATCGCCCCTCTGAACAGCATCCTATACAGACCCACCCCCCCCCCCTTACTCTGTAACCCTGCATTTACCATGTCTATCCATCTAACCTGCACATTCCTGAACACTACGGGCAATTTAGCATGGCCAATCCACCTAACCTGCACATCTTTGGACTGTGGGAGGAAACCGGAGCACCCGGAGAAAACCCACGCAGACACAGGGAGAATGTGCAAACTCCACACAGACTTTCACCTGAGGGCAACGCAGGGAATTAAATCCAGATCCAAGGTGCTGTGAGGCAGCAGTACTAACCACTGAGTCACCACACTGCACTAATCAACATAGGATTGACTAGGGACAAAATGGCAATTTTTTTTTAATCAAAGCAGTGCGTATAGCAAAGACACCTTGCATTTGTTTTCAATTGGTAGGAGGTTGCTGACAATATCCCAGTAAAGCATAACATAGTGCAGGAATTGAATACGGCAAAGATAGATAAAAGGGAAAAAACTAAGAAAAAATGTTGGCACTAAAAGTAGAAAAAATTCCCAGTTTTGCTCTTATGTATCCTTGGTTGCTACATAAAGTGGAAATTGTGGAGACTTTCGCCTCCATCCTGCAAATTGTTTTCAATGACGAGTGACACCAGTGGACTGGAGAATTGTAAATGGTACCCAATATTCATAAAAAGGGAGAAAATAAATCTAGCAACTGCAAGCTGAAGAACTGAGCTCCAGGACCAGCCATGACTGTAACCATGTTGTTCCAGCACAGTTACAGTAATGGCATCTAACTGGCACTGTGAAAATTGTCCTAGCTATGTCCTGTCCACAAAAAGCAGGACAAATCCAGTTCAGACAATTACAGCCCCCTTAGCCTACTTTCAATCATCTGTATGGATGGTGTCACTGACAGTGCAAGTGGCAGTTCATAGAATCCCTACAGTGTGGAAGCAGGCCACTCAGCCCATACCAACCCACTTAACAGCATCTCACCTAAACCCACCGTCTTACCCCATATTTCCCATGGCTAATCCATCTAGCCTGCACATCCCTAGAGGCTATGGATGATTTAACATGGCCAACTACCTAACCTGCACATCTTTGGAAAATAGGACGAAACCAAAGCACCCAGAGGGGATCCACACAGACATGGGGAGAATGTGCAAACTCCACACAGACAGTTGCCTGTGGCAGAATTGAACCCAGGTCACTAGTGTTTTGTGAGACAACATGCTAACCACAGAGCTACCATGCGGCCCAACATTGTGCAACAATAACCTGCTCACTAAAGCTCAGCGCAGGTTCTGTTAGGCCCAGTCAGTGCTGACCACATTACAGCCTTGACCCGAAAAGCTTAACACAAGAAAGGAAGTAAATGTGACTTCCTTTTACATCAAAGTTGCGTTTGACTGAGCATGCCATCAAGAACCCCTAGTAAAACTGGACTCGGTGGGAACCAGGAGAGCAATAGGTTTTTATTTACATTGGGAGAATTTGCAAGTAAACAAACAGTGCAGTGCATTTTCAGATAGGACATTCTAGTTTTCTGACTTGGGGAAATACCCATAACTTGGAAAAGAGTTTTTAAGTTTCAGATTGGGGCACATCTGCTGACAGTGCGACAGTTGTAAACCGAAGCTGGATGTTTAAAGCAGTTTCTCCTGAGAAGGTGAAAAGGTGGCTTAAAATTGTTAGAAATAGGTTGCCTTAGTGTAAAAAGTTAACTAATATTTCCAAACCAGAAGTGTTTGGTTAACACACTGAAAATCTCTGAAACGTTGATTATGTTTAAGCTCAGCTTAAAGACAAATCAAGAAGAGAGTATCAGATTTTCATGGCCAGGAATTGAAGCCAGACTTTAATAAGATAGAAAAGGGAATACTGTCTGGTGTTTGAGTATTGTATTGGAAAACTGTTGGGATTAATGATATTATATTTTTTTACCTTGTGCTTTGAAATCTTTAAGTGTGTTATATGTAAATATTTTGGTTTATACTATATTCATTGCTTTTTTGTAATAAAATCCACTTTTATTGTTAAAATCAAACCTGTAACATTGGATGCTTATGTTTCAGTGAGAGATCACCTTATTAAAGTTTAAAAAAGATGAATCAAAGCAGAATTCAGTCTGAGATCTGACTTGTCCTGTAATAAAATCTACTCGGATCACAACTGAATTAAAAATTATAATTCCTTGTGAAATTTAGTGAAATTGTTAATGTATGGGAGAAATTGCTGAGAAATCTATGTTTGCTGTTTTGATCACATTTGTTATTTGATGTGCACTACAGGGTGTTTGATTAGAATCTATTACCTGTATTTACCAACTTGTTTCCCGTGGGTATTAGAGTTGTTAGTAATTGTACTGTAGATGGTATCAGTGCTCTAACATTGTGTAGTAAAGTTTATTGTTAATTCAAAACTGTAGAATCTTGTGGCTTTATCTGCTTAATAAGTCCCCTATGATCTTGCATTTCATCTACTTTAAAAAGAATGATACTGGACCCTAGCCAGATCATATTGTGAATTTTCAGTCTGGTATTGAGTCATGAAGAGCTTCACATTTAACATGCATCACACCGTTACTTTGTAATGTCTTCTGAATGGGTGTTCATTCTCACTATAAAATTTCTGTCTCTTTATTTGATAATTGCAGGTAAAAATTGATTCTTTTATTTCTGTTTGCAAGTCCAGCTGATTAAATGAATTTAGGTACAAATAGGAGTTGTTTTCCAGCACTCCTAGTGGTTTTCCATTCTTGTGTTAGAGAGAAAGAGAGAAACACATACACACTGCAGAAAGGAAAGGTGAAACCGATTACAATGCAGTATATTCCTTAGAGCCATTCGCATTCAGACAGAAAGTCCAAATGCTTCACCTTCCCCTGGAATAACATCCCAATAACACCCAAAGCAAATATTACCCTTGTGAAATTTATTTAGATTCCTTTCACTGACTTTCAGAAGCCTTTTTAGCCTCTGTTTCATATTGCATTCGTGAAGGAGTTGAAAGATATGCGATTTCATAGCTGAATATAAAATGTTATTCAGGTGTCTATTCTGAATACAACATTCAGATAAATGTAGACTGGCTATACAACACCCATGGGTTAAGTCTTGCATTTTGTTTAGCTAAGTGTTAATTTTATCAAGTTACATGGTGAGTTTCTCTCCATAAGGCCTGGCAGAATTTCTCATCATATCATCCCAAACTCACCTTATTAATTACCCTACCCCAGCCCTATGGCTTCCCTCACATCCAATGATAACCTGGTTCTCACAATTTCTGTAGCTGGAAGCCCTCTGGCACCAGTGCCATGTTTAAAAGGCCACTGTGCACCCAAAAGGACACTGGTATTCTGACGCTGCCCTCCATGGTGACTGACATTAGCCCTCACAATCTGTGCTAGAGTGAAACAGGTGCCATGATTTATGATGGGGTCTGGAGGTCCTGGTGGACAGGGTGGGGCAGAGGAAGGACATTGTGTCCCCCCAGGATTGGCAGAGGAGTCACAACACCAGAACCTGCCAGCTTGGTCTGATTTCACTACCTGGATCAGTGTGGTTGCCACAGAATGCTCAGCAATGTAGTAAGAAGATCAATCAGTTTCTTCCCTGCCTGAGGTTAAGTACAGCCAACTTTTCCCTCATACTCAGTCCGCCTCTGCTTTTATACCCTCCTCTCACCAAGTCTCATGCTCTTCACTCTCACTATTATGTGTAACATAGAAACCCTACAGTGCAGAAAGAAGCCATTCGGCCTATCAAGTCTGCACCAACCCTCCAAAGAGCATCCCAGCCAGACCCAGCCCCCTACCCTATACCCATAACCCTGCATTTACCATCGCTAACCCACCTAGCCTGCACATCCCTGGACTTTATTGGGCAACTAGCATGGCCAATCCACCTAACCTGCACATCGTTGGAGTGTAGGTAGAAACCAGAGCACCTAACAGAAGCTCACACAGACACGAGGAGAATGTGCAAACTCCACACAGACAATCACCCCAGGCTGGAATTGAACCCAGGTCCCTGGCGCTGTGAAGCAGCTATGCTAACCACTGAGCCACCGTGCTGTCCAATATCTTCTCTTACTCCTCCTCATCCACCTCATACTCCTGCTTATTAATCCTATGTGGCCCCTGTGCTGCCTAGTCACTCATTTAGGATATTTCATTAACTCTGTCCCACAGCACCACTACTTAACTATGATTAACTGCTCTCAGCCTCTCACTGTATGTCATTCCAGTAGAAAGCAGCCCACAATAGGACTGGAAGACCTTGGATGGGTTGTGGGATACGTGGCTTTCGGCTCTTCACCACCTACAACGAGAGGATCCTGGTCCTCACAAAACAGGTCAGGTTAACTTGTTCAAAGGTGCCAAGATTTCCATGTCCTGGCACCTGAATAAATACTATTCACAGGCAAGTGCCACTTTCACACTAACCCCTAAGTCAATGTCTTTCATTATGCAGAAAGTTTAAACCTTGGCCACGATACCTTGTCTCTTGCAGTTACCAGCGAGATGTCCACAGTATCATTGAACAAGTAGGCCACTCCACAAGAAATGGCCATCTGCACCCCATTCCACACCCACGCTACCCCCCACCACCTCCCACCAACTCAAAGACTGACACCTCGAGGTTGAACAGTTAGTTAGATTAAAATCGTGGGTACCATCTAATGAACAATCAGCTGGCAGAGGAAAAACAACCCAGAGCATTGGCACTCAAAGGAATTCAGGCATCTGCTCAGCCCCAGGCAGAAGAAAACCCTGTGGTATCTGTAAACAGGGACTTTATCCACATGCAGAGGGAGCAACAGCTGTGGCAAACTGGGATGTGGGAGGCAATGGCCTTACAGCATATTGGCTGCAGGACTGCAGCAATGCTATGTGGGCCCTGCTGCCTTAGACGCATGGTCATCTGGCTGTCTCCAAGGCCTGATGGTGGTGGTCATGGAGAGCCAGGGCTAACAGTCCCAGAATCTGTTGGAGATGCAAATGGAACTGCACTCTCTTAACATCAGATCTCAGTACTGAATGCCAAGGTGACAGGAGTACAGGGATCTTGATCTCACTCCAGGTGCCCTACATCACAAGGAAACGGTGAGCTGAGGTCCCTCAGAAGTCTCCTCTCAAGATATTCCAGATGGGACGAAGCCACCTCCCCATTTTCTGCCACCCTCAGCCCTGTGGGAGTTCAACCTGAGGAGGGTTAACTTGCCTCTGGCAAGGGCATACAGCATGTCTGGGTCATCTAGACACAAATGCCCCCTGGGGTGGCCCAACCAAACTTCCAAGGCCAACAGGTTCCGCTGTAGGCAGTCCTCCTCAACCCCAACTGTGGATTGCAGGATTGCACTGAGACATGCAAGGGGGCAAGAGAAATGTCACCCTTTTGACAGCAGATTGGTAGCAGGAGTGACATTGCGCTGTAAATTAATGGTCATGATTGTAAATGTATATTCACTGTTTCGCATAATCCTTTCGTTTGAGTCTCCGTGGGGCCATTATTATAACTTCTGTACAATGAGGCTAGCCCATCTATCAGTACTGAGATCTGATGTCTCACACGTGATGTACCATGGATTATTGTCTGCAGGCAAATTGTAATTGCATCTGGGGGGATTTCACCAAATAGGCACCATTTCTCCAGATGGACTGACATTGCTTTTGCATTACACGCCTTGGTGTGCAAAGATGTTGGCCTTCCTTGATGGTCACCAATGTTTGGATCAGGGAGGTGCAGTCCACATAGTGAGCTGATGCAAAAGCGTGACCAATGATTGGCAGCCTGCAGGTCTGTCTCCTTTACAGTGCATGGCTTTGTGCGTAGGGTTGTTGCTCTTTGAAGGGCCTTAAATTGCTGGATTTTTCATACATGCTCCTCTTTTGCCTCTTTTGTTCATTACCCCTTTAATGATATTGATATTTTTTGGGACTGTACACGTCTCTTATGTAATAATCTTGTCATTTTCCGTGAAATGATGCGCTGTTGAAAGTAATAGTTTCAAGAAAATCATCACATTGGTTATCCTGTATCGTAGTTTCTGGAATGCATGGATTTCTGGGCACCACATCAACTTTATTCAAATTAAAGATAAAACAAATCCAAGAGGAACCCCAAAGATATTGATTGAAAAGAGTCTTATTTTAAAACATTGATTCATATACCCATCCTTTATGATTATTTTACAATTATTTTTAATATTCGAGGGTGTATTCCTTAATATTTTCTGTAAACCATCTAAAACATCTGGATATTTAAGTAGTTCAGCAGTCCGTTTCAATCGTATATTGAAAATATAATTCTTCTTATTTGCCAAGAGCTACAGTAAATATGCATGAAATAATCCTTCACAATTGTGACTTTTCAAAATAAAATCAAATAGCCAAGAAAGAACAGCAGCAGATCTGATTACTATACAGTCTTTTTGGCTTTATGTTCAAATCGTCAGCATGACCTAATTCATGCTAAGGTCCTTCTCGAAGCATCAGTCCAAAGTAAAATCTGTTTAGTTAATCTCAGTCCAGTAAACATCAATCCATAGCATGCACTGCTGACAAATTGCATTCAATAGGCAATCTTCATCTGGAAGTCCATGAGGACTGCTGTACTGAGAAGCAGCACAAATTGAACTTGATGCCGCTGGTGATACTTTCCCCAGTTTGATTAGGAGCAAGGCCAAAGGAGATTAATATTCCCATAAAAATGTCAGTTTTCAATTCCTAATTTCTAAGGAAACATTATGCTGTTAATTGTAAGGCGTGGAAGATTCCAAAAGTTATTAAGATCTTTTATATCATACGAAGAAAAAAATCCCATAGTGATGAAATTGTTTATTTTGTAAATCAGCTATTTGTAATTCGTCTGCTGTGATTTGTTGGTTAAGTGCTGCTGTTATCGATTTTCAACGTTTCAATTCAAGTTCCTGGGAGTTAGAAATCTATAATTTACTGCTATTTTCCTACAACAAATTATAATTATTTGGCAGCTGCACAAGAGCAGTGGACTACTATAGCCTTTGTTCTAGGTGGAAGTTGTGTCTTTTGCCACCAAGGACCTAAGGACTTAAATATCTTTTCCAAACTTTTCTAGGTTTTCTCTCTCTCTACTTTCTTTAGTTGCTCCATAACATCCACTTTTCTTTTATTCATTCAGGGCGCAGGTATCACTGGCCAGGCGTGTATTTATTGCTAAATCTGAATTGCCCTTGAGAAGATGATGGTGAGCTATAGTGCTGATAGGAAGGGAGCTCCAGGATTTTGACACCGGAGGAACGACAATGTATTTGCAGTCAGGATAGTGATTGGCTTGGAGGGCAATTTGATGGTGCTCCCAACCTGCCACCCTTGTCCTTTGAAGTCAGGTTTTTCCAATTTTCTTGAATGGAGAGCGACATTTCAACACCTCTTTCACAATGCAGAATCGGTGGGATAACTTCAGACAGATATGTTTTCTCACAACAGTCACCATGTATTTCAGGGGGAAAAATCCAAAACAACAAATTAATCCTTTAAATGAGTAATGAATGAAAATGACTGCAGTGGAACTAAGTGATGAAAACACTTCTTTTACATCTTTTTGGGTAAGAGACAAAACTGGAGAGACACAACGATGAGGGCCCAAACTCTGATCACCAGGACAAGGCAATGCCAAGAAGCTAAGAGGTAGAGTTTAACTAATACTGGCCTTGGTCAGTTTCTGGTGGCACAGATTCCAAGATGATATGCAGTGGGGTTGGAGGAGGACTGGGGATGCAATGTTGGGTGTATCGAGCTTAATCCAACTCAGTCACACAGTCAGTTAGTCACTTGTCTACCCCTCCCAATTACTCTCTCATTCACCCACCTACCCCTTCCAGTAACGGTCTCACTCACCCACCTACTCTCACTGTCACTCCCATTGAGCAGGTTACGATTGAGCCTGTGCCACTTGATAGTACTGTCAACGATGCCTTCCACCACTTTGCTCAAGATTGAGAATAGACTGACAAGGGATTTATTGGCTGGGTTGGATTTGTCCTGCCTTTTGTAGACAGGGCATACCTGAGCAATTTTCCACACTGTCATGTATATGCCAGTGTTGAAAATGCATTGATGCAGCTTGGTTAGGACATGGCTAGTTCTGGAGTCCATGCCTTCAACTGTGTTGTTGAAATGTGGCAGTGCCCATGCACTTTGCATTATCATGTACCTTCAGCTGCTTCTTGATATCATGCTGAATGATTCAAGTTGGCTGAAGGCTGGAGGAGGCCAAAATGGATCGGGGTGTTCAGTCTTGAATGCTACTCCTTTGGTCAGTTTTTACTTAGCTATTCCAATACCTCTTTTTGTGGCTTTCTTTCAAATTTTGATCTGATTGGGATATGCTATTACATTAAAAGTGCCACATAAATGAAAGTCATTGTGAATGGACATGCTGACTTCCCGAGAAAGTTTCACATTCCACGACTAATTTTTCCAGAACCCATCTGGATGCTCCATGACCCGGGACCTGTAGCTGCACAGACACTAATGGCTCCATTTATATCGCAGAAGACTGTTCTCACACTTGACCTAAACTGAGTAGCCCCATCACTAACTGTCGCTAATGATGAGGTGACAATGCATCCTGAAGTCCTGGATGATAGTTGCTTGAGCTATCAATACAGTTTCTCAGAGCATGGGAATTGCCATTCTTTCAAAGATATCAGTAGTTCTCCAACCCAAACCCTCTCTCATGGACTCCTCCATCATTGTCGCAATTGTTTGGAAGCTTTAAGGTAGACATAAGCCCCTTTGAAAATGAATCTGGGGAGATAGTTTGGGGAAAGAGGAAATGGTAGAGGAGTTAAACAGATATTTTGCATTAGTCTTTGTAGTGGAAGATACTTCAAAAATTCCATTAATGCTAAAGAATACAAGGGAGGAATTAAGTACCACCACCATCATTAAAGAAGTAGTATTAGACAAACTGCTGGGGCTAAAGACAGATAAGTCCCTGGCCCCAATGGCTTGCATCCTAAGATGCTAAAAAAGAGGTAGTGACAGAGATACCTTATGCATTGGTTATAATTTTCCAAAAATTGTTAACTTCTGGAGAAATACCAGAGAATTGGAAAACTGCTGATGGGACACCTTCAAAAATGGAGGGGAAAAAAGGGTAACAAAAGCTGATTAGCCTAATATCTATTTGTTGGAAAAGCTTTTGAATCAATTGTTAGGGAAGTGAGAGCAGGACATTTGGAAAATTATAATCTAATCAAGCAGAGTCAGTGTGGCTTCATGAAAGCAAAATTGTGTTTGACTAACTTATTGGAGAGTTTTGAGGAAATCTCAACCAAAGTAGTTAGAGGGGAAGCAGCAGATGTGTTGTATTTGGACTTCCAAAAGGCGTTCAACGAGGTACCTCATATAAGGTTAAGTCATAAGTTAATAATCCATAGTGTTGGAGGTAGTATATTGACATGGATGAAGAATTGACTAAAGGTCAGGAAACAGCAAGTGGGGATAAGGGGCTCATTTCCAAGTTGGCAACCCATTTTTGGGGGTTCCACAAGGATCCGTTCTGGGACAGCCATTTACAATATATATTAATGAGCTGGAGGAAGAAAGTGAACCTACTGAATCCAATTTGCAGATGACATTAATATAGATAGAAAGGCAGGTTGTGAGAAGGATACAAATAGTTTACAGAGAGATACTGAAAGTTGTAGAGAGATATTGATAGTTTAAGTAAGTGGGCCAAAATTTGGCACATGGATTATAATATGGGAAAATGTAAATCTGTTCATTTTGGAAGGGAGAACAAAAGAACAGAATATTAACTAAGTAGAGAAAAACTGCAGAAACCTGCAACCAAAAGGGACTTAGGGGTACTTGTTCTATAAATGTAGAAAGCTACACACAGCTGCAGCAGGTAATCAGGCATGCTAATAGAATGTTCAACTTTATTTCAAGGGGGCTGGAGTGTAAGAGTATGGAGGTCTTCCTGCAACTGTACAAGGTGCTGGTGGAGACCGCATCTAGAGTACTGTGAGCAGTGTTGGTCCCCTTATTAAAGGTAAGATATTATTTAGTTGGAGGCAGTTCATAGAAGGTTCACTAGAATGATCCCTGGCATGGAGAAATTGTCTTATGAGTAAGGATTGAACAGGTTGGGACTCTAGCCACTGGAGTTTAGAAGAATGAGAGGTTACCACATTGAAATGTATAGAATTCTGAAGGGGCTTGACAAGGCAAATGCACAGTTCACATTTACATCTCGCCAATGATCATACAGGTTAATGTTGCAGTCAGTTTTTAATCCTTTTTTTAATATACTCATCAAGGGTAAAACGGACATGTCTACAAAGGTTGGTTTTCTGCTGAGAGGGAGGATGGTTAGCCCCTTGTTATCTCTCATTGTTAAGCATCTCTATGTTTGAAGTTTCCCTGACATTCCGTAGCTTTGAAAAGAACTTTGCCAGACAGTCACTGAATTTACCCAAAACGTTGACTGCTCCTTTCCTCTAGATGCTGCCTGGCTTGCTGTGTTCTTCGAGCCTCCTGTTTGTCTACCTTGGATTGCAATATCTTCAGTTTTTTTTGTCTCTAACTGAATTTGTAAATGCTGGGTTTTTTTTGTCTGTGGCAAAACTTTTGTTTTAAATAAATATGTTTGGAATTAAAAATAAACAATGTCTGTAAATACTGCCATTGTTGTAACATGTGCTATCAAAGGAACCTTGGTGAGCAGCTTGTAGATTGTACACATTGCTGCCATTGTCTTTGTAGGTGGAGGAGTAAACATTTTAATGTGGTGGATGAAGTACGAGCCATGCAGCCTCCTTTATCCTGGATAATATTGAGCTTCCTGGATGTTGCTGCAGGTGAGCTCCAACATACGAGTGGAGAGTATTACAAACAGGTGAACATTCAAGATTGGTATATTTAGCAATGGAAATGCTATTGAAATAGCTGTAGACAAAATTGTATAAGGGACAAGCTGACAGGATCCATGCAGAACAATACAGATCATACAAGACAGATGCTTATAGGTGCTCACATCATTCATCTGTTGGAACCGTCAAAGCAGTATCCTATATTGCTGTTTCTAATGAGATCAGTGAGGCTATCTCGCCATTTAATTGGATCAGTGCTATTAGTTCAGTTGCTCAGGATATTTGTTATATTGTCAAATGGCTGCTCAGGACCTTGTTTTATATTGGGTTATACTGGGAAAGGTAACCCTGAGACAAGCTACCAACACACTAACGTTCTTTTGACAACACAACCTAGGATACATTGTGCTTAGTGGTTTGCTAGACTTACCTTCCCATAGTGAGGTACAGCACTTCCCTCCAACTCACACAACCTGCAGCAGCATTTCTGTGCTCATTTCATCAATCTGTGGTGCCCTTCGCCTTTCTCTTTGTGGTGATGCCAGCCTACGTTTTCTAAAAATCAGGCAAACACTATTATGAAATGAAACATGAAAACATGAGGTAAAACAAAAGCACTCCAGGGAAGACTTTCAGTCAAGAATCCGTTTAAACCAGTTTATACAATGCCTTAAGGCAGTTTTAATTTTAAACACGCTTAAACCATTTGGAGCAGCCAAAACATCCACTTATCTTCTGCCAGCAACCTCAGGGACTGTAAACAATGCTACAACAGTACTGCCTTGGATAAGCTTCCTGTGGCTCCTTGTCTGTCTGATCAGCCTTTGATCTTTGAGACCTATCACTGCTTAAATGTCCTGTCAACTAGCAGGAAGCAATTGCCTGCTTCATTTCTGCACTTGCATATGCCCCAAGTTGCCTGCTAATGAGGGCTATCAGGAAATTCCAGCACTGTTTCACTTTTCCATAATTAAATTATTTTTGTCTTTTGCACTGAATATTGTATGGCCCCCCATGAAAATTTGCCCTAATATTCAAGTGCCATCGTAGTGCATTCTAGTTCCTCTGAGCAGCGGCATTTTAAATTCACTCAATAAATGTTTAAAAGATTGAAGATTTTTTTGGAGTACCCTTTCAAGAAGTTAACCCTACTGGACTGCAATGGCATTGAGAATTTTCTTGCTGCAATATTGTAGTAAAACCCTTCTAGAGGCAAAGCCCAGATTCTATCCTAGATAATAAACATGTCTGCTCCACTTTACAGATATCATGCGCTTTAGGGGTAATTATTATTTGAAATATGGATTAGTGAAGGTTGCAATTTCTTTCATGTATAATGGATGGTTTTATTGTTTTTACATGTCTCTCAGTTCTGGTATTTACTCAAAGTCTTGAAGCAAAACAAAAATGATCCCAGATCAGAGGCACAATGTTTGAAAGCAATACTTTGCAGTCATTTTAAATAGATGGGTTGATGAAAGAATCAATTGTGTGGGTAAATGATCCAGAAAATAATTATAAAGTCATGAAAATCTGTTACTGCAAAGAACATAGCCATTTATAAAATAAGAAAAAAAATTGTTTATTCCATTATTTTTGAAAACAAATCTGCTTTGACATAACAGAAAACATCTTCAAAATGAGTTGACAATCTCCTCACAGTAATTTGCTCAGAAACTAAATAATTGCATTGCAATAAATATTTCGGTGCTGGTGTACAGGAAACATCAAGATATTTCTATTTATACAAACAAAACTGAAAAATAAATTCAAAATATCTTTAAAAATATTTTATTTCGTGCTGTGTACTTTGACCAATAATGGTGTATGTTGCTTGTTTAACATCATTCTTTCCAAACTCTTATAGAGTGGATATAACGGGAGGAGAGAAAATAGAGAGACTTTTAAAGCCACAGAATGATTTGGACAAGTGCGAAGTTAAATTAATTGATTCTTCAATTGAAAAAGCAACCCAGTTTCAAAACATTCACCTTAACCTTATTGGAAACATTGAAAATAGGAACAAGACTAAGCATTTTGGCCCTTCAAACCATGTCATATGATCATGGCTGATTATCCAGTTGAGTACCCTGTTCCCACTTTCTCCCATACCCTTTGATCCCTTTAGCCCCAAGAATTATATCTAACTTTTACTTGAAAACATTCAATGTCTTGGCCTCAATTGCTCACTTTGGCAGAGAACTCCATCCACTCTGGGTGAAGACATTTTTCCTTATCATAGTTTTGAAGCGTGATTGGATGCCTGCAAGTAAGCAACTCAAAGAAGCAAGGGTTTTACTTAGTACAAGTGGGAGGGTAGACATTACAGCAACCAATGCCCTTAGGATGACTTGTTGCATTGAATTTTATTTCTCTCTAAATTTGCCATCTGCAACAAGGGTTTTCTTGGTTCAGCAATTCTGTTGGTGAAACAGAGTTAAGATCGAACTGCGGTTCAGGCAGACATTAAAACTTGGGATTGCTCCATCTGTCCCAAGCATCGTTTGCTACAAGATACCCACTAAAGGTTTGACTGAGAGTTTATGTACTTATAGAAATTTTCTAAATTTTGGAGGCTTTCAAACTGATAGGATGAATAGAGGAAGTATGTTGGATGTGGGTGACAGCACATCTAAAGTAGGAGACCATGGTGGCAAGATGTGCTGTGGTGGGACCAGGACAGAGGGACACTGGACAGAAATGAACAGGAAGATGCTACATGGAAGCGAAGTGCATAGGAGGGAAGTGCACAGGAGATGGGCTAAGATCAGAACAAGAAGACACTGGGTTTGCCTGTCTGACTGGGTTCCCATGTAGATGGTATGAAAATTTCAATGCAAGTACCTCCATATCAATTTTCCCATGTACCACAACATCGACGACCAACTGATGTATAAACACATTTCAATGAAGGTCTCCTCCAGGTTTCCTGGGAACCTTCACGTTGCCTTCATCCTGTTGTTGTTCAATACTCAAAGACTTCTCATTCAGGGAAGCATTCAGGGTAACAGGTAGCACCTTCTAATTTGACTCATAATATCTTCAAGGAACCCAATGACAAGGCACAGAAACACCACAACTAGAGCCACAGGACCAACGGTGGCATCAGATAAGTTATTGAAGTGTAAGAGATGCCTGGATAGCTCTGGACTCAGCAACTAGGGTCTCCAGAAAAGGAATGGACAGCTGCATCATCCTCAGGAGCAAAGAAGATGTTAGGTGAATGAGGATTGGCTCCTCACTCATCATCAGATAAAGAATACATATAGGTAGAGAAGGAGAAGACTATGAAGCTGGAGCATCAATTGCCACACCAGTCTTGTAGTTTGCTGTCCAAGATGGCCCATATTTCAACTCATGTTGACTCGCACAAGAGCAGATGAGAAATTAAACCTTCAGTCAGTTGCCATGACAACCTCAGCAATGGCCAATGGTTCATGCTGCACTTTAAACAAAACAGGTCCACATCTAAGCATCTATCCATTACCCATCCAAACAATGGGCCCCAGCATGTGTTGAATCATAGAATCCCTACAGTGTGGAAACAGGCCTTTCGGCCCAACAAGTCCACACCAACCCTTGGAGCATCCCACCCAGACCCATCCCCCTATAACCCACCTAAGCTAAATATCCCTGAACACTTGGACAATATAGCATGGCCAATCCACCTAGCCTGCACATTTTTGGACTGTGGGAGGAAACCGGAGCACCTAGAGGAAACTCACGCAGACACGGGGAGAATGTGCAAACCCCACACAGACAGTCGCCCAAGGGTGGAATCGAAGCTGGGTCCCTGGTGCTGTGAGGTAGCAGTGCTAACCACTGAGCCACCGTGCCATCCCCTGACCTTAGCTGTTGCACAATTGAAAGGGCAACTTGGCACTGAAGATGTAGTAAAGAACAAAATATGGAAGTGATGCTAATCAATACATTTTATCTGACTGTATTAAAAGAAGAGATTGAAAAACATGTTATTTTGTCAGACATTCATGTGCATTTACTTGGTAAATTATGATTTATTTCATTGATGCTTCGATAGAATGCACCCTGTTTGGCAGCAGCAATGGTACAGCCAGGCTGCTCAGATAGAGTCATAGAGTCATACATTATGGAAACAGAACCTTCAGTCCAACCAGTGCATGCCAACCATGTTCCCAAGATAAACTAGTCCCACCTGTCCCACTAGTCCCATATCCTTCCAAACATTTCCTATGCATGAACCTATCCAAATGTCTTTTAAACATTGTAACTGTACCTGCATCCACCATTTTCTCTGGCAGTTCATTCCACACAAGAACCATTCTCCATGTAAAAAAAGTTGCCCCGCAAGTCCCTTAGTTTTGAACTCCCCCACCCTCGGGAAAAGACCCTTGTCATTCACCTTATCTATGCTCCTCATGATTTTATGAACTTCTCAACCTCCCCTGCTCCAGTGGAAAAATGTTCCAGCCTTTGCAGTCTATTTTTATATCTCAAACCGTCCATTCCCAGCAACATCCTGATAAATCTTTTCTGAACCCTATCCAGTTTAATAATATCCTTCCTATGACAGGGGAACCAGAGCTGCTCACAATGCTCCAGAAGAGGCCTCACCAACATCCTGCACAACATCAACATGACATCCCAACTCCTAAACTCAAAGATCTAAGTAGTGAAAACAAGCATGCTCAATGCCTTCCTATCCACCCTGTCTACCTGTGATGCAACTTTCAAAGAACTGTGTACCTGAACCCTTAGATTTCTCTGTTCTACAATACAGAGAAATTGGCCCTCGTTGCAGAAGACAACACAATGTAAGGGGCAGTAGAAGGACAAACAAAATGCAATACCTCACATTTATCCAAAGTGAACTCCACCTGCCTTTCCTCAACCCATTGACACAATTGATCAAGATCTCTTTGTAATCTTAGATAATCCTTTTCACTGTCCACTGTACCACCAATTTCGGTGTCATCTGCAAACTTACTAACGATGTTTCTACATTCTTATCTAATCATTTATATAAATGACAAACAAATGTGGACCCAGTACTAATCCCTGTGGACCACCGCAAGTGTTAATAAATGTGGATCTGGACAAACGTGGCAGGTCAGACAGCATCAGAGGAGCAGGAAAGCCAATGTTTCAGGCCAAAACCCTTTGGGTCATGGGCCTCCAGTCCAAAAAACAACCTTCCACCACCATTCTCTGTCTCTGACCATAAAGCCATATTTTGTATCCAATTGGCGAGCTCACCCTGAATCCCATATGATCCAACTAAGATCTGTGCCTTATATATCCATTTTCCATGTTTGGCAGTTTCTGAGGGCTCCACCAAAGACCATTCCACCTACACCTGTATTTACCATTCCTTGATCCACAAGATGTCTGCTGGTAGATCTTGTCAGGAATGTTCCTTCATATGTGGGTGGGTGGGGCTGTGTGTGAGTGTGAGTGTGTGTGTGTGTGTGTGTAAGTGTGTGTGTGTGTGTAAGTGCATGCAAGTGTGTGTGTATGTGTGTGTGTGTGTGTGTGTATGTGTGTATATGTGTGTAAGTATGTGTGTGTATCATAATTCAGGCACCAGCTCTTAACAAGTACCTAGGCTCACCATTTCTAATCGAAGTGGTTGTACTTGATGCTGCTTAGCCTCAGGACCTTCTCTGCATTGTTAGCTGGATTTTTTGTAATGGGCTGCCTTTAGTCCTTCCACTCCCCTTTACATTGTGTTCTCTTCTGCAACGTGGGCCAAAAAGGACATAAGTGTGCTCAAGCAAAGGTTAAATTGGATGCTGTGCGTTCAATGGAGGTGAGTATAAGACGAAAGCATCATTTTGTTTAAAGTTTGTGGTGAATGTCAACAATGGATAGATATATGGGAAAGAGCTGAAGTGTATGAAAAGTGAAGGCTGTCTCTCTGGAAGTTCAGTCAGTCTGAAGAATGATGTAATGGAATATGTTTGGCAAGGTAGAGTGAAGGAGAGGGTTTGAGAGTAACTTAAACCATATAATGAAGCTGAATCAGTAACAGTTAGGTGATTAAATTGATGTGCTGCATCTATGCCCTCATCTTCACAGTTACTTTTTTGTCACTAATTCTGGATTGTCAGCAATTGGTTTCTTAAATGTATCCTTCCTGCTCATGAGGACACTTTGCAGTAATTCCAGCACCGCCTGATTGAATCGCGATGTTGCTCTATGTATAAGCATCCATCATGAACATCTCTGCACCCACAAAGCACCTTGCTAGTTCTTTTCTATTGGTTCACCCTGCATTACTCATTACTGATGTTTATAATCTTTTAAGTTCCATGGGCAGCAAGATTAGAAAGGACTCCTGCTTGATGCATTTGGATCAATGACTGAACTTTTTGTTTGTTTTGCAGTAAATTCCCAGTAATCCTTCATAGAAGCTCAAACTTTTTCACTCACGCTTCAGCTGTTGGCATTAAAAACACAACAGTGGATTCTAGTCATGGAATATAAACATCTAAGATGCCAACTAAGGTACACTTATAATGTAAAGGATTAATCCAGCACAGTGTACCACAGTAGTGGAAAAAGATCAGAACTTACCTCAGTGTATTGCCAACATTGCATTTTTAGTGGATCTGAAATAGATAACAGATCGCAGAAATAAACAACATTCAATGATAGAAAGGATTCCTTAACTGAGATCAGCTGGGCAATTCACCCAGAAATTAATTCACTTGAGGGAATACTTCTTGTGGATTCCAGAATACAATTTGTATGGAAGGTAAAAGTGTACTAAATTCATTGACTTATCAAGCTCCAAACCTTAAAATTGAAAAGAGCACTATCTTCAATTGAAGAATGGTGCTGGTGATAAAAGGATGCTATGGCTGCAAAGGCAGAGGTAAGGGAGCATTGAGTGGTATGATGGAAGATGCTCGGAGATCATGGATGAGGAGTATATAAAGAATGCATAAACGTAGTGGGAATTCCTGAGAAGATCAGACCTAGTAGTGTGAAGACAAGACTAATGCAGAGAAATAGCAGGCCCCAGCCCACAGGCTGCTGGAGATTTGATGAGATCCAACTACAGATAACAGTAGATGGCAGTATTAACAGGCCAAAAAAAAACTGAAGAGCTGTTAAAGCCAGAATAGAAGGGAATGTGGAGCATCAGATGCAGAAAGACAAACTAGGAGTAGACATCTAGACAATCGTTTGTACGAGAAATCTGATTAGATACGAATGTGACATGTTGTCAAAATGTTGCATTTTTTAAATATTACATTGACACTAAATGGCACCGGAATAAAAACTTTTAATATACAGTAAGCAAAACAAAGAAACATTAACATTTCTAAAAATAAGTGACAGAGGAATTTCATGCAAATACATGAACTGTTTGTATGCTAATATTAACTCTGTATAATTTCAAGGTCCAACTATTTATCTTAAGACCCTTTTTAAACTGCTAAAGCATGACAGTAATAACATTTATATTCGTACTTGTAAGTCACATTTAAAGAGTAATTTAGATACAATCTTGATTGCCTCATACGCCTCAACGTAACTTTGATCATGGGAGCACTATTTGTTTGCTCATTAACAAACAAATTAGAACATTAGTAACTTGCGAAATATATTTCATGCAATATATTTGTAGATTACTTCAATAAAGTTTTATGCATTAGTTTATGGAAAAACATTCCAATCAAATGCAACTTCTTTATAATGCAATCAAACTCATTTATTTGTAATGTGAATATATACAAATATTCTTATATGCAACATTGCTGAATGCCTCAGTTATCAGTCATTTATTTCAATTATCTTCCAATTTGTTGTAATGCAAGCATCTTTATGCAAATTCAAAATACTTCCAAAGGGAAAGAAGTTTAGATTAGTGCCTAATCGCAGGATAATGTGTGCTTTATATACAAAGTAGATTCAATGAACTGTATTCAGTTAAGAGCTTAGCTTTGGCATTGACTAGTGCTATTATTGATCCAACTTTGTAAAAACAAAATGCAATTATAAAACATATATAGCTATCTTATAATGACCAGGAACTAATAATCTTACAATTTAAGCTTTTTAATGAAACTTAATCTTTTGAAATCCACATTTTTACCGATAATACTTCATTCCTTATATGCATTTCTACCTCCAGTTATTTCTCCTTAATGAGAGAACAGGCCTATGGTCTGGTAAGATTATGGCAATTATCTTATTTTTCCACACATTGGTTAGATTAGCTGGCTAGATAGTTGATCCACAATCTGCATGGGCTCAATTCCCACACCAGCTGAAGGACTGTTATCCTCAATCTCACTCTTTTCCTTCCCCCCTAACTAGGTATGATGAGTTAAGTGACCACCAGTCATTTCTCTCTCTAATCCGAGAGAAGGTTTTACAAATATATCAAAGGGCTAGTGGAACAACATTTTTATTAATAGATCCATTTTTAAAAAATGCTTTTGTGTCGTGCTTTTCGCAATCACCAATCATCTTAATGCACATTAAAGATAATGAAGTATTTAACTGAAATGCAGTCACCATCTTAATGTAGGATACATGGCAGTCAATTTGCACACAGCAAATATCCACAACCAACAATACGATAATGGCTCCATAGCTGCGTTAGTAATGTCAATCGATGCATTTTGACCAAGACACCAGGGATAGCTGAAATAAATAAGAAGGAAATCCTGGAAATACGAATAGGCCCGACTGTACCTTGGAAGAGAGAAAAAGAGTTAACATTTCAGGTTAATGACTCTTCACCAGGACTGGATAAGTCAAAATCGGGGAAGGTTAGAAATGTATTGAGTTTTGAAGAAGAGTTGAGGGACGCAAGGACATAGTAAGCAGGCCTGAGGTAGACTGAAAGACAGGAGAGACTGAATGACAGAAGAGTTGGTCTAACAAGCCCAGAGGGAATTGCTTGGAGAACTTCATTTGTGAGGACACAATTGCCATTGTCATGTGATTTGTAGTCAGTGCTTTCACGTAGAAAGAGAAGCAATTATAACCTACAAATGGAACAGGAAAGACAGTGGGACAAGAAAAGAAACAAAGAAACAACGGATCTACCCTCAGCAAATGCATTGCAAGCTGAAAGCCAAATTGAGAGAAAACTGAAACTTACAAAGAAATGGAAACAAAATGAAGACACAGAGTCTGCAGGTTGAGATCAACGAATTCAATGTACAGTCTGGCAGGTTGTAAGGCACCTCATCAAAAGATGTTAGTTTGCATTGGGCTTCACTGGAGCTGTGCAGCAGGATAAAGAGAGAGAAATTCTGGTGGCTTGTCATCTTATTCTGCACCTGGCTCTGATCATGGTAACGAAACAGAAGGTGGATTAGAATATGGGGAATATTTATTTTTTATAAAAAGATCTGAATATCTTTTGAAACAAGCAAAATTTGTAAGTGTGTTTGAAGGACTTTGGGTTGTTATGACTCTGTTGAGGGGAGAAGTGTGCTGATAATCAAGCCCACTGCGCCATGCGATGTCCCAAACATATCAATGTCCAATTGAATCATTGCGAAGATTAAACTTCTTTACTTATACTGTTATCTAGGAAAAACGTACTTACCATGTTTCATCAATAAACATAAAAAACATATTGAATATGAACAAATTCAGTCTTTAACAATTGGAAAAGCAAGTTTTTAAACTGCTATAATGCCGACTAAACTATATCCCCATTAAACCGAAACATATATGCATTCATAAATTGACAAAATGAGATGCAACATACAGATCTGCAGTTATTATGAGTGGGGGACAAAGCCAAAAAAAAATTTTGTTTGGAATTGAAACACAAGGATCTTATAGGAAGGAGGTAACCTTTTCATATTTCTTTTGGTTACTGTCAACGAATCAAATTATTGTTAGCTACTGGGTATTGGAAGATGCTCAATTAGTGTAGTTGGTGAGTTAGCTGAGGATTTTTTTTATGTAACTTACAGTTAAACTTTTAGCGTCTTTGAGTGTTGCCTTTTACTCACAGACAGAGACAGGACACAGTGCTTCCTTGCAAATTGTTCCACTACTGTGACAGCTTTATTTTTCTTTCCCAGGAGTGAGAAAAAGAGAGAGTGAGACGTGTCTTTGCAGCAAGCTTCTTGGAAGTCACATTCCAAAAGCATTACTCCCCATTCTGGGCAAAATAGAAAATAACAACTCAAAAGCTGCTGCAATGCATCTTGAAGACCAAAACTCCTTCAATGGTTTGTGTAACAACAGTAACAAATCCATCCTATCTATCTCCAAAGAACTCTGCTTTTACAAATGTCAGTTCCGTGTTTAACCTTTCAGGTCCAAA
Organism: Rhincodon typus; assembly: GCF_021869965.1. Taxonomy (NCBI): domain Eukaryota; kingdom Metazoa; phylum Chordata; class Chondrichthyes; order Orectolobiformes; family Rhincodontidae; genus Rhincodon; species Rhincodon typus. Next base: position 29,750,168 of record NC_063338.1, on the reverse strand, counting down.
ATATCACATGATAAACTCTCTCCTGCTTAGGTATTGTCCAAAACTTCGATTATTCCAGTTTTCATTCCAAAATATAAGAACTGCTCCAACAGCACGTGTACTATAAAAGGCACCATATAGGTAAAGAGGCAATTGGGAAGGCAGGTAACATATTGGTCTTTATAGCAAAGACATTGGGTACAAGAATGACAAAGTCTTGTTGAATTTGTATAGGTCATTAAGGCCATAAAAATGAAGAACAAAACTGTGCATTTGTAAGGAAGAGTATGGCTGCCTTGGAGATTGATATTAGTTCTGCATGGTTTAAATGATCAGACTTCAAGCTTCAAATAGTAAGAAAACATGTTTATCTTACAGGCTGCTTGCACAGCAGCAGTACACTGCTCAGACAGCAGAAGACTAGTTCATACTCATTCCTTCACAGGATATGCTTCTCCAGGTGCAGCTATGGAAGTGGTCCTTGCTGAAATACTCGTGCACAACTTCAGTTCCTAACTATTAAAGAACTATATGTAGATACACACACACAGACACACACATCAATAAGTAATAGAGTGCTACAACAAAGGCTCACCAGATTTGGTTCCTAGGATGTATTATAATGGTGGGGCAAGAGATTTTGAGTATATGCAATGCCACCAATCCTTCTTGCTCATATCACTCTAAGTTATTGATACCAATCTGGAAGGCTACCCAGTCTTAGTCTTTGGAAAAAGGCAGGCTCAATCTTGATGAACTGTAAACTGTCTCATTGGTTACATTACATAGAAGTCATAGAACCCCTACAATGTGGAAACAGGCTCTTCGGCCCAACAAGCCCACACTGACCCTCAGAGCATCCCATCCAGATCCATCCCCCTATAACCCACCTAGTCTACACATCCCTGAATACAACAGGTAATTTAGCATGGCCAAACCACCTAGCCTACACAGCTTTGGACTGCAGGAGGAAACTGGAGCACCTGGAGACAACGTGCAAACTCCACACAGACAGGCACCCGGCAGCGGAATTGAACCCAGGTACCTGGCACTGTGAGGCAGCAGTGCTAACCACTGAGCCACTGAGCCACTGTGCCACCCTGAGATACATCTGAGATACATAATTGTCTCTGGTGGGAAGGGTGAGAGTTCAATGTAAAATTAAGTTTATGTTACTGCTACTGTAACTCTCAGTGTTGGTAACAAACACAGAACTGGCTCGCAAATCCCCACAACATAAATAGCATAAATACTACCGAAGCCCAGCTGTTGCCAATTCTGACAAAGAGTCGCAGGACTCAAAACATTACATCTGTTTTTCTCTCCACAAATACTGCCAGCACTTTCTTTTTGCATTGAACTGGTGGCTTCTCCCAGAAATAGTGTGCTCCATCCTGATTGATGGAGGTATCTTGTGATGTGGTTAAACCTCTCAGGTATTAATTGCTTTCTTCAACATCTCCCCCAAACATTTTCCTCACTATGAAATTCTTTACACAATGTTTCAAATAAGTAAAGCAGGGTTAATGTTACAACCTCTCCCTCGAACATATAAATGGCTGATGGCTGGGTTGAAAGTCTGCAGCTTAAAGACAGAATAAGCAGGTTTAGTTCATTGCCACACTGAAACCTTAGTGGATCTTTTAATTCCTGAAAGCTCTTTGCTAAGGACAACCTCTGGCATTAATGTCACTGCCAAAGGTTTGTTTCTCTTGAAGGGTCTTTAGTTTTCTCAAATCGTGATCGAGAAACTAATTGTGTTTCTGAAAACGGAAGTCTACTTCTGATATTGTAATGATGTAGACTGACATGTGATCCTTCCATTCTCCCTCACATTTTTCTGGATAACACCATCATTCTGTCAAGTTCAAACACAGACACTAAAGCCGACTGTGCTGTTTTAGTACTGCTTCTTCCAAAACTGCTGAATTGACTGTATCAAGAGTTTGCTACTAAGCCCTGGTGTTTGTGATGTCAAGGACATCGAATGATCAGATTTTGAAGATTTGTCTGCAGTGAGAACACACTAGAATAACTCCCCCAACCTTATGAAACCTTATGGCATCTTTCATTCTCTCCATCATGAAAAGTTGACGAACACCAGCATAATTAATTTCAAGTGGTGTATTTTTATTTGGAAGTTCGGTGAATATTCTTCTGAATCCTATGAAATCTTCCTCTTGTTGAGTAAAGTTACATAGATCACTTGAATTTGGCATGAGCCGGTTTTGATTCAACAAAATGTAGAATTTTAAGAGCAAACTTGACTTTTTTCCTCAGATGTGACAAGTGCTAGTTTCTGATATTGTACAGCCTGTTCCATATAATGTTGTTTTATGACTGCGCTCAGCATTGCTTTGATTTTGAGTGGTGCTGTACCTTCTTCATCAGTCTCATCAACAAAGGGATTTTCTCAACTATCACAGTAACTCCCACCCTCGTATCAAGTTTGAAAATACTTAGATGAGCATGAACCTGAATCAATGTGTCATATCTGATTCAGATGAGGCACCTATTGCCCTTAGGAAAGATTCATTCATATGTTCCAAAAAGGTAGCATATCAATATGTTAAGATATGTGTTCTAAAGAAGAGATGTCTTAGCATTCTACATTTTCTTACAAAGATACTTGCTATGAGGCATTAATCTGATTGTGCATATAAGCATTACTAGTTCTGTGGTTTAACAGTTTTTTTTTACTCTTACGTATTCTCTGGAAATGTCCCAGTTTCATACAAAATTTGCACTGAGATGATAAAGTTGGACATTGTTTCAGTTTTTGTGTTTTTAACTCTACATCCAGTAACTTTTGAGTATCCGAGGATTAATAATGTTTTGTGTAGGTATATGATGTTTCAGTGTCTATGTACTTTAGAAAGTTCTGGAAATTTGACAATTATTTGATGTAGATTGACTGCCTGTTCCCATCATTCTCTTGTGCTACTTTTAGATTTCAGCTTTTGTCACTATCTAGACAGCTCTTTCCAATGTGAAATCTTTTTTGATTGTTACATAGCTGAAAGAGATATAATCGGAAATTTTGATGACAGTTTTATCTTAAGTAAGTTTTGGTTGTAAATCACTATAATCATAAAATTTGGACAATGTTTAAAATTAGGGCCAGACCATCTAGAAGAAATATTAGCAAGCACTTCCACACAGAAAGGGTAGTAGAGATTTGGAACTCTCTTCCCCAAAGGTAGACGATGCAGATTCAACTGTTAATTTTAAATCTGACAGATAATTTTTTTTGTTAAGCAGAAGTATGAGAGATATGGGCCACAGGCAGATATGAAGTTAGGCCACAAATCAGCCATAATCTCATTGAATGGTGGAACAGGATCAAAGTGCTGAATGGCCTATTCCTGTTCGTAAAAATCATTAATAAAGCTAGAATGGGTCCTTCAGGAAGCTGTATTCTTCTGTGAAACCTTGCTCTCTGATGGGTTGGTATGTGATATAAAATAATTGGAAAATATTTTAAAAATCCCTTTTCCAATTTGCCATTTTAAAACATGATATGCAATTGGATCTGCAGAGTAAAAGAATGTACTCACTTATTCATCTCTGGTTGCTTGTGTAATTCTGAAGAAATTCTATATTGCATGAATTGTATGTGCAATAAAGTCCATTTAAGCTGAATATAAAATGAATTTTTTCCTTTAAAGCACTGTGATTTCAAATCTGCTTAGAGGTTAATCTTTTTCCATTGCCATTATATTGACTTGTTGTTGTTCCTCTTACTTGAATGATTTACTTAAAAGCTATTGCAGGAATATTCTAATTATTTTGCGAATGTAACTGACTTTGCTGCTCAACATTTTAAATTTTCCAAGCACTTCCATTGTAGTAAATATTAAATCTTCTTTATTAGGTTTTCTAAAGATTGTAATAATTTATTTTAATTACTAGATAACAAAGTTGAATTGCCAATGAAACATTATCCTTAAGAACTTTGTTGATTTTAATGAAGATTTAACTTTTATCCTTTTATTTTGTTTTTCAGAAATTTTCCTTTACCTTTATTAAAGTTCAAAAGCTTCTAAGTATTTCAGAATTATCCTCTTCTGGCTGTAAAAATGTACACATTTAAATATCATTGAAATGCTTTAAAAAGAAATACCTCAATTTATCTTTCCTCCCAAGATAGAAGAAAGACAATTATTTTGTGCTGTTAGTGATTTTCACATTGCATTTTAAGACTAGAGTTACACCCTGCCACTTCAAGATTTTCACACCATTCTATATTGAAGAAATGGTATTGAACTGGTGATGACTTTTAAAGAAATATTTTCAGTTGACCAGTAGAAAATGCATTTTTCTTTTTAAAGTAATGGGTTGATATTACCCACTTACAGTTAAAGTTGCAGGTACAAGGAAGTTCCACGGTGGTTGATATGAGCTTTCTCAATCAATCTTCCATTTAATCACTTAATTAATCAACGGAGCTGTTCAGCCAAAGAGATGGAAGTGCTCAGGCTACAGGACTCTTCCAGATCATAGGTTTCTGACACTAAATTTAAAACCCAGCTTCAAAGCACATCAGTCGCTGCAAGCTTGAAACTATATCAAACTGCCACTTTGGAGGGTGAAATTTGAAAATGTTGCAGAGGAAAAGCAAGATAGCTTCCAGAACAAAGATCTGGAGGTGTTGTTGGATGGAGTAGTGGACAGGGCAGCAGTTCCTTTTCCTCTTAACCACCAGCGCATTACCATGCCAACAGACAAATAGCAGCACAGGTCAACTGAGCCCTGAATCAGAGGGACATCCCGCAATAGAGAAAGGAGGTCAAAGATCTCCTGAGCTCCGCAAAGGTAAGTGTCACCACCTTCTCTCTGCTGCCTAATGCTCACAGCACCACCACTATTCACTAAAGCTGCCACTACACATTCTCTCAGCAAAACCTATGGACTACAACTCTCACTAATATGGTCCTGAATATTATAGCATGTCTTGTCAAAAAACAGGCATCAAAGCAGGAGGCATGGATGATATTATCCACCTTCCTTGTGGACTAAAGCACCAACATGAAATGCTCCGATATTAAATATTATCATTATAAGGCAGCTTTTAGCCTGGAAAATTAAAATAGAAGTTTAAGTTTTATTATGAGCGTGATTATGCTTCCATTGAAACAGTGGGTTTCTGATACCAGAAACAATGAATCAATTTGGCACCACTCCTCATGTATCTTCATTTATTTTACAAATACTAACGTGGGATTTGCTGTGAATCAATGCTAACTGCTTCATCTTCAAAGGCTGAGATAATTAAACAATCTTCTTGATGATTCTTCACAAATTTATGACATTTGTCTGGAAATATAGTTCAGTTTCACTCCGACTCACTATAAACTGCCTTAGGAGTCTCACAGTTGTACGTCACTGCAGTGATTGTAATGAAGTCAGCTGGCTGGACCTCATAGAAACTGAGTTCCATGATTGGGGCTTTTAATCTGGTCCAATTAGGGAGCCCTGGATGACAGGTATAAACAGGCATGTCAGACATCCTGGATAACAAGGTGTAGAGCTGGATGAACACAACAGGCCAAGCAGCATCAGAGGAGCAGGAAAGCTGACGTTTCGGGTCTGGACCCTTTTTTTTTCTGAAGAAGTGTCTAGACCCGAAACGTCAGCTTTCTTGCTCTTCTGATGCTGCTTGGCCTGCTGTGTTATTTCAGCTCTACACCTTGTTATCTCAGATTCTCCAGCATTAGCAGTTCCTACTATCTCTGTGTCAGACATCCTGTTCACTCTGACAGCTAGTTCTGAGGGAGCTGGATCAGTGTCAAGGACTTTCCACATAAAAATAAAGGGTGACTTGGTGATGGTATACTGGCCTCTGTGGAGCTATTTCAATGGCAATGAGAGTAAAGCATGCTCCTGAAGAGATTCGCTTACAATAGTTGCCTTTGCATTTGGGTAAGCATTTCTTGCATCATACCATTATTTGGGAAGCTTGATTCATTCAACCCTGCCGTCAAAGACTAGGCTGAGATTGTAGAAAGAATGCGTTTTTTTTCCAGACAAGTGACATTGGGGCAGGTGAAAAGCAACAAATAATTCTCCTGACAGCTTGTGGACCTGCAGCTTTTTCAGTAATTAAGGGTGTAACTTTCCCTGAGGCACTACAGACTAAAACCTTTCAAGATTTGATGGATTTAGTTAAGGAATATTATGACACCAATCCACCTCTAATTCTGAGACGGTATCAGTTTTACTCAGCAATGCGAGAACCAGTGAAGTCTGTATCGTGATTTTTGACGAAGGTGACAGACGGAGACATGTGACTTTGGTTTAACACTCAATGAGATGCTGAGAGACCATTTGATATGTGGGATTAATGATGTAACCCTGCAAAGGCCCAACTGGACTTCAAACGAGCACTGCAACTGGCTTTATCATTGGAAAATGGGACAAGTGGAGCATATGAGTTACAGGGTATTCCAATGGGAGTGGACACCCCCACTAATCAGACTGAGCTTGGGGAACACCATTTGAGAGTAAAGGCAATTGCATAGCCTCTTTCAGGACAAATTGAGAACAGAGGGACTCTGGGTCAGCCCACAGCAAAACCTCAAAACAAAGCTAAGCCTCTGCCAAACAGTTAAAATTTTTCTCAGGATCCAGCCCAGCAAGCCATTGTAGTTGCTGCCATATGTGGGGTCAAGACAGCAAAAGAGTCCTAATAGACCCAAACTGAGTAAGAAAACTCGTAGGCTGGTATCCAGGAGAGCGCACACCTGGAAAGCCCACCCATAGCTGGTTTGGAAAAGTTAAATTGCTTAGCAACATCCAAATCAGAACCAAATCAGAACAAACATCTAGTTAAATGTCAACTGGTTCTAATGGAGGTCGATACCGGCGTGGCCATTTCAGTGATCGCAGAATCAGTCTTTAACAAAATTCGCTCCGGACTTCAACCTTTAAGTTTGGGCAAGACCTCGGCTAAACTCAGAACTTACACTGGGGAAGCCTTTACAGATTAAAGGTATAACTTTAGTTCCTGTCTCTTACGAGAAGCAGCTGGTTCAGTTACAATTGACAGTAGTAAAAGGCTCGGGCCCAAGCTTGATGGGGCAAAATTGGTTGAGATTAATTCACTTAAATTGGCTCAACATTTTTCAATTAGAAAATGGCTGCCTGAGTGAAGTCCTAATTATATACCCGGAAGTCTTTCAGGAAGGTCTAGGGACTATCAAACGAGCCAAGGCCACCTTTCATGTTCCCTGGAAAGTAATTCCACAATTCTGCAAGGCCCACCCAGTGCCATTTGCCTTATGGGCAAAAGTAGAGGCAGAAATCAGAAGGTTGGAAAGCGAAGGAATCATCAAATCAGTCCAATTTGCAGAATGGGCAGCACCCGTTGTACCAACTATGAAGCCCAATAGGTCGGTTTGCCTTCGTGGGGATTTTAAACAAACGCTAAAACGCTTTTTGCAGCTGGATAAAAACCCAATCCCTTGTATAGAGGATTTATATGCAAAGCTGCAGGGGGGCTGTCCTTCACAAAGTGTTCATGAGCTACGCATACTTACAATTGCGGTTAGATGAAGTATGCTACAATTAATACCCATTCGGATTTGTACCATTATATGAGACTGCCATTTGGGTTATCAACAGTCTGTGCAATATTTCAGCAGATGATGGAGAAAATTTTACAAGGTCTACCCCAGGTTGCCATTTGTCTAGATGGCATGCTAATAACAGGGAAGACCAATAAGGAGCGCTTGGACAACTTGGACATTGCCCTTTGATGGTTGTCCCAGACATGTGTATGCCTTAGGAGAGGAAAATGTGTGTTCCAGGCACCCCAAATGACCTATTTCAGCTACAGAGTCGACAAGACTGGATTATACCCGTTGGAAGATAAAATGAGGGTGATCATAAGTGCCCCAGCTCCTACATCTGTACTGCAGCTTAGGTCTTTCCTTGGGCTGATGAATTATTATAGAAAGTTCAAACATAACTTGGTCTCCATCCTGGCATCTTTGCATCAACTGTTAAAATGGGGTCAGCCTTGAAAATGGTCATGTGGCCAAGCCATAGCTTTCAGAGAAGTGAAGGAACAGTTATCATGTCTAAGGTGTTGGCACGCTATGATCCCAAAAAAGACCTGGTATTCATATTTGATGCCTCCCCATACAACATCGGGGTAGTATTAGCTCATAGGTGGCCCAATGGAGAGGAATGACCAATAGTGTATGCATCCAGAACTTTAGCCAATGCAGAGCCTAAATATGCTCAGATAGAAAAGGAAGGTTTGACTATCATATTTGGAGTCAGGAAGTTCCACCAAAACCTTTATGAACGTAAATTCATAATAACGGACCACAAGCCCCTACTAGGTCTACTTAAAGCGGACAAGGCAGTGCCACCCAGAACTTCAGGACAAATTCAGTGGTGGTCTCTAATATTAAGTGTGTATAATTACAAGGTGGAACACCGTCCAGGAGGCCAAGTAGCAAATGTGGATGCATTGAGCTGCATCCCCCGGCAGATACACCACCAGTGGTGCCACCATTGGAAGAGTCCATAATGGTTTTAAATTTTCTAGATGTACTTCCAATCACAGTTGATAGTATCAGACGTTGGATGCAGAAAGACTCGGACCTGGCAAAACTGAAACAGCTGGTGGTGATGGGGAAAACCAAAGAGCTGCCACAACCAGAACTGAAACCTTTTTGGACCCAGAGAGACCAGATCACAGTAGAGGTCAGCAGATTTTTATGGGGAGCAAAAATGATTGTCCCAAGCAAAGGTCACCACCAGACACTGGCTGAACTCCACCAGGGTCATTCAGGGATTTCCAAAATGAAGACTGTAGCAAGTCATTATGTCTGGTGGCCAGGCTTGGATGTAGACATCGCCACGTTGGTAGGCCAGTGGTCAGAGTGTCAACAAAGACAAAATCTGCAGCACCTGACGTAATTTGAAGCTGCGTTTTAAATATAGTACCAGCAGCTGCCGCACATTCGTGGGAATGGCTGGATAAACCCTGGATTCGGATACAGGTCGACTATACAGGTTCTTCCATGGGTTCAATATTCTTCGTCATTGTGGACACCCACTCAAAATGATTGGACATGCATTGAGTTCATTTGTCAAACACAGGAACAACAATAGAAAAGCACTGCACAGCTTTTGCAATACACGAACTCCCGGAAGTGTTGGTCACAGATAACGGGCCATTGTTTGGCAGCGGGGAGTTTGAGTGTTTCCTAACATTGAATGTGATTTGATATATAAGGACAGCTCCATACCATCCATCATCTGATGACCTGGCAGTAAGAGCAGTCCAAACTTTGAAGGCAGCCTTAAAGAAACAGTCTGCAAATATCAGACTGTTCGGGTTCCTATTTAATTATAAGACCACCCCTCCTGTAACTACTGTGATAGCTCCAGCAGAATTGCTAAAGGTGTTAAATCTGATCTTCCTGAATCTGGATGGGAGGTGAACTGACTTCGCTAAGGGAGAGGCAGTTTACTACAGGGGGTGAAGTTTGGTGCAGGAACCATGGAAACGGCCCTGCATGGGTCAGAGGCATTGTCAATACAAGATCAGGACCAGTGATATATAAAGTTCAGGTCAGTGCAATTGTCCTGAACAAATACTTGGATCATACGAAAGCCGCAAATGGTGCGAGAGCAAAATGTGCCTGGCTTCACAGAAAAGTCGGAAAACCTGGTGGAAACCATGGGTTTTCCCTCTCCATCAAGTATTGAAGAGGCTTCTGAATCAGAGATGGACACAGCCGATCTCGCTGCATTGACAACTTTGCCGCTGGAATAAGAGAGTGAATTTCTTCCGAGACGTTCTGTGTGCCAGGGGTGAGCTCCCGCGTGTTACATGCCCCCTGTATTGGACGCAGAGTTGGAGGAGCCTGAACTGGTGTTAAAACACCCCAGGAGGAGCTACAAAAAAAAAACAGCCTATGTCGTCAGATTCAGAGGGGGAGGAATGTAGTTATTGTAACAAGGTCAGCCAGGTGGACCACATGGAATACGATTTCACTGATTAGGGTTGGTAATATGGTCCAATCAGGGAGCCTTTGCTGACATACAAGAACAGGAGTGCCAGATATCCTGTTCACTCTGAGAGCTGGCTCCAAGGGAGCTGGATAAATTTCAAGGACTTTCCACATATAAATAAAGGTGACTTGGTAATGGTATACTGGCCTCTGTGGAGTATTTCAGTCACAAGAGCGAAAAGGAAGAAGATAAAGATTTTAACAATGAGTACAGGATTAATGACATTCTGGTGCATAAGAAGCTGGATACATATTTTCTTCTGTAGGCATTAGCTTTCTGCTGTAAGCAAAGTGAAAGCAGCAAAGAAATTATTTTACCATCATTGACAAACCGTCTCCGAGATGAGAGCACATACTTTTGGGGGTAATGCAGTCAGTAGCGTTCACTTGGGAGAAGAGATAGCAGCAGGGTCAGCAATATGGAGTCCACCTCCTGTTGGCCAACCAAAAAGCATGTTGTTCAGACCAGCCAATGCTGTCAGCTGAAGTAGGAATATATGTGAAGTTGGTAGGCAAAGAAGAACCTACAAGAGAAAGGAAATATAAATTAGAAGTCTACAGACTGCCATTACTGTTGTGCACAAGAATGGCTGATTTTGTGCTGTTCATGTTCTGACATATAAAGTAGCCATTTTAAGAGAACAGAAGCGACAATCCTCATTACTCGTGATTGATGAAGATCATGTTGGAGAGTTTGCCTAGTTATTGCGATTATAATGAATACTGGAGCATTTTCATTTCGAACTCATTCTGAAAGTTGAAAGTAAAATATTAAAAAGCATTTGTTTTAATCGCAAATGGATTGAAAATAGCTAATTGACATCTGATATCTGACAGCATATGCTATCTTCAGAAGGGTTGTGTAGCAGCGAAATTGCTGGTGTAAATTCAACAGCATTTATTGATCTGGTTTACAAAACAAAAACCCAAAGGGAAAGAAACCTGCAGTTTCAAAGAAACATCTCTTTGAAAAACGAGTAATGATTACCATGAATATGAAATGAGTGAGAAGAAAAGATACATTCTCTGAAAGGAAAACATGAGCTGAAGAAAAAACTTGACGACGGATAATTTTTTATAGCTATAATTTCTCATAACTACATATCGATTCAAGTATTTAATCTTCTGATGTTTACAGCTGAGGCACAGTATGCTCATTTGTATTATAGCTCAGCATTAATCAAAGAAAAGGTATGAGTTTTGTACCGTCTATAATTGATGACAGCTCATCCTAATGGACCCACGTTCTGTTCTTATGACAAGTTAAATATAAAGAGTTTTATGCGTTTTTATTCGGATAATAATATGCCAGGTACATTTATCGGGCCAAAATTTGATGGAAAAGTCATGGGGAATTTCATATGTATGTTGTTATTAATATGGTAAATTGAAATTCATGACAAGGAAGCAAAACTTCATGAGATGTGAATTATCACTACTTATTGGCCAATTTGCTTCGAGTACTGTTAGCTTTACCCTCAATCTCTTCTTGAATTTCAAGAAATGCTGTATTTGCATTGTTAAAATGAATTAAGCTCACAATAAATGCTTTGGACTGGAATTTAATGATGTACAGACCTCTTTAATGCCAAAATTCATGTTTTTACAATGTCACAAAACAGCTCTGACCCAGAAAGGAACAAGTGAAACAGTGAAATCTCTTTCCTGCAGGTGAACTTCTCCTATTGTTGCTGCTTGTAACTGCTCCTGCCAGAAGATTTGCTGCCATAGTATGTCCTGGTTGTCTTTCTTTCATCATTCTCACATTTCCACTTGAGCTCATTTGCAACAGTTCTGTGATGTCAATCAGATAACTGTGTCTTGATCAATTCCTAGAGGGCCTTCCTAACGTTTTATTCTTTATTCTTTATTCTTTTCTACTGGTCTTTTTTTTTCTCTTTTAAACCAATTTGTCTATTCTAGTCATCAGTTTTGTTTTTGATTTAACTATCATCCAATTTATTACTTTTGTGTTGTTATGTCTTTTTCTCCTTGATTAAGGAGATAGATTGTTGGTCTTATGGTTTATGCTACTCTGCCCTTGTGTCATTAAATTAATAGCTGACAATTTCAGCAATTTATGTGAAACATTTTATAATTGAGAAAATGAGAAAGAGATTGAGATTTTTGAAGAAGTGACGAAAAGGATTGATAAAGGCACAGCGGTGGACGTTGTCTATATGAACTTCAGCAAGGCGTCCAACAAGGTTCTGCATGGTGGACTGGTTAGCAAGGTTAGATCAAATGGAATACAGGGAGAATGAGCCACCTGGATACTGAACTGGCTCGACGGTAGGAGACAGGGGATGGTAGTGGAGGGTCACTTTTTGGACTGGAGGCCTTTGACCAGTGGTGTGTAGCAAGGTTTGGCACTTTGTCCACCGCTTTTTGTCATTTATATAAATGATTTGGATGTGAATATAGGAGGTAATGTTAGTACATTTGGAGATGACACCAAAATTGGAGGTGTAGTGGACAGTCAGGAAGGTTACCTCAGTACAATGTGACCTTGGATCAGATGGGTCAATGGGCTGAGGTATGGCAGATGGAGTTTAATTTAGATAAATGTGAGGTGCTGCATTTTGGTAGAACAAATCAAGGTAAGACTTATACACTTAATGGTAAGGTCCTGGAGAGTGTTGTTGAACCAAAAGACCTTGGAGTACAGATTCATAGTTCCTTGAAAGTGGAGTTGCAGGTAGACAGAATAGTGAAGAAGACATTTGGTACACTTTCCTTTACTGGTCAGTGCATTGAGTATAGGAGTTGGGAGGTCATGTTACGGTTGTGCAGGACATTGGTTAGGCCACTTTTGGAATACTGTGTTCAAATCTGGTCTCCCTGCTGTAGGAAAGATGTTGTGAAACTTGTGAGGGTTCAGAAAAGGTTTACAAGGACGTTGCCGGGATTGGAGGGTTTGAGCTACAGAGGGAGGCTGAATAGGCTAGGGATATTTTCCTTGGAGCTTCAGAGACTACGGGGTGCCCTTAAAGAAGTTTATAAAATCATGATGGACATGGATAGGGTGAATAGTCAAGGTCTTTTGCCCAAGGTAGGGGAGTCCAAAACTAGAGGTTTATGGCGAGAGGGAGAAGATTTCAAAGGGGCCAAGGGGTAACTTTTTCACCCAGAGGGTGGTGCATGCATGGAATGAGCTGCTAGAGGAAGTTGTGGAGGCTGATGCAGTTACAATATTTAAAAGGCATCTGGATGGGTATGTGAATAAGAGGGGTTTAGAGGGATATGGGGCTAGATTGATTTGGGATATCTGGTTAGCATGGACGAGATGGTCCAAAGGGTCTGTTTCTGTGCTGCATATCTCTGACTCTAAGTCTCATCAACGGGACACATCATCAGATACTATACACCAGTTATTGCTGGGCCAATATGTTACAATGCCTATGTGGCACAGAAAGGTTAGTGTGGCATCACTTAAAAAGGAATAGATCAACAGATCGCCTTGAAAATATATGGTCTTTTATGACCTCACCACCTTCACTTGCAGAAATGCATTCTTAGTTACCAGTGATTTGTTTCAGAGATCAAGTATTCTAATATAATCTTGACAATCGCTCTAGACAAAAGGAGAAGACAGATAAATTTTTAAATTCTAAAAACAACTATGACTAGCAATAATAGTGCATAAGACCAGAGGACCATAAGATATATTAGCAGAATTAGGCCATCGAGTCTGCTGCACTATTTTGATCATGGCTGATATCTTTCTCAACCCCATTCTCCTGCCTTCTCCCCGTAACACTTGATCTTCTACGAATCAAGAACTTATCTATCTCTGCCTTAAATATACTCAATGACTTGGCCTCCACAGCCTTCTGCAGCAAGGAGTTCCACAGGTTAACCACCTTCTGGTTGACGAAATTTCTCCTCATCTCAGTTCTAAAGAGTTGTTTCTTCACTCTGAGGCTGTGCTCTCAGGTCCTAGTTTCTCCTACTAGTGGAAACATCTTCTCCATGTCCACTCTCTCTGGATCTCACAGTATTCAGTAAGTTTCAATCACTTTTCCCACCTCATCCTTCTAAACTCAATCAAGTACAGAATCTGAGTCCTCAGCCGTTCCTAATATGACAAGTCCTTTGCCTGTGGGATCATTCTTGTAAACCTTCTCTGAAGCACCCCTTCAAGGCCAACACATCCTTCCTTAGAGACGGGGCCCAAAACTGCTCAGAATATTCTGAATGCAGTCTGATCAGAGCATTATACAACCTCAGCAGTACATTTCTGCTCTTGTATTCTAACCCCCTTCAAATGAATACTAACATTTCATTTGCCTTCTTAACAGCCAAATGAATCTGTGTGCTAACCTTAAGAGAATCCTGAACAAGGATTCCCAAGTCCCTTTGTGCTTCAGATTTCTGAAGCCTTTCGCCATTTAGAAAATACTCTATGCCTTTATTCTTCCAGCAAAGTGCTTTCTCACATTACATTCCATCTGTTACTTCTTTGCCCAGTCTTCTAGTCTGTCTAAGTCCTACTGCAGCGTCCCCAATTCCTCAATATTACCTGTCCCTCTACCTATCTTTTTCATCTGTAAACGTAGCAACAAGCCCTCAGTTCCTTCGTCCAGATCATTAATGTATAATGTGAATAGTTGTGGTCGCAGCACTGACCCCTGTGGAACTTCAACAATCACTGGCTGCAATTCCAAAAAAGACCCTTTTATCACTACTCTGTCTTCTGTCAGTCAGCGAATCCTCTATCCATGCCAGTATCTCGCCCCCTCAATCCATGGTCTCTTAACATACTTAGCATTCTCCTGTACAGCACCTTGTCAAAGGCCTTCTGGAAATCAAATAGATCACGTGTACTGGCTCACTTTTGTCGCACTGCTCATTACCCCTCAAAGAATTCCAACAGATTTGTCGGGCAGGATCTCCCCTTAATGAAGCTGTGCTGACTCAGCCCTATTTTACCAAGCACTTCCAAGTATATCACAGTCTCATCCTTAATAATGGACCCTAAAATGGTACCAACGACCAAGGTGAGGCAAACTGGCCTAAGATATCCTGTCTTCTGCCCCACTCTGTTTTTAAACAGGGGTGTTACATTAGCTATTTTCCAGTGCTGTGGAATCCTGCCTGACTCCAGCGATTCCTGAAAGATCACCAACACTGCCTCCACAATCTCCTCAGCTACCTCCTTCAAAACTCTAGGGTGCAATCCATCTAGTCAGGGTGATTTATCCACATTGAGGCCTTTTCAACTTCCCCAGCCACCTTCTCCTTAGTGATGACCACTACGCTCACCTCTGCCCCCGGCTCTCTTGAAGTTCTGGCATGTTGCTGGTGTCTTCCACTGTGAAAACTGATACAAAGTACCTGTTTTAGTTTCTCTGCCATTCCTTTATTCCCCCTTACTACTTCTCCAACCTTATTTTTCAATGATACAATGCCCACTCTTGCTTCCCTCCTACCATTTACAAATTAAAACAAAACACTTGCAATCTTCTTTTATATTACTAGCTAGCTTACAGTTATATTTCATCTCCCCACCACCCTCCTCCCCACACTATTGTTTTTTTAGTTGTCCTCTGCTGTCATTTAAAGGCTTCCCAATCCATTAGCTTCCCACTAATCCTCAATACATTGTTTGCTTTTATGCTGTTCCTGATTTCTCTTGTCAGTCATGATTGTCTCATCTTCCCCTTTGTTTGTTTCTTCTTCCGTGGGATGAATTTCTGCTGTGCCACCCTAATTACCCCCAGAAACTCCTGCCATTGCTGTTCCACCTTCTTCCCTGTTGGGCTCCCCTTCCAATCAACTCTGGCCATCTTTAGTCTTAGATCCACTTGTCCCTTCCTCAAACTGAATATGATATTCGTTCATATTATGATCATCGTGAATGTACCTCAAAAAAAAATGAGATCATTAATTAATCCAACTTTCATAGAATCCTTTTACAGTGCAGAAAGAGGCCATTTGGCTCATTTGAGTCTATTGTCCCACCACAGAACATCCCACCCAGACCCACTCCATCAACCTATCCCTGCAACCCAGCATTAACATGGCTAATCCACCTAATCTGTACGTTTTTGGACTAAGAATTTTCTTAAGTTTTCCCTCCCTTTTGCTTCTTGATTTCCCACCGTTCTTGGAATCTCTTTTGTCATTGACTGTGAAGACAGATTAAAAAAAAAATTGTTCAAAGTCTCTTATTTTCTTGCTTATTATTAATTTCCCAGTTTCACCTTTTAAAGGATCAATGTTTATTTTAGGTACGCTTTTCATTCTAATATAATCATAGAAACCCTTACTGTCTATTTTTAGACAGTTTGCTAGTTTTCTCTCATATTACAATTTCTTCCTCTTTATTATATTTGACATTATCCTTTGCTGGTATCATTTTTTTCAAATCTGGCGACCACTTGTCTTTGCAGTACCATTTTCTTTTAAGTTGATACCATCTTTAAATTGCTTAGTTATCAAAAAGGACAAAGAACAATTCTTTCTCAATAAAACATACCTTTGTGAAATTTATTAAAGAACAATTCTTTCTCAATAAAACATACCTTTGTGAGTTACTAAGTTTCACCTTAACTGCTTCTGCTTCTCTACTTTTTTTTTAACTTGTATTTCCCAATGCACGTCAGCCAACTCTGTCTTCATACCTAGAAATTGTCTTGATTTAAATAAAAACTGAAAGAACTGCGGATGCTGTAAATCAGGAACAAAAACAAAGTTGCTGGACAAGCTCAGCAGGTCTGGCAGCATCTGTGAAGGAACTAAGGAAGGGTCACTGGACCCGAAACGTTAACTCTGTTTTTTCCTTCACAGATGTTGCTAGACCTGCTGATCTTTTCCAGCAACTTTGTTTTTGTCTTGATTTATGTTTGATATACCAGTTTCAGACTCAATTATCTCACCACTCTGAATATTAATGGTGAGAGGACTACCTGATACTTTACGTAATCCCCCCAACCCCCTCCTTGTAATATGGGGGACAGGTTCAGGGTGGACTCGAAGGTAGCAGGCTGACCACTCACTTCATTGATCAATCTCCCAGCTTTAAGTAATCTGATAAGCGAAGAGTAAAAATTCAGTGTCAAATCTTGATAATGGCTATCATACCACGTTAATTTATTTCCAATTTTGGCAACCAATCATCCTTTGTATTCTGTATTTTTACCAACCTTTTCCCCACTCTAACATTATTTGCTACTGCATGCTTACATTTGTATGTTCTGTCTCCTCCAGTCACACTCAGTTATACCCAGGTCGTCATCCTGAATTATTGCCTTACCTTTTCCCTTTAACTTTCCAAGTTGTCCCTCACGTGAACTTTCACTTCAATTATTTATCCAAGTCCCTTTTGAAAGTTCTTGTTGAATCTGTGTCCACCAATTCAACAGGTAGTACATTCAAAAAGAACCCAATATGTTCACAATTTTTTTTTGTCCTACCACTTTTGAATCTTTAGTCAAACATTTCAAATCTGTGCTCCACAGTCATTGAGTCTTGAGACATTAGAAACATTTTTTTTTCTTCGCTCTATCCAATCCACACAGGAATTTGGTTGTCTTTAAATCTCTTCTGTAACTGAAGACATTCATCCTGAGAGCCATCTTAAAACAAAACTTCTTCTATAACTTCTCAAAAACCTTCCTGCCATGCTAAAGTGCCATGTCAGAGTTACCACAGTAAACAGACTTCTCTGCTCCCATTCCTGGTGAGCTTGGAGGCAGGAGGGAATTTAATTAGATGGGATGGTGTTGTACCTAAATCCTGTGCTTTCCCACCCACCACAATTAATTCTTGGGAGTTAGAGTCAAAGTGGGAGGTGGGGTAGACATGGTGACCTTCCTACCTGACAACTATTGAGGGTCTTCAGTGGCCAATTAAGGATCACTTAAGGACCTTATCCTGTCACCACTAGGATTAACCCAGCCACAAGTTGATTTTTTTTTCTATTTGTCATGGGTGTTCATCACTGGCTATGCCAACATTTATTGCCCTGATGGGTGAGTTGACATCCTGAACTGCAGCCGTCCTTGGGTTGCAGGTTCTGTTAGAAAAGGAATTCAAGGTGAAGGAAGGGTGACATTGTGCTAAGTCAGGATGGTGTGTGGCTTCGTGATAACTTGGTGGTTGTTGTGTTCACATGCATTTTTGACCTTGTCCTACTAAGTGATAGAGGTTGCGGGTGAGACGCTGATGTTGGAGGAACTTTAGTGAGTTACTGTAATGCATCTTGTAGATAGTAAACACTGTGTGCATCAGTGGTGGAGGGAACGAATAATGCATGTGTCCGATCACATGGTGTTGATCTTCTCTGGGGAGTCAGGAGGTGAGATATCACTCTCTCTGGCTCTGCAAACCCCTTAGGTGAGACCTCCAGCACCAGCATAAAACTCAGCCTCATACACTGGCTGGGTCAAGTTATTACTTTTTTGAGGTTTAGAATATGCTTCTGGATTCCGTTAGGAACAAATCATAACTATTGGTTTGCATTGGCATTGCTTGTTTCTTTCTGTAGCATGTTGAGTGAATGGCAGACTCTTGTTCATTCATGTGCACCACAGTATATCTGAGGGAATATAAAAATCTAAGCAATAGAGTGGAATGCATAGTTTGGAGCAGTTTTGTAATCCCCTGAAATTGCTTCAGTCTGTTTATGGATGTTTTTAGCCAACTGATAAGTACATTTCCAGGTCATTCTGCCAGAACACACAATCATCTGCAAAATGAAGTGCAACAAAACTTGTGGACATGCAAGCGACAAAGTCTTGCTACTAACCAAAAGCACTCATGATCCTCACACAACGCATCATTCAACACGTTAAATAGGTTGTATAACCACAGATTACTCTTCTTTTCAGATAAATAGGTTCAGTGAGTTTCTTTCTTAGATCTTCAAGCTAGACTACACATCTTGGATATGATTTGGCAATAGACTGTCATAGCTTTCAGCTTTTTCAAAAGGGCTGTTTGAAGCATTAAGCTGAAAGCCTATGAAAATTGATGAAAGCAATCAAGTAGGGTTCCCCTGAGGTTTCCAACACTCTGCAATCTAATATAAAGTGCAACCTGTACATTGTTGCTTATGAAGGGTAAATCCTATCTATTCTTTGCTGGTTATGTGTAGGCCTCTTGATCATCTCATATGTGACCTATAAAGTTATAAGTCAAATTCATAGGAGCACATGGACAGCAGTAAACCATTCAACACTGTTCCACTGTTCAATTAAATCATGCCTGATCAATATCCTAATTCCAACTACCTACCTTTATTCCACAACCATTAAAACTATTACCTAACACAAATCCTGCATCTCTGTGTTGATTTTTTAAAAAATTTACCTTGACTAAATAGCTTTTTGGGGAGAGAGATCCAAATTTTCATGATCATTTGATATGTCCAAGAACTTGCAAACTCTAAGTTGAAGGTTATTGCCCCATGTTTTAGATTGCCACACCAAAGGAAATCTTACTCATCATTAACAAGTCAATAAGATCACCTCTCAATTTTCTGCATGCAAATAAGTACAAATCAATACAACCTATCTTCATAATCCAAACATTTTAACCTTGGCATAATTCTGGTCACTCTGCACTGCAATCTGTCTAAGGCCATTCTTTTTATTATTCCTGAGGTGCAGTGCCAAAAACTGAATACAATAATTTAAATGTGTTCTAGCCATACCTTTATATAACTGTAACTTCTGTATCTCTTTGTATTCTAACCCCTTTGGGATGCAGGTCAATATCTCATTAACCCTTTTTAATTGCTTTTAGTACCTGTCCACTAGCTGTTAATGATTCCTATAGTTGCAATCTGAATTCTCTCTGCAGCTCCTGATGTCCCACCATTTAGACATTGTTTAATTGGTTTCTCGTGTCCCACGTAGATAGCTTCATAATTTCTAATATTAAACTCTACTTGCCACTACATTATCTGATCATTTAAATTGTCTGTACATGTTTGCAATGTTCTGCTCCCATCTACACATTTACACTTGCACTAACATGGTGTTGTCAATGAACTGCATATGTAACTCTTTATTTCTTCATCTGTGAATTTTAAAAACAGTGAACAACTGAGGTTTTGCAACAATCCCTTTGGAGACACCACTTGTTACATCCTGTCAATGGGACCACATCAATTTTACCTCTGTTTTCTGTCTGCTCCTTCCTCCAAGCTAATTTACTACAGGTCAATAGATTGATTCTAATTCCATGTGCTCCTTTTTTTCACAAAAATAACCTATTATGTAAAATCTCATTGAATGCCTTGTTGATGACCACATAAATAACATCCACAGACATTCCCTAAACTGACCACAATAGTTCTACAAAAAATTCAAGGCTCATTAGGTATTACTTACCCTTGAGGTGCAGTAATAGTGTTCCTACCTCTGGGCCAGGAGGTCTGTATTCAATCTACCCTGAAGAAGTTTCATAATGTGTCTGAACAGTTTGATTAAAATAACAAGACAACACAGTGTGGAGCTGGAGGAACACAGCAGGCCAGGCAGCATCAGAGGAGCAGGAACACTGATGTTTCGGGCCTAGACCCTTCTTCAGAAATGGAGGAGGTGTCAGAGAGTTGGCACCTGGCTTCTGCGATGGAAAGGTCAGTGCGCCATACCACTACTGTGCCCCCCCTTATCCGCGTGTTTGATGGTGAGTTTAGTGTTGGATTGACTCTCTCTTTTCCCCCAATCCAGGAACAAACCTCCTTCTACTGCCCTCCCGATTTATGACCCTACCCTGACCACCGAAGCATCGTTTCTCAGACCATTCATAATCTCATCACCTCAGGTGACCTCCCATCCGCAGTCTCCAAACTCAGTGTTCCCCAACCCCGCACCATCTATTTCTATCTCCTTCCCAAAATTGACAAACCTGACTGCCTCAGCCGACCCATTGTCTCTGCCTGCTCCTGCCACACTGAACTCATTGCCACTATCCTTGAAACTCTCTTTTCCCTTCTGGTCCAGGAACAAATCAAAAATGATTGATTTAAAACAACTACTCTTTATAAACATATACTGGATCTCTCTGACCAGTTCATGTTTGTCCAAGTAGATGACCACCCTAAAGATTGAATCTCAACTTATCCCAAAGCTTTCTAAAAAGCCTATAAATTTTTGGGTTTATCTCTCCACCCCTTCTTGAATGATAAAGGCTTCTATCATGAAGTAATAGTTCTGAAAGGGTTAATGTTGGCGACTGCATTAAACTCACCCAATTGGAAAATGGCATAAGGGCTTGGGTAAGGAAAATCAGTAGTTTCGGATCCTTTAGAATTATGATCTATATCCTAAGTCTCCTCAGTGTTAGAAACAATGTTTATCTTACCAACGTGACTTGTATCTGATCACAATCATGCAACAAATTGTTTTAAGACACATGGTGTCAGTACTCTACTCCAGCTACAAGCAGGTAATGGTTTGCATTTCAATATATGAAACAGGTTATTAACAAGTTATTGGGCTCACTAATACACAAAGATAATGTTAGCCTCAACCATGACAAATCTCAGAACAGGCGTTCAAAGGTGACTTACTTCCTCTTCCCAACCCACCTTTCACTTAGAACAACTTTTATGCTCTACGTTAATATGAAATAACAATATGATACACAATTTCTCCTCATGAATTGCTTCACAAAACCTTCCATCTATGCATTGAACTTCATTAGGTTTTCCAGTATTCATAAAGATTATGTTTTCAGCCAGACATCCACTTGGAACGAAGCTCTCCGCAAATCCTAAGCATACTTGACATTTAATGGCATTATGTTTGTTAAATCCCCCATTACCAAAGTCCTGAGGGTTACCATTGATGAGAAATTGAACTGACAAGTCACATATATATTGTGACTGCAAGACCAGATCAGAGGCTAGGAAGTCTGAGGTGAGTAACATACCTCCTGTCTTCCTGATATTCATCCACCATCTATAAGGCACAATTCAGGAGTCTGATAGTACACTTCTCATTAGACTGAGTGCAGCTCGACATCACTCAGGAATAAGCAGCATTTGATCGGCAACCCAACATGAAACACTTACTAATGATGCACTTTGGCAGCATATGCTCCATCTGGAAGATCCAAAAACTCACCAAGGCTCCTTGAGAATATCTTCCAAAACCACAGTCTCTACTACCCTGAAGGGCTTGATGTGGATCTATGTAGCTATTCCCCATCGTCACTGGATCAAAATCCTAGAATCCTTTCCTAACAACACCCGTGACTTCAACCTTTCAAGAAGGCAACTCACCACCACCTTCTCCAGAGCAACAAATGCTAGCTTAATAAGCAATATGCATATTCCCCAAATGTATGTTTTTAGAAAAAAAGCTCAAGTTCTTTGGTGAGAATCAGATCGTTCGTCTTTGGTACTAGATCAGATTATTGAAGACAGCACAAAAAATTCAGGCAAATGGTGCACAATTTACCTTCATCTATTTATTCACCCTTGGGAATGAATTGAAACCACTGTCCCAGTTCAACATGGAGGGGTCTTAACAACATGCCACATCACTCTTAATATTTACAACAATTCTGAACTGTGCTGGTGTGGATTCGTGTATTGCTTTAAAGGCTTTCTGACACTCCAGGTTGCCCTGTTTATTCCCCTCTTTGCGTCCTTCTTGAAGATTCTGTGGCCGTTGTCCAATACTAGAATTGGGTGGGGGCAGCAAGATCCCTTGAGGTGATTACTTTCCATATTTGGAGGCCACAAAACATGGTTTTGAACATTCAAATGTCAAGCATGTCCTTGTCAAGCTATGCCCCGACCTCATACTGAGCTGTATGCCGCCAAGTCTGTGTAGTATTTCTTCTAACAAAGCAGGTTCACTGGAGGTGGAAACAACAGTTTGTTCTGAAACAATGGGACCAGTGGCACCTGGCCAGGCAGTCCCAGGTCTGCCTAATTTCAACAGTAGGTTGATTGTCTGAGGCCTAGCTGCATGAATACTCTCTGTGCCAGACTGACAACCGCAGAGTCTGCCTCGGTTTAAATGGAGCTTCCACATTTTGAGTTTTTACTCATGCTGATGAGAAAAGGTCAATATTTCTGTAACGATCCTGGAGGTTATAGGTCACCTGATCACTTTCCCTCCTGTTGATTCGGCAAGTGTCCGGCAAGTTGGATCCCAGCACTGCCCATGTTACTACCAGGCTTCCAGATACCTAACGCTAACATACACTATCGTACGATAATGTTAAAAAAATAGTAGTAGACAAAAACAAAAATGAAGAATAACATTCATGAGTCCATTTTTAAACATTGCACAAATACCAATATACGCAGTAAAGTTTGCACAGCTGTGGTGATCACATTTTTAAAAGTTGTCCAGGATCTTATACACAATAAATTGCAATACCTGATGCTGGATGAGCAGGGTCTCTGCTTGCACCTGCTCAGCATCATTTCTACATTCAGGATCTCAGTGAGTTCCTGTATCTGCTTAAACCCTTTAATTTTATATGCATTATAGCAAATAGAATGAACAATACGATAAGGTGTGATAGGAGGTAAACCCAAGGGTGGATTTTTTTTTGCCCCAATCCCAAGGTCATCCCATCGATTGGTGACTTCATTTTTTTTAATGTCTGTTTGTACTTGCTCTGTCTGCTTGTCTACAGTAGCAATGACTTTTTTTTTGTGTTAGCAAAATGTGTTCTGGACCTGTTGTAATTTCTCTGGGAGGAGTTCAATGTCTGTGAATGAATACTTATGCAGAGTGACCGGGAGGCATGGAGGTAAGGTGGAATAAAGACAAGTGTGGTTCAGATGAGGCTTCGAAGAGGTTTCTGGAGAGAGGGGAATGACTAAAGCTGTAAGCTGTATTGTTCTGGGGTGTCTTTTTTATCCCCAGGAGAATTCTAAGAATGTCAGAGTGTGGATATTGGCATCTGTAAAAATTGTCACAACTTTCCTGCCCTCCTGAACCTGCTGGTACTCTATCTCCAGGTTCAAAGGACCACTCGTCATCTTGTGATGGACCAGACCAGACACCCCCAAAGTGTACTATGGATATAGCCTAGGTCCTAAATTTTACATTTTTTTAAAGGCAAGTGTCAAATGCCAGGTATGATTCAATTGGTCCACCGCTAAGCATTAATCAAAAATGCACTTTATTCTTACAATATAGTTAAAATATGACAAAATAAAGAATTGATATAACTTGACTCTCTTGAAATACTTAACAAGATAATGTATCATTTAACCACTAATCATCAACCGTTCCAAAATAGTCAGCATCCTCTAAACACACCCTTTAGCAAAATTGCAATTCAGTAAAATGGCTATGATTCTCATGCGCTGTGTCTCTCCTGACCAGATGAAAGGAACAATCTGACCCTTTTGATTTTTTAGCTGGAACCCTTGTTGTCTAAGGCTTCACTCTAGTAGCCAGGAACTAAAGCTTTTAGTTCAGCAGCCAGCAGAAACCTTATTACTGACTGAAAGCAAACCGAAAAGCCTTCCTGGGTCTGTGGGAGCCCTGACCTTGCTCACTGTTTTGTCTTATTGCAAAAGAAAACACCCAGGGACAACTCAAAAGCTGTTTACCAACTGCTTGTCTGAAGGGGACTTTACGACACCACTGTGACAACACCCGTCTGCAAGACAAACAGGACAGAACAATTTCCTTAAAGGCACAGTACCATCACAAACTGTTCACTTCCTTGGCGATTTCAATCCAAGCCACCACAGTTTATAAATTACCTTACCTTTCAGAAACAGCACTCATGTCAGTCCCTTAGATCCTGCAACATGACCTCTAGGTCAGAGTGAGAGGCTCATGGCAGCCTTTCCAGGTCTTCTTTCCATTTCTGTAGCCTCATGAATGAATATACAGTTCAGTAGTTCTGAGCCCTGAGTGGGTCTCTTTTCCTAGGAATTTTTCTTTTGACTGCTGTGGCACATTATCCCAAATGCCTTCTGCAATTATGCCAGAAACCTGGAAGCAGAAGTCAATGACTAGGCTGAATTAAAGAGCCACATCAAAGCCCATTTCTTCTATTTTCAACTTGGTATCACCCTTAATGTGGCAAGTCGATCTCCTTGGGTTAAAATTTCACTCTGATTCAGAGGAGGGCTGCAGCAGCAACGAATGCAATAAATACCTACTGATCACTACATAATATTGCATTGTAATAGGGTTATTAATATGAAGCTACAGAAATAATACACCCAAAGTATCACTTGGTGCATAATTTAGTGAGGAAGGAATACAGATGTAACTTACTCCCTTTAAGAACATTGTTATGAAAATTAATTAGCTGAAAGAATAATGGGTCAGGCCCCCCCAAAAAAGGTGTTTTTTTTCTTGCTTGAGGAGGGCCAGACTGATGTGGTTAATGTTTATGATTTGATTCCAGAGACCTACTGGCAGAAATTATAAAATTTGAGAGAGAAAACTTACGTAGAATTGTCCAGGACAAAGGGTATGGTGTCCAACAGATTGTTCAGGTCAATGAAGATGGAACAGAACTTTGCTAACTTTAGTGAGATGATGTTGGTGGAAGAACTTTTTTCTTTTAAATTGGAATTAATTTGGAATTAAGGTCCCACTCGAAAGACAATAATATTTATGAATAAACAGAAGCTTTGGTATTAGCAGAGACAACAAGGTGCAGAGCTGGATGAACACAACAGGCCAAGCAGCATCATAGGAGCAAAAAGGCTGACGTTTCGGGCCTAGACCCTTCATCAGAAATCATTAGCAGATGATTATATAACAGAATGAAAAGAAGGAAAATTGCCGATGAGAGAAGGGGTCAAGCCACATTGAGAAAGAGACAAGGTAAAAATCCAGGCTCAGATCAACTCAGATGAAAACCAAACCTATCACATTTTTCCAGTTGAGGGATGTTCCTCCAGGTATTAATCCTGAGCAGAAGGCTTCATGAATTTCTGAGAGTCTCGCTCACTGAGAGCATGAAACAACCAATGAAAGCTTTGGAGATATTTTGCTTGAAAATAAAGTGACCTTTTTAAATTTAATTTGTGGAGTGTGGCCATCACTGGCTGTGCCACCTTTCATTCCCCATCCCAAACGCCTTGGGAAGGTGGAGGAGGCCTGTCTTCTTGAAACACTGA
Source organism: Rhincodon typus (assembly GCF_021869965.1). NCBI lineage: Eukaryota > Metazoa > Chordata > Chondrichthyes > Orectolobiformes > Rhincodontidae > Rhincodon > Rhincodon typus. The sequence goes on along the minus strand of NC_063338.1, from coordinate 29,724,086 downwards.
AATCTATTTGACGTAGGTGGACGCATAATGGCATGAGGGAGAGAGTTTCAGTGAATATTCCCACTTCTGACCTTATGAAATAGGGAAGGTCATTAATGAAGCAGCTGAACATGTTTGGGCCTAGGACACTGCCTTGAGAAACTCCTGCAGAAATGCACAGGAACCAAGATCACTGAACTCCAATAAGCACAACCATAAATTGTTTGTGTCCAACCAGTGGAGAGTATTCCCCCTGATTCCTATTAATTCCAGTTTTGCTAAAGCTCCTTGATGCCACACTTGGCCATATGCGGCCTTGCTGTCACAATCAGCTACTCTCACCTCACCTCTGGAATTTGGCTCTTTCCTGCATGTTTAAACCGAGGCTGAAATGAAGTCAGAAGCATGGGTCATCTATTAAGGCAGGCACATTAATTATAATCCTTTGTGATCCAGGATCACCACTGCTATTGGCAAGTTAACACAAGGCTCTCTCTAAAAAGTTCACTGAATTAAAAAAGGGACAGATTAATTAAAGTGTTTACATGTTCCTTTGCATCGTTTTAATTTAATATATGGCTCAGTGACGAAGCCTCTCATTCCTACTTTACCCATTGAGAGGATAGGAGATGATGAGGATAGGTTATTGCTGTCTCCAGTAGTTAAGGAAAAGTTGCTTAGAGCTGTTGAATCTGGAATTGTAATAAAAAAAATCCAGGTGACATGGAAAGTCCAACTTTTGGCAAGTCTGCTACAAAAAGTAATGTTTCTGTCAAAGACATGTTGACAGAGTCAAACACTCAAACTGCTAAATTTACAAATGACATTGGAACTTTAGGCTAAAAGTGAAAAAGTTACTGCCAGTTAGAGATGATGAAAAGATATCAGAACTAACAACGCAGAAAATGAATGAGCAAGATGAGGTAAAGCAGCTAGCAGTATGAAAGTTAGTGGTGGAAAAGAGGCAGAAGATGCTTTGAAAGTGAGTAGAAAGGTCGAACCCAAAGCTGACACTGTGGGCCTGTGAGGATGAAGATTTGTTTTGAACACAAACTCAAACTTCTAAGCTTTGCTCTGACTTGAATGAAATTAAACCAAGCTTGGACACAGTGTGAAGTAAAGCAAAATAAAATAAGATCATTTGTAAGCTGAATAAAAATGGGATATCCAACTTTTTTAGCTGAACATTGGTATAACCTTTACAAAGCAGTTCGAGTATTTTACTCAACAGAAATGAACTGCTTGCACAAAAGGGATGCAGGGTTAAACGTGCAGTTCCTGGAAAAGATATGCAACAGAGAAGAATTCAAAAATGCAAATTATCTTAAAGTGAAACAGGATGAAATGGGTTCAATTGTTATGAAGGACAACCCAGATGTTTGATAGATTGGAATGCTTTTCCAAGACTCAGTTTACAGAATCACAGAAGTGTTTCAGTGCCCAAGGGGGACATTCGGCCCATTGTGCCTGCACTAGCTCATTAAATGAGCATCATTTCCTAGTGCCAATCTTGTGCATTTTCCCTCGACTCTTGTACATTATTTTTACTCAAATAATTATCCAATGCTGTCTTGAATGCCTCAGTTAGATCTGCCACCACCACATTTCCAGGCAGTGCATTCCATACCCCATCAAGTCGCTGTGTGAAAAAGTTTTTCCTCACATTACCCTTGCTTATTTTACAGATTACTAAATGCACACCCTCTTGTTTTTTGTTCCTTTTACGAGGTGGAACAGTTTCTCTCTATCTCTCCTACCCAACCCATTCATGATTTTTATCATATCTCCTCTCAGCCTTTTTCTCTCCAAAGAGAACAGCCCCAACTTCTTCCATTTATCCTGATAAGCAAAGTTCCTGATTCCTGGAAACATTCTTGTAAATCGCTTTTGCATACTCTTTGATACTTCCACATCTATCCTAAAATGTGGTGTCTGTAACTGTATACAATCCTCCATTTAAAGTCTAACAAGTGTCTTGCTCAAATGCAGAATCAGCTCCTTGCTCTTGTATTCTATGTCCCTATTAATAAAGTCGAGAATACTGTTTGTTTGCTTTACATACCACACTCTCTCCCTGCCCTGACGTCTTCACTGATCTGTGCTCATATACATCCAGGTCCCTTTCGGTCTGCAACCTAACTTAGAATCCCTACAATGTTTCCCAGCCCAATAAGTCCACAACGAGTCTCAGAAGAGCATACGCCCAGACCTAACCCCCTACCCAGTACCTGTAACCCTGTAATTCCCATGGCCTACCCACCTAACCTACACACCCTTGGACACTATGGGCAATTTAGCATGGCCAATCCACCGAATCTTCACATCTTTAGAATGTGGGAGGAAACCAGAGCACCCAGAGGAAACCCACACAGATACGGGGAGAATGTGCAAACTCCACACTGACAATCACCCAAGGGTGGACTCGAACCCAAGTCCCTGGAGCTGTGAGGTAGCAGTGCTAACCACTGAGCCACTATGCTGCCCCAAATTTTGTATTGCTTTTCATTGTTTTTTCCAAGAAAATGCGTCACCTCACACTTATCTGAATTGACACACATCTGCCATCTATCTGCTCATTCCACCTACATGTCTGCATCCTTGGTGTTAAAAAAAAGTGTACAGACATGAAGGAAAATGGAGATGAGAAGTTAAAAACTGAAGAAACTGGTTCAGAATCTGTTGCAAACGGTGGAAATTGATGATAACTTGCTGTCTGGCTTAGAGGAGAACAAAGGACATTGCTAATTCCAGAGTCCAGGAAGCAATTTGACAAAGGATTTCTCCTGGGATTCCAATTCACAGCCATCAGTATCTGGAAGCCAGATGGTTTGTCAGGAATCAGCAATCTTGTTTTTATCAAAATTGATCAAACCAGACAAATTGCAAAACCTTTGGGTCCATCACAAATATTACCTCAGGGTCCAAACTAATGCAATGCAGCCCAGATTTTTAAAAATGACATGAAGAGTGAAAAACCAAGATAGTTTTTTATACAAACCACAGCCCTGGTGTTTGCTGGAAAAGTTTTGAAACAATAAATGTAATATTTTAGAGGAGTTTAATGATGCAGCCATTTACACAAAATGTGCATGTTGCAAGTCAAAACATGATTGTAGATATCCCGTCAAGATTTTGAAGAACAAGGAAAAATATCAATGTCTTAAAGCCCAAAATGTTTACCTGACTTTATGGGATTGTAAAATAACAGTATTTGTAGTCAATCTTGTTTTGCAAGTATGATAAACTGCATGTTGTACTGTAACAACAACATAAACACTAGCTGTTTTTGTATTTATGTTGTTAAGAACTTGATATACTTTAAACAGTTTTACAGAAGACCTAAAAGCAATACAATAGGAAACTTTGTAATTTATTCCTGAAGTCTGTGGAATCTGTAGTTGGACTAAACTCCAGGAAAGCCAATATCCCGTCACCAGTCACCCTTTATTTATATGTGTACAGTACATGACACTCACCCAGCGAGTTCTGAGCTGGCTCCTAGAGTGAACAGAACCCCAGACACTCCTGTTTATATCTGTCAGCCAGGGCTCCCTGATTAGACAAGGTTAACAGCCCCAATCAAGGAACTCATTCTATGAGGTCCACCTGGCTGACCTCATTGCAATCAATACAGGGACCAACTGTAATTCTCATGAATAACAGTCTTGATGATGTTGACCTTCCACCTGATAGGAAGTTAAGACCAAACTCCGTGTTGCTGCAAAGCACATTGGGGGGTTGCCAACAAAATGGATATCTACAAGTTGGAGAAGATCAGAAGTTAAAAACTGAAGCTATGACAGAATACTTTGGAGATGAGCCAAAAAAGGCAGAAAGTGCAGCTTTGACTTGTAGGGGTAAGTCACAAGCAGGAGAGGAGGCTCCAGGAAGAATTGGCAGTGACTAAGAGAATCAGGAAGAAGGAGAGGTCATGATTCAGATGGTTGGCAGCTACCAGGAGGATTAGGCACAGAAAAGTTATGTTTCAAAGGGTTGGCCATGACTGAGAAGATCAGGGAGCAGATAAAACTGCAAGGCTGGAAGTTTGGCAGCGATCAGAAGGATCAGGAAGCTGGGAAACTGCTTCAAAATGCCATCAATCAAGTGTTGTGACCCTGTGCCAGATCTAGATCGAAACAACTTCAAAATCAAAACTGTCAATACAAAACGTGGGAACCGTCCTCAGTCACTAACTAACATTAAAGGAAAATGATTTAAAATTGTGCAATTAAAACTTATTGCGTAACATTCATGAGAGGGTAAGTGTTTCTCCAGCAGAATGAAGGTATATCCATTTTTTACTATGGTTCCGCATCTTGAATAGGTGGATAAGAAGCAAGTATACAAGGACAATAACAACAAGAATAACATTGAGACAATTCTTCCTGCAAAGACTTTGATTTATTCTTGCTCTATACTGGAGAACAACATTGGGGAAGGAAAGTAGGAATGAAAAAGTCATTGGAACATTTCATTTAATAATTTATCTTATATACTTTTACAAATAAACAGTATTGAAAGCTAACGGCCTTGTGTTGAATTTTCCTGGACTTGTGATGATGAGTTGAAAATTTGGGGAGGGGGAAGAAAATAAATGGAACTAGCAATTCCAAAGTGGTCCCTGTGCAGTTCTGAGATAACAAGGTGTAGAGCTGGAGGAACACAGCAGGCCAAGCAGCATCAGAGGAGCAGGAAGGCTGACGTGTCGGGCCTAGACCCTTAGAAGATACACCTAGTTATCTCAGATTCTCTAGCATCTGCAGTTCCTACTATCCCTGTGCAGTTCTTTTTGCAAAGAGAAGCAGCAGAATTGTATTCTACCACAATCTATAACTTCTTGGCTCAGCATATTCCTGACCCTGTCACCACCATGGAATCAGAGGATCAGCCTTAGCTCAAAGAAGAATACAGGAGACTATGACAGGAGCAGCATCAGGCATACCTACAAATGGGGCAACAGTCTGGTGAAGCCACAACACACATTCAATGGGACGCCAAACAGCTGATAGATTGTGTGCTAAGGCATTTAACAAATTGATTGCAGCCAATTACTGCCTGTCTACTCTTGATCACCAACAAAATGATGAAAGGTGGGATAAACAGTGCTATGAAGCAGCACTTACACAGCAAAAAACCAGCTCAACAAGGGTCTAGGCCCAAAACATCAGCTTTCCTGCTCCTCTGATGCTGCTTGGCCTGCTGTGTTCATCCAGCTCTACACCTTGTTATCTCAGATTCTCCAGCATCTGCAGTTTCTACCATCACTGATATTTAGTTTAGATTCCAATAAAGTGTCTCGGCTTATGTCCACAATACAGCCTTGATCCATACATGGAAAAAAAGGGATGAACTCAAAATGAGTTGAGAGTGTTTGACTTTGACATCAAGGTAGAGTGTATTCAGTAGTGACATTAAGGACCACTACCAAAACTGAAATCAGTGGGAAGAATTCTCCTCTGATTAGAGACATACGCAGCACAAAGAAATATAGCTGTGGTTGTAGCTCATTCCATATCCATATGCTGCAAGACTTGGACAACAGGCTTGGACTGATAAATGACATGAAACATTTATGTTACATAGGTGCCAGGCAACGGCCATTTCCTACGAGACAAAAATCTAACTATCTCCCTGTGACATTCAGTGATGTTGTCCAGATCTTGTAGCATATGGATTTGCTATATTTATTGTTATTTATAGAATCTGCACCATAACTAATGAGATAAGGTCTGTGTGGTAGATTTGCTGCCTCTTTCCTGGCCCATGGCCTGCTTTGTTTCATGAAGAAAGGGAAAAGGTAGTCTAATAAGAGGGTCATCTTAGCCAAGATTACTGCATGCAAGCAACCAGGTACAAGTTACATTGATAAAATAGAACTTGTTACTTAGACTTGTTATGGTTAAATATGGTATCATATTTAATAGCTTTTGTGATTTGAGTTGTGGAGGAATTGAAGATACGCGTTGGAACTTGTTTTTTTTTAAATGAGGAATTTCTTTGAAACATCATGTTTCCCAAAAGTTGCTTGAAATCACTTTAAGGAAATTTTCTGACTGTTTTTCAGATTGGCTTTTTGGCTGTTCCATTTGAATAATGTTTTACAGGCACAGAGTTTATGTTTGGATCTTTATTCAGTCAGGTGAAACCTGTTAAGGAAACCAGATCTGATCTCCTTCTTCAGAAACCAGCATGAAACCTAATTTTCCTCTTGAAGACTGACTGGAAGATTGCTTCTTACTGTTCTTTCTGAGCAAGGTGCATCTGCCAAAGTCCCAGAGAAAATTGTCTATGTTCAGTAACACCCATCCATAAATGCAAGAAAAGTGGTCTGATAGCCATGACAACAAGGTGCAGAGCTGGATGAACACAGCAGGCTAAGCAGCATCATAGGAGCAGAAAGGCTGATG